>NC_091841.1:30931750-31231750 GCF_037783145.1 Equus przewalskii
CTAGTTCGGCAGGTGGGGTTCCCAGGTTCGGATCCCAGGTGTGGACCTACACACTGCTTATCAAGCCATCTTGTGGCAGGCGTCCCAAATATAAAGTGGAGGAACATGGGCATGGATGTTAGCTCAGGGCCAATCTCTCTCAGCAAAAAGGGGAGGATTGGCAACAGAGGTTAGCTTAGGGCTAATCTTCCTCAAAAAAAAAAAAAAAAGGCCAATAAGCAATTGAAAAGATGCTCAATATTATTGGTCATTAGGGAAATGCAAATAAAACCGCCATGAGATAAGACTTCAGACTCATTAAGATGGCTGTAATAAAAGATAACAGTAAACATCGGTGAGGAAGTGGGGAAATGGGAATGCTCGTGCACCCCTGGTGGTGTACGAAATAGTGCAGCCGCTCTAGAAAGCTTTCTGACTGCTCCCAAAAGGTTCAACACAGAGCTACCATATGACCCAGGAATTCCACCTCCAGGTGTACACACGAGACAAACGATAACACGCGTCTGCACTAATTGCACAAGAATGCTCACAGCAGCATTATTCACAATAGCCAAAAAGTGGAAACGACTCCAAATGTCCATCAACTGATGAGTGGGTGAACCAAGGGATGATCCCCAGTGCAATGCTATTCGGCCCTAAGAGGGAAGGAAGCAGTGACACACGCCACAGCGTGAACACACCTTGAAATCACTACGCTGAGTGAACGAGACCAGACACCAACGGGCACGTGTTGTGCGATTCCAGCTATACAAAGCGTCCAGAACAGGCAAATCCAAAGAGACAGAAAGCAGGTGAGTGGATTCCAGGGGCCGGGGGTGGGGAGTGGGAGGAAAAGGGAAAGGACCACTAGTGGGTACCAGGTTTCTCTTCGGGGTGATGAAAGCACTAAAACCAGATAGTGGTGACGGTGCTCATTCTGTGCGCTTATTACACAAACCACTAAAGGTACACTTTGGCTAAACTTTATGGCATATGAAATAGCTCTCGATAAATCCTTAAAAGAAAACAAAAATTGAATTTGGTTGCATGTAAATTATATCTTAATAAAACTTTTAATAAAAAATTATACCCACCCTGTGGTACTCATATATTAAATAAGTTATGAACTGCACATAGATAAATGTTTTTAAAAGGGTAGCTGGACAGTGCAGTGTTTTCCCCCCAACCCGGATGGACCATCTGCGCCTCCTCTGAAAGGACAGAGAAGGGGAGTCCAACACATCTTCTAGGTGAAGGTTCTCTGATAATTCCGAAGTTCACACTCTGGAGACCACCGGTTGACACGTGTCCACAAGGACCACACCACCTGCCATATCTGCTCGCGGGACTATAGGAACCCCGCGCCCTAACTCGGCCCTCCACCCCGCCTCGAGCACCTGGGGTTGCAGAGTGCACGGGGAGGGAGCCACTCACCGCCCAGGCATCACAGACAGTGGGGCAGGCGGGTGGCCAGGGCAAAGGAATCACTTTTCAGAGTGGGCAGCTCCCACATGGACACAGCACAGCCTCTGGCAATAATCTGCATTCAATTGTTGAGGGTTAAACACAGTCAGGCATCATTTAACGGCACGGACACGTTCTGAGATGCGTCATTAGGCAATTTCGTTCTTGTGCAAACATCACAGAGTGACTTACGCAAACCTAGATGGTACAGCCTACGACACACCTAGACTATATGGTACTAATCTTACGGGATCACCGCCGTATATGCGGTCTGTCGTTGACTGAAACGTCATTATGTGGGACATGAATGTATTTCAACACAAGTGGGTCATACAAAATCAAAAAATCTCCCCCAAAGCTTAAAATGGGGACTCGCTGTCCACTAGAATATCTGATTAGTACCCGCCCCGACCATGAAAGAGAAGAGAGCTACAGTATCTTCCTGCGTACAGCCATGGGCCCCACGAGCAGGGCGCTTCCCCGTGAAGAGTTCCAGACCAGCACGCGAGGCTCGTCCAAACGGCCCACGGGCCTCCGACGCCACGAGGCAAGTATGGAGGGTGAGGGGGCCCCCCGATCTGTCAGCACCGCTGAGCATTCTGGCAACTGCTCCCCAAGTCAGCCTACAGCCGAGGGAGTCATCCGGGCATCTCCCGCCATTTGCCACAAATGCAACCACCACCATCATCCTCCTCACCTTCTCCCTGACTCTGGTTTCGGGGACCAAATGTGCGGGAGGAGAGACAGTCCCAAACGGGCTCTGGGAATACAGATTTGTGATTGGAAATGGACATGAAGAAACAGGCACAACTCACTTTTCTGGGAGGAAATCAACAAGGAGACAAGGTGAAGAGCAGACTTGAGTAAAAAGACGTGGGGCCTCATATTCCAGACAAAAATCTCTGTTACCAAAAGGAGGTCTGGCTGGTTTTATGAAGTTATCAGATCGGGCCTTGTTCGGCCCACACGGGCAGAATTTCCAAGGGTTCCAGGTACAGCCGTGCACCCAGGTTCACGGTTCCCCTGAGGGAACTACGCCATTCACAGAGGCCAGTGGAGGCTATAAGCATCCGGGAAGTGCTTCAAGGTCAAACAATTTAAAAGTGGATGGTTCTTGCTCCCAGACAGGCGCCCTGGGGCTGTTGGTTCCATTGACAAGGACCATGAGGGTAAGGAGCTATGGGGCCCACGGTCAACCAGGGTTGGAGAGAAGGCACAGGTGAGAAGTTGTGACTTTCATCTTTCCAATAGCAAAATCAAGGAGGACAGGCTCTGGGAAGGAGTCCATGGGCTCTGATTCTCTCACAACTAAAGCCTTGGGCAATAAAAGACACACACACACACACACACACACACACAACTGTACTAATGTGGTTTGACGCAGACAAATGCAGCCTCCTAGACCAGGAATTTAGAAAGCATAGGACATTCTGAGCAAGCAAAAACACAAGCCTCAGAACAATGAGATCCCACTACACACCCGTTAGAATGACTAAAATCCCAAACACTGGCAACACCAAATGCTGGCGAGGATGTGGCGCAAGAGGAACACTCATTCATCGCTGGTGGGAACGCAAAAGGGTGCCGCCACTGTGGGAGTCAGCTTGGCGGTTTCTTACAAAACTAAACAATGCTTTCCCACGGGATCCAAAAATCATACTCCTTGGTGTTCACCAAATTGATTCGAAAACGTCTCCACCACAAACAGCACACCCATGTTTACAGCGGCTTTATTCACAAAAACCCCAAACCAAAGCAAGAAACATGCATTTCAACAGGTGAACAGATAAACAAAGCCGGGATGTCCATGCAGTGGGTTATTATTTAGTGATAAAAAGAAAAGTGCTATCGAGTCATGGAAAGATGCGGCTCAATCTTAGAAGCAGGTGGCTAAGTGAGAGAGGCCAGTCTGGAAAAGCTACAGACCTTATGATGCCAACTCCATGACATTCTGGAAAAGACAAACTATGGAGATGGGAAACAGAGCCGTGGTTGCCAGGGGCTGCGGGGAGGGGCAGGGCTGAATAGGGCAAGAGCGCAGGGGATCTCTCAACAGGAGTGAAGCTGTTGTGTACGACACTGCAATGGTGGAGGCAAGAATCAAGCATTTGTCAAAACCATGAATGTTACAGCACAAAGAGTGAACCGTATGGGATGCAAATTTTTTTAAATGAAGTTTAAAAATTCACTTAGGAGACTGGGGGTATCCCAGGATGGAAAGTAGAATGTGATAAGAGCCCAGCTGTATTACAAGTGAAAGAAACAACCCCACTGGAGGGTGTGGGGGAACACAGTGCTGACCTAGGGAACTTCAGAAACGAGTGGAGTCTGTAGGACAACAGGCAAAGTCGACTGCACCGGAATCTGTGCTCCAGCCGATGACGTTGTTTCCACTGTGGAGTCAACAACTGGGAAACCGCCGCACGCATTTACTGGAACTGAACAAATAAATAAACGGACGGCAGATAGCGGCAGCCAGATGTCTCACTATCGGCATGGGAGGTTTCAGAAAAGCAAGGAGACTAGAATGATCCATGTGGCAATGGACTAGAATTAGCGTGCACCTGTATGAACTAGTGTTTAGCTTAAGACAGATTCAGATGGTTACATATAGAAATATTTATAGACAGTATCTATTCTAGGGGTCTAGTGGTTAAGATCTGGCACTCTCACCGCTGTGTCCCAGCCTTGCGTCCCAGTCAGGGAACCACACCATCTGTCTATCGGTTGTCATACTGTGGTGGCTGTGTGATGCTGCGATGCTGAAAGCTACGCCACCAGTATTTCAAATTCCAGCAGGGTCACCCATGGTGGACAGGTTTCAGCAGAGGTTCCAGACTAGACAGACTGGAAAGGAGGACCTGGCCACCCACTTCCAAAAAAAATTGGCCATGAGAACGCAGTGAAGAGAAGCAGAGCATTGTCCGACACAGCGCTGGGAGGCAAGAGGATGGTGCAGAAAGACGGGGCAGGCTTCTGCTCTCTGCACACAGCAGCGCCGGGAGCTGGAACTGACTTGATGGCACTAACAACAAACGCATCTCTTCAAGGGTTAGCAGCCACAAACGTATCTCCCTGTTCTTTCATCTGAGAGCGCCCGGCAGCAAGTACACCCCAGCAGCCATGAGCACACCCAGCTCTTGGTTTCTAAGACCGTTCTCAATAAAGGGAAGCAGGGCTCCCTGCAGGAACGGCTGGTTCTAGGACTGGGTCAGAAACACACAAGATGAGCCTGGAGTACCTTCTAGTGCTGGAAGTAAGAAAGTGGTCAAAATAATAATAAATAATAATAATAATAACCCACACTGATGGGGTATGTCAAAGGGACGCAGGAGCCAATGGAAAGAGCTCCCAGTGGCCAAAGCCAGAGCAATTTGAGCAACAAAATATGTAAAGTAGTACTGGGTTATAGCTCATATTATAAATTAAACATCCATGTGTCCATACTGACAAAAACCACCGATCTAGTAAACAAATAAATGGGGGAGAAGAGACAAATCTCCTTCGCAGAAGAATTGCAAATAATTGCTGTCGCTACTCTGCCCTCAAGGAGGTGGGACAGAACTCCCCAGCCCTCAGGTGTGGGCTGTGTTTAGTGACTTCCTTCCAAAGAGGACAGCACAAAAAAGGGGGGAAAGGAGTCACTTCACAGTGAGGAGAGCTGACACCCACCTCAGCCAGGTGAGCAGGTCGGCCTCAAGGTCACAGGCCATGTGGATGGCACGTGCTCTGATATGATGGGATGACAAGGACACTGTACCCCTGCGGCCTTCCTCCCACAACCCACACCCCAGTCTAATCCTCAGAAAAACATCAGACGAGTCCCAATATGGGGACATTCTCTAAAACACCTGCCCAGTCCTCCTCAAAACTGTCAAGGTCGCCAAAAACAGGGAAAGTCTGAGAAACTCTCACAACCAAGAGGGGCCTACGGAGACAAGACGACTGAGTGCCATGTGGGGCCCTGGAACAGAAAAAGGATAGTAAGTAACTACCGATGAAATACAAAAAAAGTACTGACTTTAGTTCATGATAACGTGTCAATATTGGTTGATTAATTGTAACAAATGTACCCTCTTCGTGTAAGATGGTCATAATAGGAGAAAATGGGTGCAGAGTATGGAAGAACATTCTGTACTAACTTCACGATAATTCTGTAAATCTAAACCTGCTCTAACATAATAATTTTTTCAAGTATTAAAAGAACCACATCAAGGCTCAGGTTGCAGGTGACGGTTTAATGTGAACATGCTGCTGGGGACACTGCTCGCCTGAGGCTGTGTGTGCACATCCTGGGTCACTGCAAGGAACTCTCGCACGGACCTCCTGTCCCTCCAGCCAGCTCGGGCAGATGTCCCCAACGCCAAGGCTGGCTCGTGGGGGCCCTCATCCCTGCCTCCACGTCACTCTCACTAGTTTTCCTTCTACCTCCTTTCCTTACTTAACATATGGCACCTTTATGAGTCACCAGAATCCTTTCTGAAGCACGGCGGGACATCAACAAGAAATGTTCTGAAATAATTGGGCATGCTACTGGAGCTTTGACTTAAAAGCAGGTCTCTTTGTAGCAGGAACTGCGCCCGACAAGCCAAGTGTACTCAGACATGTTCGGTGCCGGCCCAGGGAGTCAGTGACCCCGTTGTCTTCAAGCTGACTTCATCCGCACTGAGTAATTTGTGCGTCCCTGACCCCCTGCAGACCGATGTTCACGAGGCCCCAGATCCACACAGCCTGGAGCAGCCCGCTGTTCCCAGGTGCTGTTATTTCTGGGAACTTTCACATAAGGACTCATTCTGGGGCCACGGCAAGAGCCAGACATGGACCACCGGCCATGGCACAGATCAAACAAGCCCCTTCTGTTCTCAGACAGGCACTGCCCAGTGTACAGGGACCCAGAGTGTCCGGGAAACCTTCCTATTGGACCACGTGGGAGCTGGGGAGGGACTCCCCCCGGAGCCCGCTGCAGCGACACGCGGCAGAACCAGGCACATCTCTGCACAGACGATGGACAAAACCAGCCTGACACGCTGACCAGCCGTCACCACCCTGGAACCTCACTGAGTAACTGGATCTCGTAAAGGAAGTCTAGACGCGTCACAGGTGCCAGGCAAGATCAGCTCCATCAATGGGTGTTCTGCTTTTCCCTTCTCATCCAGACGCTGCAAGAGATGAGAGACCTTTCCAGCTTTATCAGCGTCCTCCCCACCCCACCCTGTTGTGCCTGGGCCTTTTTCAAGTTTGGGAACACGGAACGAAATAAAAGCCAAGTTCTGCTCCAAAGGTTAGTTTGACTCCCTTTTCGGGGCTCGAAACACCATTGTCTTCTTTCCGAGGTTCCAATCATAGCAGGAGACGAGCCCGAGACCCTGGTGGGCGAGTCTTTATTTTTTTTACGCTGCTTTCGTCACTACTTAATAAAATTTCCATTAGACCAGGTACCAGACAGTTGGTTGTACTAAGACAGGCTGCTTTGTTTTAATTGACAGGTCATTCCTCTGAGATTAAAATTTGTTGTTGTTGTTGTTGAGGAAGATCAGCCCTAAGCTAACATCTGCTGCCAATCCTTTTTTTTTTTTTTTTTAACTGAGGAAGACTGGCCCTGAGCTAAGATCCGTGCCCATCTTACTCTACTTTATACGTAGGATGGCTGTCACAGCATGGCTTGCCAAGTGGTGCCATGTCCACACCTGGGATCCGAACAAGCGAACCCCAGGCTGCTGAAGCGGAACGTGCACACTTAACCACTGTGCCACCGGGCCGGCCCCTCCTCTGGGATTTAATTATCTCCTGTGCGCCCCGCCATCAGAAGGGCTGCTTCCTCCCACTGGGGCCCCCACGTGCAGCCCAGAAGCACCTGAGGACCGCACAGCTCAAGTGCAGGGACGCGGGCCAGGGGCCAGGCATTAGGGCATTTTCTGTGCTTAGGAAGCCGACTGCATTCAACTCTCTGCACAGCAAGCGAAGAAGCCTCGTTTTCAGCCAGATTCTGCTTGAAAAGTTGCACCGAACTCAGCGTGGAACTGCTAAAACATGAGAACAAGCCTCGGCTGTCGGAGGAGGGCAGCCCAGTGTCTGGAATAAAAGGGATGCGCGTCAGCTCTTCCCGCCGCCCTGGGATCGCCTGGAGCGGCAGCATGCAACTCCCTCCGGGGACCACGAGCAGAACTTGCTCGGCGACCACAGGCCCTCCAGTCCTGGACCCTCTGCACCTGCCAGAGCCACCACGGCCATGTCCTGCCAGGCACGGCATGCGAGAAGAGAGACCACCAATGACCCTACCTCCTTTCCACCCGGGGAGGACAGCGTGCGCCCTGGAGTCCGCGGGCACGCAGGCCCAGGCTCGCCTCCTCCCTCGCCGGTGACCTGGCAACCAACTCCACTCTCAGAGCTTCCAGCTTCTCCGAGGTCACTGGCCCCACAAAGATGGCTTGCTTCATGGGACCCATGAGGACTGAGGAAGGTAAGTGACTGTGCCATTCTGTCTGGGACCAAGGGCCTTCCTGGACTTCCGGTGTGCAAACCAGGCCCATCCCAGGAAAACTGGACATGTTGGTCACACTACCTGTTGTCTGAGGCCCACGCAAGACAGCCCCTGTTTTTCTCCCTCTGGGTCCAAAACAAGGGAAAAAAAAGCATCTACTGAGGTTCCGTTGTGACCTGACGTGACAGAACTTTCTGGAGACCCTACTACAGATGACACACTCCATGTGTGAAACACTGAACTTCTGTTGCTCCAATGTCCGCCCCTGGAGGTACCGTCACCCGATGGAGGAGACGAGGAGACGGGGTTCAGAGAGGTTCACTCGTCTTCGCAGCCAGCCGTGGAGAAGCCGGAGCTAACACATGACCCCCCTGGGATTCTCTGGGGCTGGGTCCCCTGCAACCTGGGCAGGCTCACCTTGACTGGCCCCAATTCAGGGGTCACCGTGCTGCACTGACTGATGTTTCACACGTGTCACCGGGCCCCTGATGCTCCACCTTAGACGCGAACATGAAGACGTGCGTTTTTCCTCCCAGGGCCGGCTCTGGCCCCTCGGCTAAGCGCGTGCCAAGTGTCCTCTGCATGTTGGAACGCCGGCTGCTAATTCTGCGCGCTTTGTTGGGAGCCAAGCACGTGGACTTGAGGGGAAAATGGGTTTCTGTTCCTTTCAGAGTTCCCTGACTCAGAGTTAACTGGCTGTTCCTTTCTGATCAGTCAATTAGCGCACAGGCCGTCGTCCCAGGAATATTTCAGAAAAGATGGAGGTTAACGCCACGCCACCTTCTCGATGGATCACTGCTCCCAAGCCATTTCTATTCGAGTTCTTAAGGTCCCACTTCTGTTCTTATCATTGTTGAGTCGCTGCTCCGTGTAACTGCTCTGGCACTGATTCTGTCTGTAATCACACACACGGTGGGTTTTAATTCCAGGCAGGGCCGAGAGAAAGAGCCATAGACTTCTGCTTCAAAATAATTCAGAGCCTGCGCTGATGTGTTTTTAGAAGCTGAGCTGGGGTCTGCTCGGGAATGACAGTCATTTCTAGCCCTTGGAATCCAGAAGACACCAGCTGTGGTGATGGAAGCGGTGGGGAGGCCTGGCACACGACGGGAAGGGGCCGATGAGAGGGGTCGTGCAGGAAGAAGGGCAGCCCAGAGCCTCTCTCGCCTCCCGCCACTGCTGGTCAGGGCAGGAGAGAGAGGCGGCCCAGCCCCGTGTAATCATCCAAAAATGGCCATGGATGAGGCCAGGCTGGTGGCGGCTCAGGCCAAAGGCTGGCCTGAAGGAGAGAATCTGGGTCCAGGAACCTCAGACACCAGGCCCGGCTAAGGTCTGTGAATGTTCCCGAAGACTCAGGCTCCTGCTCCAGAATCCACAGATCCGTGTGCTGGGGCCTACATCACGCTGACGGACAGAAGGGAGCCGGGAGCCAGTCCAGGCGACAAGGCAGAAGAAGAGTAGGCAGCTCACCGTGGTGCCAGGAGCACGGCCACACGTGCTCGCTGTGAGCCCCCCCCCAGCTCTGGGGCTCGGCTTCCCCCCTCAGCTCAACTCCGCATCCTCCCCCATGGGATCGGAACTGCTGACGCCTGCCCCACACCTGCTGCCACCTGCTTCCAGAAGGTCAAACCCTGCGCCTGGCCCCGCTCCCCATCCAGACTCGCCGCACAGGCCTGGGGGCCATCGCCCACTGCCTGCTACATGCCCTCCTTTTGGCTCCCCAGCCCCGGGGGCTCCCCGTCATTCCCTGAGCTTGCAAGGTTGGGGCCCCTGCAGGCGCCACACGGCTCCTGGGTGGGTACCCTGCTCGTCTTCAGTCAGGCCTCTGAGCACGTCCCCCCTCCATGCACGCTTGCACTGTCCTGTCCCCCAGCATCTCAGGTGCCGAAGCTCCCGTCAGAGACAAGCTGGCATGCCCGCTCTCACGCGGCTTGCGGTTCAAGTTAGGAGACACCGGAGTTAATGGCGACTACGTCCTGAGCTCAGATGGGGAAGTGCACAGCTGGATGAGCAGCAGGTGGGGAACCCCCAGCTTTAGGGGTCAGAGGAGCCCCCACAAATGATGAGAAAGCTCCCTTCTCCAGCTGACTAATGCATTTGTTGTGGGCTTAGTAACTGTGAGGTGGGACATGTATAGGTGACAAGGACACGGGGTGGGGGCGGACTCAGCCCATCCCACTTGCTGAGTCCAAGAGGAATGTTCCGTAGCCCAGGGTAACCCACCTGTCCAGGTGAACACTCCAAGTTGCCATGGAGACCCTCTGCTGAGCGGCTCTCGGCTCCCCACAACAGCCAACCCTCGGCCGGCCAAGCTCAGCACGTCCCAGTGGCACAGGGCTCTCACCTAGAGCTATGGTGCTCCCACCCCCAGGGGAGAGATACTGGGTGATGTTTGGAGACACTTTTGGTTGTCACAACTGGAGGGTTACCACTGGCATTTGTGGGCGGAAGCCAGGCATGCTGTAAACATCCCACAAGGCACGGGACAGCCCCCCACCATCAAGAATTGTCCAGCCCCACAATGGAATACTATTCAGCCATAAAGAAGGAAATCCTGCCATTTGCAACAACATGGATGGACCTTGAGGGCATTGTGCTCAGCGAGGCAAGTCAGACAGAGGAAGACAGATACTGTACGATCTCACACGAGCGATCTGAAAAAACGGAACTCACACAAACAGAGAACAGACTGGCGGTTGGCAGAGGTGGGGAGCGGGAGGCGGAGGAAACGGGTGAAGTGGGTCAAAAGGTACAAACTTCCAGGTATAAAATAACTAAGTCCTGAGGATGTAATGCACAGCATGGGGCTACATGTTACAAGACTGTCTTATATGTTTGAAAGTTGCTGAGAGAGTAGATCTTAAAAGTTCACATCACAAGAAAAAAAAATTCATCACTAAGCATGTTGATGGGTGTTCGCCCGACTCATTGTGGGGACCATTTCACAATATAAACACAGATCGAACATTACATTGTATCCTTATAATGAATACAATGTTAGGTGTCAACTATATCTCAATAAAACTGGAAAAAAGGGGAAGAGATAAGATTAAATAAAAGTTAGTGCTCATTTGGAATTGTTAAAAAAAAAAAAGACAACTATGCAGCCCCTAACGTCAGTCAAGACTGCCGAGGTTGGGGACCCCTGAGCCCCCTGAGCCTGCCCGTGGTTAGCGGCCGCACGCACACGGAATCCGGTTCCAGCGGGGGAGCAAGATGGTTGCATGTGCCTGCGTGTCTCCCCAGGCTGCCACACAGCAGCTCTGTGCGTGCCGTCATTCATTCGTCACTTATTCAACAGATAGGTATTGAGGACCTACTATGTGCCGGTGCCACGCTGGCTGGAGAGACGTCATGGGAGCAATCATAGTCACACCCAGAACTCACGCAGGAGTGAGCAAGCCCTTTTAAAAACCACGTAAGGCGTCAATGCTGCATACACACGCGGCATCTGAACAGTGGAATCACCGTTCCTAACGGAAGCCATGCTTCAGCAAAGCCAGCACCCACCTCCAGTCTCCAGGTCATGGAAATTCGGATCCAGGCCTCGTTCCAGCATCTTGACGATCTTCTCCACTGCACGGTGCTGAATATGATCCATGCATTTTTTCAGATTGGTCTAAAGAGAAAAATTAAAAACCAGAAACGTCTTTGCAGGCCACAGGAAGGCTCCTGACAGGGTGCACGCTGGCCTCCCCCATGCCGGGAGAGCCGCCCCCTGATGGGGGCCCACTGCCGACCCCGGGGCTCGCCAAGCAGCGGCTTCTCTGTGTCTGGAACCCCCGGGCCAGCACGGAGTCCAGCGCATGGCCCACACACTCAGCCTGTCCTGGATGAATGTTCTAGAAATCCTCACCGCTCGCCGTCCTTGCCAAGCGCCTTGGGATGTTCTTTCTTTCACTCTCAAAAGGAGGAGCCACCCGGACCGCTTTGAGAAACCAGTTTCCAGGGTCCACTCCAGACCTTCTGACCCCAGCGAGCGAGACCCAAAGACTGGCATTTGTGTTCCAATCCCCAGGCTGGCAGCCACAATGGAAAGCAGATAGGGCAACGCTCACTCAGGTTAATCCACCTTTTGGTTAACTCTGTGGCCACACGGGCAGAAACAGGGAAACCTGGTCAGTGAGAGACTCAGGATGAAGGAAGTCAAGGTGATCGGTGGGTCAACCTTGACCGGGAAAGATGTTTCCCCAGCCTTTCTCAGCCTCATCTCTAAGAAAAATAATGATTTCCGGGCCATCAGGCAGACAGCCTGGGCTATACGACCAGAAGCGCAGTATCCCACACGCCTCTGTCTGAGAAATCTAACTCTTCTCTGTGGGCCGAGTTCTCTGACCCCCCTCCACATTTCTCCCCAAACACGCTGGACGGGGAGCAACGGCGGTTTCAACGCTGGCAGCCCCTGGACCCTCCAGCCGGCCTGCACGTCTGATCTCCACCTGCATGGTTTCCATATATTCCAGGACTAGAAATTCACAAACGCCCAAAGACACAGGATACACTTGGTTTCACTTATCACCGTCACTGCTATTTACTCACTGACATTTAACAAAAAATTCACAAACACATTTCTATCTACACATCTGAGGGTAATCAGAAAAACCAGAAGTGTCCAGACCTCGGGTTCTAAACACTACCATCCACGCGAATTCCAGGGCTGGGGCAGGAACGTGCAAGAGGAGCCCCAGCATCCTGCTGTGCCAGCAAGTCATCAAGGCTCAAAGGACGGAGGGGACATGCCAGGGGGCAGAGAGCCAGGGAAAAGGCCACCACTGGCCCCATCTGGACAATTTGAGCCCAAAAATAAATAATGATAATTGCACATTCTAAGCTGTTGGATGTAATAAAAACCCACACGTCCACCCTGGATGAAATGAGGGGAAGAAAACAGAGGGCCCTGCTTTGAGCTCACAGCCACAGGTGAGCTCACCTGGACAGCATCAGGGCCAGCTCAGGAGGCCGCCCAGGCAGTTGCCCGACTCTGGCTTTCCCTGTGCTCTGCAGGGAGAGTTACAGGCTCTCCGGAGTGGGGCATCCACGAGCATCCTCAAGTATCACACATCCTCCTCGGTGTTAAGGGAGGTGCCCACCACGTGCTCCTGCTCCAGTATCCCCTTGGACCTGCACAGCATCCCTGACCAAGTGCAGGCGTGCCCACGGCGTGCCGGCCCACGGAGTACCCGCCCAGCAGCACGGGCTCCCTGGGCACGGTGCGCACAGTATGTCCAGCCAGGAGCTGAGCGCTCCATGGAGCGCGGCCCACGGTTCTTTGCCTTCACACCCTCCTTCACTCCCCTGCTGCCCACATCTGTGCTGTTTATGCAAAGAGCACATTAACCAGCTTTGTACCCAAGCAACAGCAGTGGAAAACTACTTCACTACTGTCTTTGATTTCGGGAGCGATGGCTGAGAAAGAACGGCGCCCCCCTCCTCCCAGAAACACCCAGAAGGGTTCCACTCTACTAAGTGACATTATTTCACTTACAAGTTGTCATCTACTGTATTTTCATCACACGGGAGGGGACGACAGTGGTACTGAGGTAGGGGGGGCTCTGGCGGAGCCCTTCTAGGTGCCGTGGGGAGGGTGTGTTTCATTTGCGTGGTGAAGTCAGGCCCACGTGGGCAACACCAGGGAGGACCCACAGTGCCCAGGGAGCCCAGGACACAGTGTGCACGCCTTTCCCTATCCCGGTGGGATTCCAAATGCCACCCTTCTTCAGAGCCGCTGCCTTCGAGGAACCTTCTGGAACATCCAGTCCGATTTGCTCCCCTGCCTGAGCCCCCACCAGCTTCACAAAGCAACTCGCCCTGCTTCCCGGGTGGCAGGTGGGTCTCAGGCAGCGTGAGGTGGGCCTGGTCCACCTGCACAGCCCCACGCCACCCCTCGCCACAAGAGGAACACAGTAGGTGGCGTGTCAGCATCTCGCAGGAAGAGGAACCCTCTGCCCAGGGAGCTCCCCTCGTCTCTGAAGACGATAACTCGAGACGACCCAACTCCAGGAGCGTAGGTGACAACCGTCCCCGCTTACCTTTGTGTGCAGCTTGGCCAACTGCTTCTCGTCCAGATTGGCTTGCTTATACACCCGCTTCTTGTATCGAAACTGGCACAGAAACAGGAAAAAAAGAAAACCAAGTGAGTATTTCACGAGCTGTTCAGAGGCCAAGAGGCCCTTTCCTGGGCCCACGACATCATAAGAATAACCTTTGCTGAGATTCTGCAGCCATTTGGCTAAAAAGCCATAAAAAGAAACAAGAGCAGCCCAAGGGAGGAGTCAAGATCCTCTGGTGGAGAAGCGTGGCTGCCGGCCACGCCCAGCCCTGCTCAGCATTACTAGACCTCGGCTCCTGCGTGGGCATCTGCCTGTCAGCAGCGTGGCCCCATCAGCAATGAGGATGCTGCTTCACACGCCTGAGTTTCCTTCTGCATCGTCAACCTTTATGAAAGCAGGGATTGGAAGCCCCGGCATGGTGAAGCCACCTCCTCTGGCACCTGCAGCTTCTGCCCGGGACTCTGGGGCTGCGGGTCACCCCCTTGAACAGCAGTGCCTCCCTTGAACTGGAAATCATATCGTAGGAACCGAGGAGCGCATTTTGCTCAGACGTCATCATGTGCTGCCTGAGAAGCAGCACTGGGGTCACGGTCAGCTTCCTGATTCCCGGGCACATCTACCTAACGCGTCCTCGCCTCTCCCGGGTGCCCTGACCCCTTCTGAAGAAAAATGCGCTGGAGACGCTACGGAGGTTTGGGAAAGAGGCCAACAGTCTGGGAGTCGCCGAGGTTTCGAGCTGAGGCATCTGTTTCATTCCCAACCCCACCACTGTCCTGTCATCGGAGTAGCTTTGGGCTGGACGCTTGTCCCATCTCAGACTCAGTTTCCTTATCTGTCGCATGGTCATAACAACACCAAGCTCCCAGGTGGCCCGAGGACTGAGTGTGGGCTTCCTGGCAGGGAACCAGCCCTGGCCCAATGCTGCTTTACCCCTCCCCTGGCTTCTGCCAATACCATCACACCCTAAGGTGTTCCAACAAGCACAGGGGGAGTGACAACACCCCCACGTGAAACGCAGGTGCAGGGCAGGGGGTAACCCGATCCTGAACCAGAAAGTCTGAACCCAGATAAAGCGTCCAAGCAACCACCTTACTCTCCTTTCCCCCCTGCCCCAAACAAGACAGCTAATTCGACATCACACAACATGCCTTTGTTGCACAGACCGAAACTTGATTTTTTTTAAGTGCCAAAATAAACCCGCGGCGAAATCAGAAATTTCCGTGAAACTCCAGGGGCACATGGTTCCTGGGTAACGCGTGGTGTCGTGAACCACAGGGGTCTATCCTCCTGAACTGAACTGGCCCGAGGAGATCCAGTCCCGTTTTGGGATTTCTGCCTGATTCTAGATTCGACCAGGACAGCACGTTGTCTGTCCCACCTCCTGGGACCACTAAGAAACCCTTCACCCCTTGCATCTGTGGTGGTTTCAGAAGCCACCGAGAGTGACGTCAGGAGTGTGACAGCGTTCACTATCATGTGCCTAAACTTGGAAAGTCCAAAAGATGGGAACTTTTTCCAGTTATAAGGAAACAAGCTGGGGCTCATGGCACCTCTCGGCAGGAGGGTAAGTACCGAGGAGGAGAGTCCACTTGCAGAGTCACTAATCTTCACAGCTCGTGGCTACAGAGGGACGCAGGCTCAAAACCACACCCTCTGCTGGCTGTTTTCCCAGCACTTCCTACGTAGTTAGCCAACCATATTTTTCTGGAGTCACCAAGGCAAAGAGCTCAGCACCTCACCTGCCCCTCATGCATTGATCTCCAGGCCCGCCTCAGCTCTGTGCAGTGGACGCTCTGGCAGGACAGTGGCCCAAGGAGACGAATGAGTGGAAGGATAAATGGCTCCTTCACGGCAGTGACAGCTAATGACACAGCAGCCGCAACGCCACCATGGGACACTCGCCCATCCACTGCCAACCGCGCTGCTCTGTGGAATCCTTCATTTAAGCCTCACGGCCACCCAAGACGGCGGGATTAACAACTCCCCAGTTTCACAGCTGGGAATCGGAGGCTCAGAGAGGCCGAGTGAGGTGCTCAAGGTTGCAATGCGACCAGGGCTGGACCAAGTCCATCTGATACTGCAGCCCATGCACCCACGTGGGGCCGTGAATTCAGGACTAGGATGCTCTTATGCAGACCTCTTGCCTCGGCTCCTATGGGGACATCAGAAAGAGGACACTCATGCCCGCTGTTCTAGAAGGCACGACACAGCCCTGCCCGGGTCACCCAGTGCTTCACACGCCTTGTCGTGTCCGTTTCTCAGGGGGTGGGGGCACAGGCGATAAAGGGCCTTCAGATCAGCCTCTAAGAGGCTTTCTGATCAGAGCAGGCTCTGGACTTCCCGCTCTTCTCCTCCTGTTTTACTGTCACTACACAAATTATCAGCCCCAGAAATGAACTGTTTCTTCACTGTTCCTGATCTGTCACCTTCCACTGGAGTGGAGGCTCCGACGACCAGACCTAGACTGTCTTGTGCACGTCGGACACGCCCGGAAAGTGTCTGGCATATAGCCGATCCCAATAAGCGGTTTTTCAAAGAAAACCCATTTGACGGACGAGCAAACTGAGGCCAGAACAGCTTGCAAGTGGCATCCCGCCTCTTCCGCCACTGAAAATCCTCTCCCTGGTGTGACACATGTTCCCCCTAAACGGAGACCCCAATAACCGCGGCCTCGAAGTCGCCATCAGACCCGGAAATGTGCACATGAGGGAGTACTCGGGTTCTGAATTCGTATCCACGACACGCCTGACTTCGGAGCAATCTCCAGTCACTGAGAATGTCATAGAACCCCCTTGGATCACTCAGATGCCAGCTACAGTCCACACTCACTGTCTCTCACTATTTGACTAAGCTGCAATGAATGCGACCACGTAATAATGGTAGCAATGCGTTGGGCAGTCGTAGAAATGACTCCTTTCCTGGCCTCTTGTGTAACCGTCTTCACGTCTCATGTGGAAATCCTGCATGTCAAGGCGCGGTGCAGCAAGCCAGGGTCAGAATGGCAGGCAGTGGGCTCGCACTTTATGTGGACATGTGCAAGCCTGCCCAGCTCCCGCATCAACCCCTTCATGAGGCAGGCCCAGGAGTGTGTGCCCGGCTCTAGTGGCTCAGACAGCCCACAGGTCACTTCCCGAGCAAGAAGCAGAAAGGAAATCGTGATGTTGATAACAGCGGGATGGCCGCTGGCCTCCCTATGCCCAAGGGCAGGAGACTGACTCGGGGAGCAGAAAGCAAGCCCCATCCCACGTGCCAGGACTCAGAGGTCCTAGTGACACGAGCCTGAGTAGGACGGAGGCTTTGCTCACATCAAGATCTGTCTCCAACAAATTCATCAAATCTATGTTAAGAAAACAGACGGAGAGAAATTTGCACAACAGTCGGCAAATCACAACAAAAACCGGGGCGACCTCAAGACCCAAAGCTGATTTCTTAATTTGGGGTTCATTTCCCAATTCCAATCAAACCTGGAGGTGAGCGAAGGCCCCCCCGCTCCCCGCCGTGTCCAGGCTGTGAGCGAGAACCGGTACCTCCAGGGACGGGATGCCCTTGCCCGTGGGCTGCGGGTACTCTCGCAGGAGCCGCTCCTCGTCGAGGAACTTGCCGTCGCGCCCGTTGCTCGCCGGCTGGAACAGCCCGTAGTTCAGGACGTCCTTCAGGCTCTGGCTCAGTGAACACAGAATCCGCTGCTTTGCAACCCACACCGTCGCGTCCGGGTTAAATCGAATGCATTTCTGCAGAGAAGGACAAAGACACGGGAGAGGTGAGGTGGAACGCCCCCTGAAGCAGCCCACCTGGGCACCCGGCCAGAGATGGCAGAGGTGTTTCCGTCCTGCCCTCGTAGTTTCTCTGAGCACTGGACCCCTGGCCTTACAGGATGAAAAATAAGAGCTTCTTGTCACTTGGATGGAGACCTTGGGTAGACATAAGAAGGGAAGTGCTCAGATGGAGCCATTGGTGTCTGAGGCCTCAACTCTCATCATTGACTCAAACTCCAGTACCTGTGACATCTTTCTCGTGATCAATAACCACCTCTTGCCTCAGCCCATTCTCTCACTTGTCAGGGCTTCTCAAACTCGAGTGCTCATTAAGACACAGACTGCTGAACCCCGCCACCTCCCGAGAGAGTGTCTGATTCGTCAGGTCTGGGCCCCAGACCCTCACTTCTCACAAGTTTCAAGGGGATGCTCTTGCTGCTGGCCCTGGGAACACACTTTGAGAAGCACAGCTTGAACACATCCCAGCGTGACTTAATTTTTATGTGGACCCCTTTCTGACATTTTAGATACGGGCGGTTGTCTCGTCTGGTCACCTCACTGATGAGAAAGTCCATCCCGCCCACGCTGGCCCCGAACATAATGCTTTGAAAACAGGCACCACCCCTCCCACACCACAAAGGAGAGCGATTATGGAAAAATCACATCAGTTGCCACCAGAGCTTATTTTCAAAAAAGTTAGATAGTGTCGATGATACAAACCGATCACAAACACCTTTCAAAATCGTGACATCGCCGCTAAGAACCAGAGTGACACAGCGCGGCCACGTGCCCAGGTCCCTTCTGTGCTGCTCGCCAATAAGCCAGCAGAAACAAACGCCAGGGCAACTCAGCTTCTAAGTGTGACTTCTAATTTTTATTGAATTAAAATTACATTCTGTTGCATAGCCATCAGCAGGAGCTCCAGAATTTGCTTTATCACTGTAAAAGCATTCAGAAATAAATGAGGTTGGACCGAATATGAGGCTGGAACCAATTCTCTATGAGGCAGCTCTGTGTGCCCGGGGATGCAAGGGGCCCTCCTGCTGTCTCCTCCAGCCTCGAGGTCCATTCCTCCTTGCTGAGTAAGGTGATCCGTTACGCTCAACAATGAGGCTGGTTCAGCAGGCAGCCCGGATGCCATCGCCCAGGAACCCCAACCCCGTGCACATGAACGCTCCGTCTGCCCCTCTCTAATGTCAAAGGTCCGAATATGGGGTCATTGATAACTCGCCAGTTCCTGTCTCAGCCGTCATTGTTGGCCTCTGGCTCCAACTACATGGACACCTAACTCAAGTTGCCTCAGACACCAGCATCCAAGGAAGGCTGAGGCTCCCTCCCTGGGGCTGGCAGAAAGGATGCTGAGTGGAAGAGTGCTGAGTGGAGGAGAGGCTGGGAATTGTCTCCCAGGGGACCCGTGTGGCAGTGCAGGTGGTCGCAGAGACCGGCGTCCATTGCCACTCAGTAGGTGGGCCAGGGATGCTGAGTCTGAGTGGTGCAAGGGTCAGTCCTGCACAATGAAGAACCACCTTGCTCCAAAAAATGCCAAGAGGGCCCCATTGAGAAACTTCTAGAAGGAGCGGGAGGTTGGAGGTCAAAAGGCTCGGGTCTGCAACCCCAAAGCATACACTAACCCCGTGATCACAGGCAAACCTACCAACCCAGCCGTCCCCCGCGTTTCTGTGACGGAATCAGGCCCAGGACTTAACGTGCGGGAAAGTTATAAAACGTGTGAATAATCACCGAGAACACTGAGGAAGATATTTACGTTCAGGTCCTTTGTGGATCAGGAACATGGCGCCTTGGTTCAGATTTTCCAATTACTTGTCAATTTGCCCCAATGTTGAACACTGACGATTACAAGGGAGAGACAGTTTAATCTCCAGAATAAAGGACAAAATTTGGGAGCCCCTAAGTGATGTTTTTCAAAGAAGTAAAGTCTAGTCTCTGAGATGCCAACCAGCAGCTTTAGGGGAAGAGGCGCCAGGAAGGGCGCTGCCGAGATGGACCGAGGTGGCGTCTCTGGGGAAAAGCAGCGGAGAGGGATGGACGTGGCGTCCTTCCACCTAACGGCTTGGCTTTGGAGGAGCAACAAAGCACCTCCAACAGAGATTTTCACCCCAGTAGGAATCCACAAGACAAAAAAACCAACCTGGAAGACCTCCTCTGCCTGACAACGGTGGAAGGTCACTCTAACCAGGGCGTCCAAGACGAAAGAACATGCTGACGGTGAACCTAAGCACGCGGACCAGGCGACACGCGGAGAATTGGACACCGGCTAACAAAGGAGCAAGTCGGCTATCGACCATCTGCTGGTGACACTCCATTTAAGTCAACCCATCCCAGACTGATCCCCACTGGCACCTTCCACCTCTGCCTCCTTCTGTCCTCTGTCATCCTTCCCAGCCTCCATGGCGAGAGGGCTTCTCATTCCAGAAGTCCAGGAGATGCTCTTGACTTCTCCCTGTCTTGCACCTTCTAGATCAGTCTGCATTAATCTAGGGCCTGGAGCACTTGAGTCCTCGTCTGTCCCACCCCAACTGCCCAATGGGCCCCATCCTTTCTCAGGTGGGTCACTCCAGCAGCCCCTGCAATGAGCTCGCCTACACGCCTCTCAGACCCACACAACTTCCTTCTGACAGGCCACCAGTGTCCCTTCTGAGTCCAGTGACTCCACTGCCTGGGAGCTCAGGGCCAGTGCCCTTACCCAAGGGACACAGCAAAGGACTGACCGTGGTGTGGACCCTGCCTCCTTCTCAGGACGTGTCCTGCCTGTCCATGTCCCTCTCTGCCTTTGCCCGAGGCCCACACACATATGCAGCCACACAGACACACACATAAACACATCTAAACACAGACATACATGAAGAAACACACACATTCCAACAGTGCCAAACGACTCGCTGGCAATTCTCTGAAATGCCAGGCTGTCTACACCCCTGTGCGCTTGTGCCTGCAGCTGACCACACCCTCCCCTTCTCATCTGCCAGCTCAAATCATATTCACACTTCCCACCAGGGTCCAGGACTCACGCCCTCGAGGGCGTCTCTCTGGCCTCCCCCAGGTTGACCTGACCACTAAGCACCACACGTTGAACCCAGGGAACCGGTCTGACCACCCAAGACCCGAAGTCCAAGCTCATCTGGCTGACCCTGCTCCCTCCTGTCCAGCCTGTGGCTCACAGCCTCTGCATCCTGCATTTCTTGTCCACCAGGAGGGTGGGATCTGTGTGTATTTTGCCTTAGAAACCTTCTCCCTTTCTCCTAACTGACAGATAGGAGTCAGTAACTGTCACTCACTGACCTCCTGGAGTGACACCCAAGCACCAAGATGTCCAGATCCATCGGAAAACCTGGTGCGTCTGGGCTGAGCTGAGTGGCTTAGGATACAGAAAACTTACAAAAGGATGTAAGGAGATCTCCAAGACGCAACTCAGAGCGGCTTCTCCCACCTCTCCTGACAAGCAGTACGTTCCTCATGGCACGTGGGTGGTTTGGGAACGGGAGGGGGGCTGACGTGGTAGAGAACTGCAAAATCCAGCAGTGAGAGAAGGGGTTTGTGACCGACATCAGCCCTGATTTAATGACGTATACGGCAGCCCGACCGATGCCTGGGAAGGCTCCCAGGAGTCCTTCAGGCCAGCTTCTACTCTCTAAGTTTCTCAGCACCCTAGAGGCCCTGGTCCACAGAGGGAGGCGCATCCTAGCACAGGGGAACCCTCCACATCTCCTTCAAGACGGACGTCCTGTATCTCCTCGCCCCTCTCTCTCTCCCTCCCTCCTTCCATCCCTCTCTCCCTCCCTCTCAGCATCACTCCAATATTCAGCTGATTAAGGAGCTCCTCCCTCCTCCAGGCTGTGAGCTGCCGTGTGAGGACAAGGGATTATGTCTTTTTCTTGGCATAACTGTACCTGTAGTTGGGTAAATGTTGATGGAGCTGAACTGCACTGAATACACATTCTAGAAATGGAACACTCCCGGGTGACAGAATCCAACAGTAAAGGAAGCTCTGGTTTTGCTCACGATGGAGGATGACAGCTACCACTTCCTGAGGGCTTGCTTTGTACCCGGTGCTCTGTGAATACCTTATCAGTTTAAGACAGCCAAGATCCTGAGAGGCGCGAGACTGCACCACCCAAGTTTGCAGAGCTGTAAGCGGCAGAGACGTGGTCAACCACATCATTAACCTGTAGGAAACTCCGGTCCTTCCACTGGTAAAGCTCATGGTCAAGCTCAAATCTAAAATGAAGAGAGCAAGAGAAACCCAGTCTCCTGCACGGTCAACATGAGTTATAGCTATTCTGCAAGATGTGAAGCGAAAACCTGAAAATACTTGGACAGAGTAGGAAGAACATGGCGCTGGTGGCAGGCAGAGGCAGATGCCCAGCCTGGGTCTGCCACGTAGGCTGTGTCTATGTGTTTTCTAGGGTGTCGTAACAAAGCCCCACAG
Organism: Equus przewalskii; assembly: GCF_037783145.1. Taxonomy (NCBI): domain Eukaryota; kingdom Metazoa; phylum Chordata; class Mammalia; order Perissodactyla; family Equidae; genus Equus; species Equus przewalskii. The sequence continues at coordinate 30,953,924 of NC_091841.1, forward strand.
CCTAAGTGGCTTAAAAAACAGGACTGATTGTCTCCCGGTCCTGGAGGCTGGACATCTGAGGTCCAGGTGTGGGCAGGGCTGTTCTTCCTGAGTCTCCTTCTTGGTGTGTAGATGCTGTCTTCTCCCTGTGTCCTCATGTCGTCGTCCCTCTGTGTGTGTCTGTGTCCTGATCTCCTCTTCTTATGAGGACCCACCCCCGTCCTATTGGATCAGGGCCCACTCTAGTGACCTCATTTTACCTTAATCACCTCTTTTAAAGAGTCTTTCTCCCAATACAACCACATTCTGAGGTGCTGGGGGTTAAGACTCCAACACGGGAATTTTGGGGACACAGTTCAGGCCATAACACCATGTGACCATGAGCAAGTCTCTGCAACGCACTGAGGGCCATGTGCCCATGGTGGGCCACGTCTGTGTGGTCAGTACCCTGACCACGATTCATGGAGGATCACAGAGCTTATGTTTTGGGGTCACAGGCCCACCCATGTCAGGGTGGCTGGCCTGCCAGGAAAGAAGTAGGCAGACGCCGGACAAGGCTGTTTTGATTTACAACAACATAGCAGGAGAATTTCCTGTAAGACAGTAAATTACTTTCCAAATCTGTTTTGGGCCCCGTGAAATGAAGAGGATGACAATGGCTGTTCTGTAAGATCTTACAAGGGTAAGGGAGTGTCTAGACAAAGCTTGAAAGAATGGTAAATATTATGCTCCATAAAATACGTGTCGTCACCGTGGGCTGTCTGCAGGCCGAGAAAAGAACCATCAACAACACACGGTTGAATTAAAGATACGCACAGGTGCCACTACTTCCCCAGCATCTGCTCATGACCATTCCTCAGGTGAGACCAAATCCATCTAATTTACTCTCGACTTCCACCCAGAAAAAGCAAGAAGATGAGGGGAGAAGTGCTGAAGCATTTGGGGAGACTGGTGCTGACGGGACCGTACCTCCATCAGCCCAGGATCCACTTCAGGATCCAGAGCTGGAAACGCTGTAGGAATAAATGTCCCAGCTCTGAGAACGCTTCTAAGCAGCATTCAGCAAGAACTCAGGATACTCTGAAAGACATCCAAGTGCCTGAGCATGTCATTCATCGCAAAGAAGCACATTTCACGTTTACAACTTCATCTGGGGTCGCCGTTTATGTCATCATCTGTTTCTTTATGACGCATTTTCAAAGACCCATAATAAATAGAACTTAGCAGAAGCCAAGGAAAGGTGCATTTAAGAGTGTTTGGGCTTTGAAGAGCTGTTCACGTGCAATCTGCACATTTGCGCACTTCTGAGAAATAGCCAACATCAAGGGCAACCCAAACCATAACTGGATAATTTCCGAATGCAATTGTCCAAATGAAATATTAATGCTTTTCGCTGTGGACTAAAACCCATCAGGCTGGTACGTGGGGCAGCCAACCCTGAAACGCTGCCACAGGTAACCCGCGAAGCTGGAAACAAGGTAATTACATGGAACAGGCAAACGCCGGTGACCTTGCCGAGAAGGACAGCCTGATCCAAGGATGCTGAAGTCCGGGAGTCAAGCTGCTGCCTCGGAATGTTTAAACACTAATAAAGGATAAAGAGGCCATGGGTTCATTTTTCCGACCAGAATAACATTTTTCAAACAGTAAAAGGTTAATAGCAGTCACCGGATGCTGTGCTGAAGCAATGGGCAGACTGTGTGTCCGTGATTTTCCACGGGCTACAGGGGTCCTCTGCCATTGTCCAGGTGACAGTGAACTGAGAGGCACTGGCTCGGGATTTGCCGGTGATTCACGCACTCCTTGGAGGTGAGCCACTTTTCCTCTTTTGATACCCACGATTCCAGGCAGGCCCACAGCAAAGCAGAGGATTGGATGCTGGTGAGAGAAGGCCACTTAGAAGCAGAAGATGGAAGTGGAGAAACGGGCAGTCGGGGGAAGTAATTACGTGGCCCTGACGGCAGACACAAAGCCCTCGCCGTGTGCCCACCGGCTGGCTAAGAAAGCTTGTTAAATGCGTCATCTTCTCCTTACGTTCTCCTGGAGAGAGGTGTTAGCACCCCCATGCTCAAAGAAGAACACTCAGAAATCTCCAATCTGTTCCCTGGGTCACAAGATGCAAGAGGCGGGGCTGGAATCCGGCTCCCCGAAGGCCAAGCTAAGAGTATCAGCTCCATCCCACCAGCACAGGTGGAGCCAGGAATCAGGAGGATGGACCCGACAGGGGGTGTGACGCGGACTGGAGGGGGAGAAAGGGAGACCGTCAGGCAGCAGCCATGTACCACATACTGACATGTGGAATACGAGCCCCTGTCCACCCAGAGAGGATAATTGTAGGGGACCCGTCAGAACCGGGAGGAAGGCAGAGTCAGACCAGGCTTGAGGAGTCACGGAAATCCAACCACAGAGCAAAGGTGCAGGAAAAGAGCCTCACCCCTGGACTTCACGCAGAAAATTAAATATTGATGATTCAGGGCCCTGGCCTTGCCACCTTCTGGAAAATTCTTATCAGCCTGGGACACAGTGGGAGGAGGAGATATCTGTTCTTCACCGGCGTGGCCTCTGAACCACAATATTCTCGACACAATGTGGGATTTACAAAGCCTTCCCACAGAATGTGTAATAATTCCCGACCAAAGCCACCTTCCCCAAACATTATTTTCCCAAAGAGATTTAAGCGGGTCTTAGCGCTAAGCTTAAGCAGAAGAGCTCACCAGGTCAGAAGTTGTCGTGCAGGCCACAGGGACCCGGAAGCCGGCCAGTCTCTCTCAAGTCTAAAACATTAACCTACTGTCTCTCAGGAAGGCACAGCATAGACTCCTTACAACACACAACCGGATGCTGGCTAAGCAGGTTTCTGTTTTTTAATGATACATATAAAAATAAAGCCCCTCAGCCTTTAGCAGGCTGCCATGTGAGATGAGTAATAACCGACGTGACCAAAACCTGATTCGCTGGAGGGTCCCAGGGCTTTCCTCTTTGTTTTAAACAATTCACGACTCACTAATTTCCTGATTAAAACTGTAAAGTGTACACCACTCCATTTAAAGACAATGAGGCTGATCCTCATCAGCACATCACAGAGAAACTGGGGAGGCAGAGGGAAGTTGGGGGCAGGGGGGTGGGGGCTCTCTTTGGCCTTAGCAACCAATTAATGAAACCACAAAGAAAGCCAGATTCCACGCCTTCTATCCCCCCAAAAAGTGATCCAAATGCATACTACAAAGAACTTAGCAGGGTCACTCAAAGTAGAGATCAAAGCTCCAAACCATGTATTTCTGCAATGTAAAAGGACGGATGGATGCATGGATGGATAGGTGGATGGATGGATGGAGGGATGCATGGATGGATGGATGCATCGATGGATAGGTGGATGGATGGATGGGTGGATGGATGCATGGATGGATAGGTAGACGGATGGATGGATGAATGCATTGATGGATAGGTGGATGGATGGATGCATGGATGCATGGATGGATAGGTAGATGGATGAATGGATGGATGCATGGATGGATAGGTGGATGGATGGAGGGGTGGATGGATGCATGGATGGATGCATGCATGCATGGATGGATAGGTGGATGGATGGATGGATGGATGCATGGATGGATGGATGGATGCATGGATGGATGGATGGATGCATGGATGCATGGATGCATGGATGGATGCATGGATGCATGGATGCATGGATGCATGGATGGATAGGTGGATGGATGGATGGATGGATGCATGCATGCATGGATGCATGGATGGATAGGTGGACGGACGGATGGATGGCTGGATAGATGCATGGATGGATAGGCGGATGGATGGATGGGTGGATGGATGCATGGATGGATAGGTGGATGGTTGGATAGGTGGAGGGAAGGATGGATGGAGAGACAGTAGGATGGAAGGCTGGATGGATGGAGGGAAGGAAGGTGGAAAAATGGAGGGATGATGCAATGATGACTGATGGATGGATGGTATCAATAAAGACAAATCTCAAAAATACAATGCCAAGTGTTTTGAAAAAGCAAGTTATAAATGACATGCCCAGTATGATACCAGCTATCTATATTCTTTTTTACACAACAACACAACATTACATACTGATCACTGATACACATAAAAAGAGAGCAAGAGACAAGAGGGATTCACACTGAATTCATGACAGTGTTTGCCTCAAAAGAGACAGGACTGGCCATGAGGACAGGATGACTTTATCAGTAATGGTTTAATCCTGTGATTAAAAAATGACAAAACATTAACAATTGTCAATTTTGTGTAATAGAGATTTGGTATTTATATTACTCTTTGCATTTTTCTTTATTTTTAATTTTCTCTAAATTAAAAAAAAAAACCAGCATCAAACAAGACCTAGGGTGTTCCTTATCCTCTTGTGGGGCCTCCCTGCATGGACTGGGGTCAGCGCTGGCCCACACTCCACGGCCTGAAAGTTCTTGACCATTATTTCCTTCTGCCCATTTGTCCTCTTCGATGACTATTTTTAAGGCAGAAAATGTGCTCACGTCAGGGTCACATACAACTAATTTTCTATTTAAGTCTAAAATCCCAATCGAATTTCACTGTAAACAAGCGATCAGGAAAAAGAGTACATTGTGGGACGAGAGGATCTGAAAACAAAATGGCAGCCCAAAAGATGAATACATTTTTTGATACAAGAGTTTTTCATCTCTACCCTGCCTGAACTACTGGAGGACGTGTGAGGCCACTTAGTGGCGACATCTGAGGCGTCACTAGGGTAAGCATTGGTCTTAGGGGTAGACTTAAGGGGATGGGCTTGTCCCCAACAGGAGAAACAGACAACGAAAGAAAACACGGCTCCACCTCACAGGCCACATATCACCCGATTCCGCTGATATGGAATGTCCAGAACAGGCAAATCCATAGACACAGATAGCAGATGAGCAGTTGCCAAGGGCTGGGGCAGGGGGAATGGGCACTGGCTACTAATGGCTATGGGGTTTTCTCTTGGGGTGACGAAAATATTCTAAGATTGCTTCAGGTGATGGGTACCGTCACATGTGAATTTACCAAAACCCATCAAAGTGTACACTTTCAATGGGTAAATTGTATGGTATGCAAATTTTATCTCAATTTTTCAAAGAAAAGAAAACAAATCTTCTTTTGTCCCTGTCCTGAGAAACATCAAAGACCAAGGCACCACATTTTAAGACGTGTTGATACAAGTCACCGTTAAGGACCCTTCGCCCAGCCAGAGCACAACTCTCAAGAGATGTGCAAGAGTCACATCTGCTCCGACCTCGTTGACTTGGTCGTCTTGACCCGTCCGTGGGTCCCCACCTTCTCCTGCCACCTTAGTCCCAGCCTCGGTCAACGTCTCCGTGGATTCCTGGAGGAGCTCCCACCTCGCTCCAGCCCGCGGCCCTCAGCCTTCTCTGCTGCTTCGACTCGCCCAGTTCATTCCCACCTCAGCCTCTCTGCCCCTGCACAGCCTCAACCGGGGCTCAGCTCAGAGGCCACCTCCTCACCCAGTGGAGGCAAGAGTTTTAGATGAACTCATTCACTCTCACTAGATGCTCCTTGTTCACTCAGTTGTACCAGCCGCTGGGACACAAAGACGAGCAGAGCAGACACAGGACCCCTCGTGGAGAGGGACACTGACCAAGCAGTGACCCACGTCCTTAACTGTGAAGTCTCATCTGGGAGGAAAGCGCGGAGCAAAGGCATGGAGACATCTCATGGAGGATCCACCCCAGGGGAGGGAGAAGGGTACCACGTGCATCCGAGCTTCGTCCTGAGAACAGGAAGCACTCATAGGAGAGTTTTATACACATGGTGGCAACTGTATGTACGTTAAACCAATGACCTCAGGTGTTGTGTGGGGAGCTTCCAAGAGGAAAGGGGTTTGAAGCCGTCCTGGTTCGGGAGAAAGATGGCAGTAACAGAGGTGGAGTCGGGGTGGTGATAAGGGTGGAGAGCGTGACACAGGGTCACAGGGATTCAGAAGTTCGAAGGGTAGGACTTGGGGGTGAAGTGCCTCTGGTGGCTGGGGAGATGGAATGCTCAGATACCCCTTCATTCCGGAAACAGAATCAGAGAAGTTTCTCGGTCAAAGCGTGGAAGAACCCGACCGGCCGTCAGCTGGGGAATGGACGGACAGCACGTGGTCCGTGCAGGCCACGAAACGGGACCCGGCCAGAAAAAGGGATGAAGCACTGATGATTGCAGAACTTGGCAAATTGACTGAAAACCACTGAATGGCATACTTAAAAAGAGTGAATTTTATGGCCTGTCAATCATACCTCAAGAAGGTTGTCTTTTTTTAAAGGAACCACTTGCCAAGTTGGGGAACCTCAGTGGGGCCAGGTTTGGAGGGTCACAGAGAGGAAGGGAAGGTCAGGGGACCCGCTCTGGACAACTGAGTCGAGGGGCTTTTGAGCTTGCAACTGAGACGGTGTCAAGAGAGAAGTGGGGTCTGGCCCTGAGATGGGAGGTTGGAGCTGAAGATGTGGCTGTGGACACGGACGTCCTTCACAGACGTGGGAACGGGTCCCGGGCATAGGAAGAACACAGAGTGATCCCAGAGCCTCCTGCCAGGCTGGAGTTTCAGGAAGGCCTCCCCAAGCTTTGTCGTGAGAGAGGAATAGCAAGTAAAGAGATCGGGAGGGAGGGCAGGATTCCAGGTAAGGGCATCCTGTTTGAAAGGGAGACGAGCCAGGGCGGGGGCAGCGCCTGTAAGCGCTGGGCCTGGGGAGCCTGCGCGGCCAGCCTGCGCTTCCTGCTGGGCCCGAGCCTCCACCCTCTTCATTCCTTAGGTGCTAGGATGCTGGAGAGAGAGCGGCAGAAAGGACCTGACCCACAGCTTCCCCTCTAGAAAGACGCATCCTAATGAATCAATGGCAAACCTTCTTGGAGCCAAATTAAGAGGCCATCCCTCCGGCCACTAATGTCCACAGTCTGGACTCCATGAGCTCCCGAAAGAAGACACGCAGCCTCTGGCCTCCTGGAGGACCAAGAGTCACGAATTAGACATGTGCCCAGCAACGTGCTCAAACGGAGCTTTTCAAAGTCACACACGACTCCTGCGCCGGCCTTCCAGCACCCTCCATCGCAATGGACGGCGGCCTCAGGGTCTCTGCAGGATGAGAGGCCACCCCAGGGGCTCGATTCTCAGCTGCCGTACAAGGAGACGGGCTCAGAAACTGCCAAGACAGGTGAAGGCCTCCTAATATTCAAACACATGGGAAACCTCAGAAACAAAAAGCAAAAGGATGAGGTGTCTGCGACCAAGAGATAAAGAAGGGCTCAAAACCTGAAGGCGCGGGAGGTGGAACCTCTCTGCTCCCGGAGTTCTATTTTGATCTCAGTGATAAAGCAGGAGGCCAAGGTCACTTGGCCATCAAGCATATCTGACAGTCCATTCGGGAGCCGGTGATGGATTAGAGCGCGTCTCCATCAGCTGATGTGTGGGGCGGGGGAGGCAGGCACGGCAGGGATGCGGCAGGCCGAGGCTTGACAGAAGAAATTTGAGCGTGTGAGAGAGAGAGAGAGAGAGAGAGAGAAAGAACGGATAAACGGCAATAAATTATCCTTGAGGGGGTCAGGACACCAGCTGAAATGCTTTTTCCTAAATGAAATAAACTTGAAGATGCACTTAATTAATAAATGGAACCATTGATTAACGCAAAAAGGAGAGACTCATTTTCCTGAAGCGTCTGCCAGGAGGTGGGCCAGGCCCTCACACCTCCACTGACTCATTCAGACAGGTCGTGGGGATGGGCACATGGGCTCGCAGCTCCAGCAGAGCTCTTGGGGCGAACCCTGGGGCAGAGGTGGGAGATGGTGTAGACACCCAAGGGACCCCGAGGCGCGGCACAGTCCCATATTATTTTCTTGTGCTCTCTACTTGTGACGTGACATTCAGTGTCGAGTGGAAACCGGACCGCTGTGTGCCCCAGTGCCAGCTTTGTTCCCACTTCCTCCTTCACTGCCCTCAAAACATAAACAACAGAAGAATGATAGTTTCTATTGATTTTGGCACATGCCGCCTGTTTAAAAGGAGGAGCTCACTGCCCGGTGCCAGCACTCAAGCCCACAACAGGCCCTTTGTGCGTGTGTGATCATCCAGAGAGCAGAAGGACACACACCCGCCACCTTCCCAGAGCCCACCCCATCATGCCATTCCACGCACGGCCCTGGGAACCCACCGGCCCAGGACTCTGCTCATCAGGGTTTCCGGGGTGCAGGGCGGCCCCGGGGAAGTGTGCCTGGAAGGATTTTTAGCACCGCCAGAGGCTCTCGCTCAAAGGTTTAAAACGTCAGCCCCATTGGAGGTGTGAGACTCAGAGCAGGCACTCGGCGAGAAGACGCAAGTCCAAATGGCACGTGGGGTGAGGGGTTGCACGTGGGGTGAGGGACCAAAAGTGGGGTGCAGGACCGCATCTGGGGCAGAAGAGAGACAGCTGCATGAGTTTCTGCAGCCACTCTCTCCCGGCAGCGGGGAGGCACCAGGGTGATAAGTCTGCTCAACGGCTCCCCTGACCCCCGGGCAGGATTCCAGGGCCCGTCTCGCATCCCCTGCTACAGGAGATTCAGCCCCACAAGGGCCCTCACGCAGGAACAACAGCCGCTTTGTTGAAGAGAGCCCATGCCCGTGGGATTTCTGGTCTCAGCCTCAGGGCCTTTGTCTTGAACAAAGTGAAGAGGGGGAGTCTTCAGAAGGTTCCGGAAACAATGGTGCTCCTGGGAGTAGAGACCAAACCTCTGGGAGGATCTCCCTTTCAGGAAGAATCATCGTCATTCTGGGCCTGGAGAGCAGGTACCTCTCCATCAGCAACCCCGACATGTTCCAAAGCCTCCGCCGGGCACCAATCAACAGAAGACCCCCTAGGGGCATGAGCCGGCCGGCGCCACCCCACCAGGCAGGGGGTGGATGCGGGCCTCCAGATCAGCTCCAACGTGGGGCCACCTCTCCTAACGTCCCACGGCTGCCCCCGAGGGTCTCAACAGCCGAGACGGCAAAATGGCCTCTGACTCCGTTGTGACTGCTGAGTGCCTCCCAGATGGGGACAGTGCCAACAGATGGGCTCGGACCACGGAGACCATCAAGGAGACAGATGTTTAACGGGCGCTTGCTGGTAGCAGCTGCACGCCCAGCCTGCGTTGCCTCACTTCACCTGGTGCCCGGGCTCGGAGACCTTCAGCATTTTGCAGACTGTGGCGGGGACGTGACTCTGAGCCGTCCGGGATGAGCCTGACCCCGTGCTGCTTCCTCCGCAGGGCTGCCCTCTGGGCACCTTCCCGTGACGGATACCAGCTGCAGAAGCAAATTAGGGCCAGGTACCAGGTGACCAGCGGGTGCATCCAACGCCGGCATCCAGCAGGCAGAGGCTCAAGGTTGCATGTCCCAGGCCACCAGCCCCGCCCCTCTCTAGCCCTGCCTCTCTCTAGCCCTGCCTGGGGTCTGATCTTCAGCGTTCCCACTGTGCACTGGAGGAATCACAGACCTACCTCGGGATTGGGAGGGCATCGTGGGGCCTTGGGATGTGGGGAATGTTCCACCTCTTCGTCTAAATGCTGGTCACACATCACGCCCTCTCTGTGCACTTAAGATCTGGGCACTTTCTACAGGTGTGTTATACTTCAATAAAATGCTCAGATGTGCTGCCCAGCTCAGGGGATGTCACGAGAACTACGTGAAATAATGCACGTAAAGACCTTGATACGGCGAGTGGCCCGAGGTCGACGTTCAGGAAGTTACACAAGATGTGCTGGCGCAGTTATGGGACAGGGGTTTCCCCAAAAGAGGGACTAGGTCTGCAGGGATGTGCGACATCCGGATGGAGGGCTGCGGGCTGAGGGGGTGGCCCCCCCGGGGCAGTGAGCGGGGACAGGGTGCCTCCACCCCCAGCAGCTCCATCCCCCGCATCCCTCTGGCCTTCCACATTCGGATCTTTAGGTCTGGGGTCTGAAGTTCAAGAGGAGAGCTTCTCCAGTCCTCCACATCCCTCCGGATCAATAAACACCAACATGGAATACTGGGGTCGAACAGCCAAAATGCTGCAACGTAAGGATGGGTGCACCCTGAGGTCACCCAGGTCCCCACTGGTGGGGCCTTTCGATGAGCAATGCAGCATCCCGGGGCTGAGAAGGGATGAAGACAGCTCTGACCAAGTGACCCTAAATAATGAAGGGTACCCCCCAAATTACCAAAAATAGAGAACAGGCATAACCTAATGCCAAAGGCATCCCCCTGGGACAGGGGGAGAAAGTGGACACTTAGGGAGTGAGGGACTCCTAACCTCACTTTCATTGCCGTAAGTGGTACCGTAGGAGACAAAAATCCAGGCATCCCGCGTCCATATGCTCTAATATGGACAGACGCAACACAGGGGGTCCTTCTCTCTCCCCTCCTCTCACCGGGCAGGGGTTGGGGAGACAAAAGCAGATGACCAGGGCTGACTGTCCAGCAGAGACCCCCCCCCCTCCAGCAGGGCTCCTCGCTGAACGGGGGCTGCTCCAAGGGCTGGGAGTGTCCCCCGTGAGAATGGGACATGCTCCCTGCACCATGCTCCAGAGCAGAGCACTTCAGAAAATCTCAGAAGAAAAAGGGGAGGCCAGGCCTTCTGAAACGACTGGGCACTCCCCATCCCTGGGCCTTCGCATCTAAAGGGTCTGCAGACCACCCGGTCTGTAGGTGCTCTCCAAACAGAAAGATGCCAAGCAGCTGAGAAACCACTGGAACAAGTCTGGAAGAAGAGCATGGAGATAAAGAAGACCTTACAGGAAAGAAATGAAGAAAGGAAGAGAGACGGCATGCAAAACTCTGACATCTGATCCACCTATTCCGGATGAAAATACACCTCAATTAAAACAAGAAAGATCTCCAAGAGCGCTTTATGCTAGGGAAGAAAATAATAAGCCATAAAACCCACTAAAGAAATAAATAACTCACAAGAATAATTTTGAAAAAGAGTGAGCACAGGGCTGAAAGCACAAAATGGAAAGTCAAAATAACACGATGACAACAAATTAGAAATTACAAGAAACAGAACAGAACGGATCCCACTGAAAATGCCAGAAAACAAAGAAAGTCTCAGGAAAATCGCAGAGAACAAACAGGAAAACACCGAGTGATCAAAGCAATTGCAGAAAAGAAAACAGATGAGGAGAAGGGTAAGCCATCATCAGAGTAACTGCTGTCCTGGAAACAGAGAACCCGACAGGCAACGTGGAAAAGGAACAGAAGGAAGAAAACATCCCTGAAACGAAGGACAAACAGTACCTGCAGATCGGAAGGTTTTCCAGGAAAAACAGAGCGGCCAGCGCCACTTCCTGGTGTCGTAACTGAAGTCAATTCTGTAGGAATCCAGTAAAAAAAAAAAAAGCAAATCAAGCCACCAACAAGACATATCCAAAGCAATCTTCAGGGCAAGAAGGTCATGCAACAACATCCCATAGATTGGGGGCGGGGGGGGAGGGTAGGAATTGTGACTCAAAACATATCACAGAAGAAAAACGACACGCCAACCGAGGGAACTCAGAAATATTTTTAAGCATGTGCTCCATTCTCGTTAGTCACAGATTCCGTATTTGGGATTTGCCTACTGGCTAAAATTTATTTGTGACCCCAAATCAATACCTGCGACACCTTTGTGATCATTTACAGTAAAACCGAATTGAGTCAATAAAACTGAGTTGCCCGACGGGCAGGTTCCAGCTGAGGTTGGACAAGGCGATGCTCTGCCTTCTGTTTCAGCTGCCACCTTGTAAACCAGCGTCCTCATTGTGGTCTATTTCGTGCCCCATTTTTGCACTTCTGTGCTTTTTGTTGGTGATTTCCCTGCACCCAAGTGTGGTGCTGAAGACCTGTCTAGGGATGCTAAGCACAAGAAGGCTGCGGGGTGCCACCCAGAGGAAATACGTGTGGTTCGATGAGCTTCGTTCCACACGTGCGCTATAGTGCCGCTGGCGGTGGGTTCCATGTTAATGAATCAACTATGTGTATCAGATCAGGTGTCTTTACACAGAAATATATAAAACGAGGTCATGGACTGATCCATCCGTGAATATGCTGCGACCAGAGGCCCACAGGAACCTAACCCTGCATGTCCCCTACAGGTGGGGTTCAGTACTCGCTTGCTCAAGGTGGCTTTTAGGCTACAACTACCGCAAATAATGAGAATCAACTGTACATTCACCCAGGAAGCACCGCCCTCAGGAACCTCCTGGAGAAAAGACTGAACTGATTAACTCCATCCCAATCAGGGGTGACATGAGATAGAGGCCACTTACACCTGGCAATGGGCATTCGCCCTGGAAGAGGGATGGAGACACTCGGCGCTCTGAAGCAGCATGGACATTAGTGAGATGGATGGTGACCACGTGGAAACAGTTCTGCACCAAGAAGAATCAGGAAGCAGGGGAGGAGAGGAGGGTGCATGTGTGTGCACGTGCGTGTGCAACCAGCTACTTGTTCGACACACTGTGACCCACGCTCAGAGCTACGCTACGATGCCCAGCCCCCTCTACAGTCAGGAGCAGCCTCCAGAGGAAGCGAGGGGAGGTGGGGGGAGTGACGTGGTCCACGAGTTCTCTCTCTTCCCTCCCTCATCCTCTGGGCACATACAGGGGACCCTGCGGGGGATTCCAGAGCTCTAGGGAACCGCCTGGCTACTAGATGGGAGGAGCCTGCACCCCCGGAGGGACTGCGTGGAGCAGAACCTCTGCCTCTTTGTCCCTGCCAATCTCCAGTGGACCGGGAAGAAAAAAAAAAGAAAACATCTTTGTGCCAAGCTCCTGAGGTTTGGAGGTCTGTTTATTACAGACATTAGCTTAATTTACCCCAAATGATATAAGGAGAAAGAACTCAGTTCCTCAGAGCATGAAAAAAGGAGGAAAAAGACTGGAATTAAAAATGAAAACAAGGGGCCGGCCCGGTGGCGCAGTGGTTAGGTTCACGTGCTCCACTTTGGCCACCCAGGGTTCTCAGGTTAGGATCCTGGGTGTGGACCTTGCACTGCTCGTCAAGCCACGCTGTGGCGGCATCCCACATAAAATAGAGGAAGATGGGCACGCACGTGAGCTCAGGGCCAATCATCCTCACAAAAAAAAAAAAGAAAACAAATAAAGATTCCAGCCTTCCAGAGTTTCATAACTGTTTCTTTTAACTTCACGGATTTATCTGGAAACAGTGTCTCTTGTGACAAAAAACACTACTAAAGTTCATATTTCCTTCATGGTCTTTTTAGCCTTTTATAGTCAAATTAAATCACCTTCATGATGGTGAGTTATTAGCAGTGTGTGTACCGACCTGTGTTTCTATCCGTATGCACATCCACCCACTACCTGGAACCCTTTGGAGAGGCACGTCTAGAATGTCCACCAAACGCTACTGACAACCACTTCTGGGGCTGACGTCTGTGCTTTATAAGAATGACGTAACTTTTATAAGAGACGTTAAATGGCATAGAAGAAAGAGCGCCTCGGCACCATGTCCGCACTCCCGAAAAGACTCATCTGTGTTGCCGGCGTGGCCCTGCGGCCGGCGGTGTTGCTGGATTAGTTCTGGGGCATCGGGTCACCCCGAGCTTTCCCTAGAAGGTGGAGCATCTGGCTGACCTCGCTCTGGGATGACAGGTGCCAGCAGTACAGAACTCTCAGCCCGGGCAGCACCCGTCCCCAGGGAGAGCGGGGGCCTAGGGCCGGGCCACGAGCAGAGGTCCCCTGCTGGAGCTGCCTACATGGGGGGAGAGGAGAGACGCAGCCCTCGGAGGCACTGAACCCACTCATCAGACCCCACAGCGCTGGAAGATGGGGCCCTGGATGTGCACAGAGCAGGGTGACGCAAGCCTAGTAAGAGCGCCAGCACCGAATGGCCAGCAGGTGGCGCAGTGGGACGGGCCGCCCCTTCCTCTGATCCCAGCGCACGTCCCTTCCCCATCACGGCCTCTGCCACCACCCGTCACTCTTCATGTACAAAGGGTGGACTTGTAGTTCCGGGCCTGCTATCTAGAGAGCCTCCGAGGCTGTCTACACCACCTCGTCTATACCACCCTGTCTTCACCACCTTCACAGATCCAGCCCCACTTCTCCCACCTCCTTTAACACAACTCTCAAATGAGGAGGGTCCTTAGCACCCCAAGACCGACAAGACGTGAGAAAGAGAGACGACGGGACAGCACAGAAGGAGACGATCCAGTCTCACCCAGGTGCCCGAGTCCTAGTCCTGGGACGGCCCCATGTTCTCTCTGCAGCAGAGGGGCCTTTGCACCAACGGCCCCCTCATTGCTCAGGCTGCCTGGCCATTCCCAGAGGACGGCATGTGAAATGCTCCCAACTCGACCCAACCAGGGTCCCCACCATGCCCACAACGTCTGCTCCGTGCCCGAGCTCCGTCCTCACCTCCCTGTGCTGGGCACGCAGCAGGACACTGGGGCTCAAAACCACACCTGAGACAAAGCGTGCCACAAGTCAGAGAGGGACATGGCACCGTGACTTAGCACCCAGCACGCCCCGGCGGGTTCAGTCGAAGGTGGAGGCCCATTCCTTCCTCTTCTATAAATGGGGAGCCCCCAAGGAGAGCTGTGGCCGCCCCACGCCACCCCATCCGGCACATGCACCTATGGCAGAAAGGGCTGCTCTCTGAGACTCCAGGCCACCTGATCGGGAGAGACAAGAGAATTCCCACCACCGGAGGCGCACACTTGGCCTCTGGAGGGCCTCTCTGAGCCTCCCCTGTGTGCCCCAGACTTTGTCATCTGCTCAGTGAGACTCCACAAAGAGCTCAAACCCAGCCCAGCCCAGCCGGTCAGGTCCCCCCATCACACCACACCCCACCCCTGGTCCAACCCACCCCTCTGCCCGCTGTGTCCACTGCCCAGCCCAAGCTCCAGTGCACCCCTTTCCCCTGCCATGTCCTCCCCAGAGTGAAGCCCTCTCGGTCCTTCAAGCCCCAGCTGAAACGGAAGCACTGAAGGGGAGATCCCCGGCTCCTGCTCCCCCTTCACCCACAGGGACCTGCTCACGCCCGTTTGCCCCAGAACAACCGTCTTCCTCACGTGCGCCATGCTCGGAGGATGTTCACCTCCACTTCCCCGGCACCGGGTTTAGCACCTGGCACAAGAGAGACCCTAAATACCTTCCTGTTCAGTTTAACACAATTTCATTGGGAAGAAGCCAATACCATGTAGGAAACACCAGAAGATGGAATGAACCGTTTTCTTGTACAATATAGGCCTTAAACAAGCCTGGGCTGAGGCCCTCTGACCATTTCCTTACGCAGTTAGAGCAGAAGTCAAACTTCCCACTATGGCCTGCAGAGGCCGCTGTCTCTCTAGCTCAGATCTCATCTAACCCACAAGCTCCTAGGCATCCCCACAAGCTCCCATTCCCACGCTCCAGCTGAATTATGGGGGCCTTGGAGGCACTGTGCCTTAAAGAGCTGGCCAGTAATCTGACAGCCCTGCAAAGATCACCACCCCATCGCCTCTGTCATCCCATCACCCACCACACCATCACCCATCACCCACACTCAACACCCATCACTCCATAAGCCATCACTCCATCATCCACAAACCCATCCATCACCCATCACCAACACTCAACACCCATCACTCCATCACCCACACCCATCATCCATCACCCATCACCCACACCCATCACCCCTCCACACCATCACCCATCACCCACACTCAACACCCATCACTCCATAAGCCATCACTCCATCATCCACAAACCCATCCATCACCCATCACCAACACTCAACACCCATCACTCCATCACCCATGACCCATCATCCATCACCCATCACCCACACCCATCACCCCTCCACACCATCACCCATCACCCACACTCAACGCCCATCACTCCATCACCCATGACCCATCATCCATCACCCATCATCCACACCCATCATCCATCACCCACACTCGTCACCCATCACTCCATTGCCCATCACCCACACCCATCACCCCATGCTGGATTACTTTCTTCACACCCTTCCCATCGTACAAAACCTTCCTAGCTGCCGTGTGTGGGATTCCACCCCAGTGCCTGGAACATAACCTGGCTCATCACAGACACTCAAACACATGCAAGTCACTGAGCAAGGGCATGTTAAAAGGACCATGCACAACAGTATGTCGATGTCCCTGAGAATCGCCCAACCTCCCCCAGACCAGCAACGTCACCAACCAGGAGGACTTGAGGAGCACTCGTGGGAATGCAGCCCTTTCACGGGAACCGGGAGAGGCAAGATTTGCAAGTGCTTATCTCTGCTCTGAGCAGTTTCCGATTTCATCAGAAAGCCCCGATAGACTTATAAAAGAAAAAAAAGTCAGGGATCAAGGAAGCAAAGCTCACATGAAACGCTTTCTCAGGGAGTCGAGTCCGAAAGTGTCCGGGAGGGAGGCGCAAGGTGGTGCGACCTGGGGATGCTCGCTCAGGCATCTTCGGTGATCGATTTGGAGCACCCACGGGGCCAGTGCCACACAGGCAGCTGGGCGCCCTGCTGCACACCCACGAGTCAACCCTCCAGGGAGACCCGCCAGCAAGGACCCACAGGCACTAGGCAAGCGCGAGGTGGGGGTGGATGCCAGAGGCCATGAGAAAGAAGAAGCCCCGAGGGCTGGGGGGGACACAGGAACCAGAATGTGGTCCAGACCCTGAGGGAGAACCAGGAGTCAGCCAGCGGGCACTGCGGGGAAGGGCGCCCAGGCAGAGCTGCACACCCAGCAAGTGGGAATGAGCAAGGGACGTCGGGGGCTGTGTGTGACTGAGCACAGGGCAGCTTGGGTGCTGGGAGCCCTGTTTGCTAATGTGCCTACTGTGTGCGTTTCCTCTGCAGGGCTAGTCTCTGTGCCCTGCAGGTGTGGCCTCCATCCCGGCACGTAGTAGGTGCCCCACGAATGACGGGGACCGAGGCAGGCACGGGGACGGTTGGGACCAGCAGGAGTGGGGTGGCAGTCAACAGCACAACATGTGGGGGAGCCACCAGGACCGGCCATGCAGAGGGTGACCATAGGCACCCTTGAGTTCAAATCACGCTTGATGTGGACCAGGAATGAGCTGGGGGCTCACCGTCTGCTGCAGGTCCTGGATGAGGATGCGGATCACCAACGTGTTACCCTGGCCCTCCTCCGTCCTGGCGCTGCCCGGCTTCTCCGCGGTGGCCCGGATGGTGTCGTAGATGGTCTCTTCTTTGGAGCTGTCGGACTCCGACCCCACGGAGTAGTCGGAGAAGCTCTGGGCCATCTCGTCCTCGCTGGATGTCGGGCTGCGCGGCATGGCTGCCCTATGTCTGTAGGGAGGAGGAAAAAGACGAGGAAATGTGAAAATCGAAGAAAGAAAAGCCAGGGGCGCAGTGGACACTGGTGCTTGCGTGAGTGCAGGCTCAGGTCCAGTCGCGTGTGATGCGCGGATCTGAAGGCAGCGAGAGCGCGCGCCCCCACCCCCACCTCCCTGGACCCAAGCGGGGCGCAGGCAGGACCGGCAGGGGGCGGAGGGAGCTCTGCCGGGTGCCGGGAAACCCGGCATTTACAAGGAGCCTTAAGTCGCTGCGGCCATGACCACAGTTTATAGGGACTAACCAAGGGGCCGCTGGAGCCACTCGAAACTTTGCAAAGGAAGAAAAAAGGCTCCCTCTGGTTTCTCTTTGAGGATAGAGCAGCAGCAGAGGACGTGCAGGCTCAGGTCAGAGGGGCACCGAGTTCACGCTATAATAACCCCCTCGGCTTCAAACACGGAGCAAGAAGAGGAGACGTGTAAAAATAGAACCGGAAGGCAGGCCGGGCTCAGAGATGAGATAATGTCCAGGCCCAGGAGTGAGCGGAGCCCACAGGCGTGAGCTGGCTGACGCCGGAGCCGGGGTCCCCGAGAGTCCGTGGCAGCTGGGGGTACAGCTCCCTCACGACGGAAGGCAATAAATGCTCCTCAGCAAAGACCCAGCACCTGTCACCCCATGCCGACTGCCACCTTGGGCCGGGGCTGTGAGCAAGCACGTGGAAGGCCGCCCCAGCTCTGTGGGCCGCGGTCCAGAAAGGTGAGGAGAAAAGCTGGTGTGAACCGGGGATGCCGGGGAGCCAGTGGAGGATGTCCCAAACCAGCAATTCCACTTCCATGTGAACCCTGTGAGGGAGGTCAAGGCCACGCACACAAGCAGAGAGGCACAAGGTCGTTCCCGCAAAAACGAGGCTGTCCTGGGCCACCTCATCGTTCAGGGACTGCCTGCTTAAGGAGTGGTCTCTTCTTCCCACGACTGCACAGCTGTGAGAATGAACGACCCCAGCAGCACACAGAGGATCCCCAAACACAGCAGGGGGGTGAAAGGAGGCATCTGTGGGACGACCCAAACAGCACGGATGCTTCCTACACAAAGGCTGGGAAGATGCGGCAGCACGGTCCTGTCGATGGCACGTGGGCATGCACGGAGGAACGGCGGAGAAGCACACGACAGGAAAGAGAAACTCTAAACTCGAGGGGCGGCCGTCGCTCGGGAGGGAGAAAGGGGTTGACAGGGCTTGCCACGCCACTTGTAAGGTGTGATTTCCTTAAAATGGTTCCAGCAAATATGACAGAATGTCGACCTTTGATGAAGCTGGGGACGCAGATGTTTGCTATATTGTTCTCCACGCTTTTCCTTCTCTGTGTTGGAAATTTCACAGGAGAAGAGAGGAACGAGGGAAGGAAGGAGGGAGGAAGGAAGAGAGAAAGGAAGGAGGAGGAGGGAGGGAGGGAAGGAAAGAGCTCACCTGCCCTTCTCTCCCAGGAGCTCAGCCCGGTAGGTGCTTGGGTGCGTGTCCCCCATCCTCGTGTTTCATGATGGACAGTGGCGTGTGGGGGGGAGGCTCAGAGAAGCCCCAGGTAGGACACAGCTCATCCAGTGCCAACTCTGCATTTGATTAGGGATAGCTGCCACCCACCGTTATTTCCAGAGACCATTTAACGACAGCAAACATCCCCAGGAAGCGTTTCCCTGCTCAGCCTGCGGAGTCGGTCCTGGACGCAGCCACCCGGTGCGTTTCCATCCTCCACCCAGCCTTGCACAAGGATTCACCAGACACACAGGCACACGCAAAGCCCGGCCGAGCAAGGGAGCGGCTCCAGAAATGCACACCCTCCAGAGGGAAGGGCAAGACCAGGACCGAGGTCAGGGGCTCCCTTCCTGCCAACAGGATCTGGACCGTCCTCAGAGAAAAGGCCAGGGTCGTGTGGCCCCCACACGCCATTTGTTTGACCTACACAGGCTTTCATATGTTTGCTAACCTGGAGATTTCACACGAAAACCCAGATTTCTGGCTTGTTTTGACCATCGGGAGGATCAGGCAATGCTGGGGACTGCCACACGGCACCTAGGGGCAGGAGCGAGCAGTGGCACCCTCCCTGGCCTGGCATGCCCTCACCAGGTTAGGGTTCTCAGACTCAACATCCTCCGATCTTCCTTCCGCCTGCCGGGCTCTCTCACTGGCGATATCTTTCCGGCCCCGGGTTGTGAGTTTGAGAGCCTGACCACTGCTCCATCCACTCACTCACACTGGCCGCCTCCTCTGTCTTCTGCCTCCCCCTCCTCCAGACCACCCCAGGGTGGGCATCACCCGGCCGATTAAAGGCCTCGAAGGGCACCTCATCCAAATCACCAAGAAGATTTCATTTTTTTAATGAAAAATCTCAAAGTTCACCCCATTGTAATCCTCAACTAAAATTCAGGGCAAACGGGTATTCTTGCATTCACCGACCAAACGCCTCTGTAATTTCAGCTTGACGTTTTCCCACCACAGAAGTGCAAAATCTGGTGGGGGAAGAGAGAGCTGCGGCCGAGGACGGGAGCTGGGCCTTCCCGATTCCCCCTGAGGAAGGAGCCAGCCAGCCTCACTGCAGCTTCGAGCAACGCGTTCGTTCATGCATTCGCTCATTCCCCATCTATGCGTGAAGAAATGAGCGCCTGGCATAATTACACAGTGTACAGTATTTACACGCTACGTACTATACGGTAGTTACAATTATAATACAGGATTATATATTATTATAATTATTATAATATATTATATACAATTATATATAAGTAATTATCATAACATATTATTTTATAATATACAATATAAATCTAGATTATATGATAAATATAACGACATAATACGCGGAAATAACTATTTCTAACTATGTCCCAGGTTGCAATGAAGCAGGCCCACGAGAGCAGTCACGGCAGAAGGAAGTTACTTGGGGATCTTTAAAAAAAACACAGTGCCAGAAATTCCAATTTAATTGGTGCCGGGCAAGGCCCCAGTGTCGACAGAGTCTTAAAAGCCCCCCAGGCAACTCTAACAAGAATCGGAGCTCCAGGTTCACCTCGAGTCGAGTCTGTGGCTATAACTTTGCAGAACTCAGGTGCAACAAGCCTTCTCCCAGGGCTGAGGACCGAGTCCTGGTGCTGCCCGGCCAGTGGGAGCGGTGTGGCTTCCTCACCTGAGCACCAGGATGGACACAGGTGTTGGGTCTTGTCACCATGGGGTCCGGTGGCTTCTTCCTGCCCTGAGGGGCGTAAGGCAGCTCAGAGTAGCTTCTGCTCCTTCCCCTCCTTCCTCCCCCATCTGCGCTGGTTCCAAACCCCACAGGGGCCGAGAGACAGCAGAGGGAGAGGACGGAACGTGCATGCCCTTCTCCGGCGGGCATGAACATCTACCGTGGAGTCACCGCCGTCGGGTTTGTGGGAAGCCGGGCACAGGTGGAGGCAGGAGTGTCTGATAACGAAGCGGTTCCAGGCACACCTGCCACTCCGCCAGCATTCCCACGAGGGATGGACCTTGGCCCCAGAAAGCACGGGGGCTTCAGGGCAGCGAGGGCCTCAGTGTTGGCATCTGAAAAATGGGCGTGTGGAGCAGAGCTTGACGCCGAGCAGACACACGGTGCACGCCCGTCCCTGCCACGTCCTGGCCTTCCACCTCTAAGTCGGTCAAGGGCCCGCTTGAGAGAGCAGACGAGATGGTGCCAAGCGCCCAGCTTACTCCCTCAGGGGCACACATAGGAAGGCTCCCTCAAATGCATTCTACCCCCAGCTTCCCAAAAGAGCACCACGGCTTAAAATTTAAAAAAACAATCGCGCCCCACCGTCTACTTCCAGCCCAGTTTACTTTCTCGAAAGCCCTCCTTAGCCCCGGATGTGCGTCCTTTGTCACGTGTGCATCTCGTCTGTGCAGTATGCCGTCTCCATGCGCACGGGGACTCTCCTGATTCTCACTGGACACAGCGGACACTCAGCAAACACGTCCCCGGGGACACCAGGGCTCCTGAACACAGATGCCCGCAGGAGCCAGTCGAACACAAGGAAGGGAGCAGAGTGGGGGCCAAGGCAAAAGGGGCCGGACACGTGCCCCAAGTCAGCCAGGCGGCCGCGTTTCAACTCCAGCTCCTGCTGGTAGGCAGCCGGCCGCTCGGCCCCGGGGACCAGCTCTGCAGGCGGTCTCCAGGCAGGTCAGAGCTCACTCGAGAGCTGGCAAGGGATCAGCATTGGGAATCCATCGTTTTCAATGGTCACTTTGCAGGCCACACACAGCAAGTCTGCAGTTGGACATACCATCCTGAACACACAGATCGGAACCGTGAAGTGGGCACAACAGCCAGGGTCTGCCTTCCAAAAAACAAGGGGAGGGGGGTGTTGAGGAGTTTTGTGCCAGGCTAAAGTCAAACCGAACTCCAGAAACAAAACTGATCGCCCAAAGAGGACATCCGGTGGGGAAGGTGCCGTGCCCTGCACTCCTCCTGCTCCCCAGACCCCCTCGTCTGGCCCCCGCCATGAGGACACCCACCCTTGCCACCCGCAGTGGCTTGCGGGAGACGGTCACAAACGGACGCATCTGCTACCAAAGCTGCAGTGCAGAAGCCCCCGCTGGACGGGTCTGAGGAGGGGCCGGGACCACATCCAGAAGGGGATAAGGTGGCCGCCTGCCTTCCAGTTCTTTCCATGACCACCCGGGGCCGGAGCGGGAGGCTCTCGACCTTAATAACACACTTAAATCACGTGATCAGCGGATCCGTGGGAAAAGCAAACACCTGCAGAAATGTGTAATTATTAACTCCGGGCAGGATGGCCAGTTAACAGAGGGCACCCAGTGACGGCTGCTACATTTCAGATCAACCACGAGTATGGTTGACTCTAAGTATTTCCCAAACGCTGCACGGGACATCCTCATGTGACACAGTTATTCGTTGTTCGTCCGAAATTCACACAGGAGTGGGCATCCCGCATTTCACCCGGCCGGTGGAGGCGCGAGGGGCCGTATGGGTTCTCTGACCCATCGTTACGAGGGGTGGGGGAGGCTCCACAGAGAGGGAAGGAAAGGAAAGACCAAAATGTGATCTGGAACCCAGTTTCCTGGGAAAAGCTGGTGCCGGGACAGGGGAGGGAAGGTTACTCAGCACCCCGGGGCCAACGTTTCAGTGTCACTAACCTCAGGGGACAAGTATTAAGCTGGAGGAACACAGGTCGATAAAGTGCAGCGGCTCTGAGAACATGTTTGTGTCACTGGCCCTGCTGGGTGCCTATGAATTAAGGAAAGAATAAAATAATGGCAGTTGAAGCAATTTTAACAAAGACTCCATATTTTGCTGCTAAAGTGTTCCAGGAAAAATAAAATTGTTCCAAGAGAACATGAAATCTTAATCTGGCTCCACGGTCCCCTACTACCACTGATGGACAGACAGATGGACTGTCCTACTTGCTGCATCGGCAGCCACAGTGACACCGTGAAACCTGACCTAGGACAGAAGACACGAAATAAAAATAAACAAAAAAACCTCACGGCCGGAGTAGACTTTATCAAGGTTACAGTTTCAAGACCTACGAAGATGACCTATAAAAATGCAGAGCTTGCATCGGCTCTGGTTTATTATCTATAGCATATATATATATATATAGCATGTATATATTGCATATGCATAGCACATATATTGCATACGCACAGCACATTATTGCATATGCACAGCACATTACTGCATATGCATAGCACATATATTGCATATGCATAGCACATTACTGCATATGCACAGCACATTATTGCATATGCATAGCACATTATTGCATATGCACAGCACATTATTGCATATGCATAGCTCATTATTGCATATGCACAGCACATTATTGCATATGCATAGCACATTACTGCATATGCACAGCACATTATTGCATATGCATAGCACATTACTGCATATGCATAGCACATTATTGTATATGCACAGCACATTATTGCATATGCATAGCACATATACTGCATATGCATAGCACATATACTGCATATGCATAGCACATTACTGCATATGCATAGCACATTATTGTATATGTGTAGTGTATATATATATTGCACATATATATAGCAAAAAAAATGGTTTTTTATTTAAGTGGAATCTCAGACACCTTATATATTTAACACATTGGAAGCAAGATTTGGTGACTACTCATTTATTTTTTGCCTCCAAATGGGTAAAATTCTCTCATCTTCAAAGCACTGGGACCCCCGAGGGGGCTGCTCTGAGCTTTGCACAGACACTGAAACTCAAGGTCAAGGTCATGGCTGCAGATGGAGAGCAGCCTTCACAGGAAATGGAAGAACTGGATTTGAATACTAGAGGAACCCAGGTTCTGTTGCGCTCTCTGAAAATCGCTAAGAGAGGACAGTAAAGGCAGGGCTGAGAGCAGGTGGGGGGCACGGGAGCAGGTGGGTTTTGGGGAAGAGTGGACCACATGGAAAAGTGAGGGAAAAGCTTGCCTTGTTTCTTGGTGTTTATTTAATCCCTGTTTCTCCTCCCTATGACAAGGGACCGGAAGGCACGGGGGCACTGGCCAACGGGGTGGGCTGCTCCCCAAGTTTCTGTAATAGCAGGCCTTCTGACCCAGCACCCAAAATGTGTGAAGGGTGGACTTCCCCCGCACAGGCTGCCCTGGAGAAAGGCACCAGCCACCCACTATCTGAATCAGGATCATACCACAACCCAGAGTGTGGGGAGTCCCAGGACTCGGGTCAAGTATCACCTCCTCTGGGGACCCCTGCCCAGAAGCCGACCCCCTCCTCACCCTCCCCTAGCAAGGTGACAGAGACTGCAGCCCGCATGGCGTGGCACAGCAGCCCCGTCTGTTAGGGCTGAGTTCTCTATCACACCGCAGGGCCAGCGGGTTGTCTAAATGTGGACCCCAGCCACCGGCATGGCATTAGCCCCTCTTATTGGCTAAACTGTGTCCCCCCACAATTCCTATGAAGTCCTGACGCCCAGCACCCCAGAACAAGGCTATATTGGGAGAGAGGATCTTTAAAGGGGTACTAAGGTAAAATGAGGTCGCTAGGGTGGGCCCTAATCTCGTATGATGGGTATCATTACAAAAGGAGGAGATGAGGACGCACACACAGAAGGACGACCATGTGAGGACACAGGGAGATGACGGCATCTACATGCCAAGGACAGAGGCCTCAGGAGGAACCAGCCCTGCCCACACGGTCCAGCCTCCAGAACTGGGAGACAGTAAATCCCGTTACTAAAGCCGCCCGTCTGTGGGACTTTGTTCCCACCGCCACAGGAAACTAATACCCCTGAGACCCACCTGCTGTGCTGGTTAAAGGGGTGCATGAACCGTATTTATGAAAAGAGGCGCCGTCTATCCTGGTCTTCTTGGTCTTTCCGTAACCACTGTCTCAAATATGGTCTCCATTTCCATCCCTCCTCGCATCTTTGGATGAACGCACAGAATGAGATCTGTCTTCCATTTCCCACCACCTGTGGGTACCGTCGTCTTCCACCCTGAGTCCCTCGCCCTTGTCCCCCTAAGTCCTTCCTTCAAGCCGGGCTCACAGCAGCCCAGCTCAGATCCCACTCCCCAGGCTACACAAACTCTCCCTCCTCTCGGCTCGGGACAGCCGGGTCCACACCTACCTGTGAAGATCTAAAGATCTCCTAAGCTGCCACTTCCCAACTGGTGTTTGGAGAACTAATTCTCCCGTCACACACGCATACACACGCGTGTGCCCACACACTCCCATCCTCCCCCAGTCAAATAAGTGTGGGAAACATAGCTAGATTAAACAAAAACAGACAGCTCTCTTCACTGCAGAATTTATCAGAGCCCTCTTCATGGTCATCTCTCAGAGACACTGGCAAATGCAGCATTTCCCAAATGCGCCTGCCCCAGACACACTTTCCCCCGGAGACGACGGACAGCATCTCCCACAACAGGCAGGCCAGCAATGGTCTGAACGTCTCCCCGAGGGCCCTTTCTGGCTCCCAGCTAGAATCAAGACCCCGAAAGACAGAAGCCATGTCACACATCTACAGAGGACGTCCCCCGGAGGCCAGCAGCCTGCCAAGCACAATCGCCCTACGTTGCTGGCTGGGTAAAGACACGCATGGCAGGAAATCTGAGCTGTTTCTCTATCCAGAAGAAAAAGGCTCCAGGGATATTACAGGCACTTAGAATCTTCTCTGTAAGCCAAAATCAATATCCCCCAGGTCAGAAACCGAGCTGCAGGTAAACCAGACGCCTTAGCTGCGTTCAAATGATGTTTTCATTTAAGATCGCTGCCTATGGCAAGATGAGTCACAGTGCCTCCTTGGTGTGTTTTCCTCGTCGGCCGGGGGTCAGGTCTGGGGAAGGGTGGTGAGTCCATTCAAAGAAGGGCAGGTGAGATGGACCATTCAGGAGGTGAACACACGTCCCTTCCATGCCCCAGATTCACGTGGCACTGTGCTGCTCTGTGCATCAGGAACGGGGTCTCCACCCGGGTCTCCATCCAGACTCAAGACAGCACCAGCCTCCCCTCCTCCAGTGGCTGGAGAGAGCACGCTGGGTTTCCAGTCGGGCGGCAGAGGGCTTCTGTCCCAGCGTCTGCTGTAAACGGGGCCAGACCATTTCTGCGGAAGTCGTGGTGTTAGCATGAGCTTACGTTTCAGGCTGCTGAGAGCATCGTTTAAGAGGTTCTGAACAACCAGTGTGCATCCAACTCTTAACCTTTTCATGATACGCTTGGCCTGTTCCTCTAACGCCTTTGCAGAAACTAGAAAACAATTTTCCCAAGGAACAAAGCTCTCTGAGGGGTGACCTTGACAGGCGCTAATAAAACGAGGGCCGACAGGTCAAGGTTTGCCCTCCCGGGAGGCTGCCCCAGCTTGCGCCATGAAGTCATGAACGCAGTCCTCAAGGCCTCCTTGCTATGGACCAACCGTGTCCCCTAAAACGGTCGAATCCTTAACCCCCAATGTGACCTATTTCGAGATGGGCCTTTAGGGAGGTAATTACAGTCCAATGAAGTCTTAAGGGTGGGCTGGTGCCTTATCAGAAAAGGAGGAGACAGCAGAGTTCTCTCTCTCTCTGCTGCGTGAGGACACATCGAGTCGGTGGCCGTCCGCAAGCAGGAAGCGGGCTCTCAACGGGGACCAAATCAGCCGGCATCTTGATTTGGGCTTCCAGCCCCCAGAACTGTGAGCAACGAATGTCTGTTGTTTAAGCTGGCCCGTCTGTGGTACTTTGTTACGACAGCCTGAGCTAAGACACTTGTTTCTGCAAAATCACGTACAAAATATAACAGAGTTTATGGGCAAAAAAGGGATGGGCAGACCACCCAACCGTATGCACCTTCACTCCAGGGCCCTGAGGAAGACACAACCAGCCCCCCCAGCCACAGCCCGCCTCAGTCACCTTGATCCCGGGCTCCAGGGCCTCCTGGCATACGTCTGTCCCCCAAAACGTCTGTGGAATTCACAGATGGCCTTCTTTAAGGAGTCTGCTCTAAGTCCAGGAGAACCCCTTCTCCGTGGTTTCAGTTACCCACCGTCAACCGTGGTCTGAAAATATTAAATGGAGAATTCCAGAAATAAACAATTCCTAAGTTTTAAACTGGGCATCATTCTGAGTAGCGTGATGGAATCTCCCGCCGTCCCGCTCCGTGCTGCCTGGGATGTCAATCATCCCTTCGTCCAGGGTCCCCACGCTGCGCATGCCATCCGCTGGTCAGTCACTTAGCAACGATCTTGCTTATCAGATCGACTGTCGGGCATCACGGTGCTCGTGTTCAAGGAACCATTATTGTATTTAATAATGGTCCCAAAGCGCAAGAGCAGTGATGCTGGCAATTCAGATACGCCAAAGAGAAGCTGTGAAGTGCTTCCTTTCAGTGAAAAGAACGTAGTATATACAGGGTTGGGTACCATCCACAGTTTCCGCATCCACTGGGGGGTCTAGGAACGTGTCCCCCACAGGTAAGGGAGCCACTGTGCAGGAGGAGATGTCTTCACAGCCTCTGCACCTGCAGGCAGCGTCGCGTGATGGGTGGCGTCAAGGCTCCCCAGCCACCGAAACGGCCCCTCCTTACACCATTCCGAGACACTCCTGCGGTGTTTTCAGCCTCATTCTCTTTCGAAGTTGGCATGTTTCTGAGGCTCTCTCTGCCTGAGCTGTGTCCTGCGGTTGCACGAACACGTTAACATGCAGGTGTCAGAGTGTCCGCGGCTGCTCTAACAAAGGCCCACGACCTGGGTGGCTGAGAACAACAGAAACGTGTTCTCTCACAGTTCTGGGGGCCAGACGTCTGAGAGGCTGGTGTCAGTGGCTGGAGCCTCCTGGAGACGCCTGGAGCCTCCTGGAGACGCCTGGAGACCTGGTTCCTTGGTTCTTCCCGCTGCAGGAGACTGCCGGCATTCCTCAGCTTGCAGCCGTCTCTCTCTCTCTCCTCCACATCACTTTGTCCTCTGCGTTTCTGTGTCTCTCCTTTTCTCTCTTATAAGGACACGTGTGACAGTACTTAGGGACCATCCGGATAATCCAGGATGATCTCCTCATCTCAAGATCCTTGACCGAATCATATCTGTTAAGAACTTTTTTTCCAAATAAGGTCAAGATCAGGACCCTCCGTGGATGTCCTTGGCGGCCTTTTTCTGCCTTCCTACCTGGGAACACCGTGTCTCTGTCTAGATCGTGCTGGTGTGGCACGGTCCTCCCCGTAGGTACACGCTCCAGGTGAGCAATGTAGACACCCTCCCACACCATTGGCAGGAGTCTCAATCAGAACCTCCGTCTTGGAGAACATTCTGGAATACCTGGTAAAGGAAAAGGTGTGCCACCACCAGTCACCAAGGACTTCCACCTCTAGTCACAGATGGCAGAGGAGCTGGGACAAGGACACCTCCTCATGGTTTGCAATTGACAAATAAAAATGGCAAGCAATAGGATATATTGGAGTATATAAGGAAGCCATTTGGTGTAAATCTAACTCGGCCTGATTTTGTTTTTTCCAAAAGGGCCTGACTGTGGCTGTTGAGCACGCATTGTATATCTGCTTAGACATTTCCTATGGCCAGAACAAAGGCCCTTGAGATAAAGGTGCAACTTCCCTCTACATTGGCATTTCCTTAGGGATAAGAATCTTTCCTTAGGCTAGGAACTGATTGCTGCACTCACCTTTGACCACCCAGCTCACCTGTGACCACCCAGCACGAGACAACAGACCTGCCACCCTGCTGTGTTCACTGAGACAGAAGACCTACCTGCTGTTTCCATCAATCCCTGTGCCGACAGAGCAGTCTCGCAACTACTGTAAAAGGGACATTTCAATCCTATGTGAAACATCCTCTCTGGGGGTAGATAACCACTCTGTGCACCCCACTTCTTTGGTGCCCTTTCTTCCTTCGGGAAGAAAGGCCCCGGGTTATAATCCTCAGATTTAAGCTCAGAATAAACTCACCCAAATTTTCATTTATAGATTGGTTATGGATTATTTTCGTCGACACAATAGAGAAACAGGTGGCCAACCACCCCCGGGCTTCAGGGCTTCAGCACCGGCTGCTTGTCTGGCTGGTAAGCTGGACCTCCACGTGGCTGGCCACCTTGACATCTTCAAGTCCAACCACCTCATTTAAAATAGCAATGGGAAGCCCCCTTCCCCAGCACGCATCAGCCACGCGGCCATTCTCAGTTCTTACTTATCTGCGTAGCACTCGCCAATGCGTGACATACACCGTCTTCACTTTTTCATTAACTCGGTGTCCTCCTCTCTTTAGTGGAGCATATGCTTTGTGAGGGATGACTTCTAGTCTGTCTGTCCTGCTCACTGCTGTACCCCCAGGGCTGACATGGGAGTGTCACGGGCCCTCGATGGGTTACTGGGTGAATTCACCACTGAAAGGGAAACAGCGTCAATGCCACCAACAGGAAACTAAGTAAAGGATGGTGTATCCTCAGCAGAAGAAATCACAGATCCGTGAAGACAAACTATTTCAGTTACACATATCGACATGGAATAATGATGCAGGAGAAAATCAACTCGCCAAATACAGACACATTTATACAAAATTTTCATACATAACTAATAATACAGATGGCTATGGCTATATCGAGATATGTAGATGTAGATACAGATACAGATGTAGATATAGATGTAAATATAGATATAGATGTAGATATAAAACCCGGCTTCAGAACAGATTCACGCTAGTGGACGGGGAGGGAAAACTGATGGGCATCTAGTAGGAGATACCTCAAAAGTTAAAAAAAAAAATTTTTTAATTAAAAAAGTGGAAGCAAATATAAAAATATTGCAAAACCTTAAAACACTGCATTCTGATGGGGTAGTATACAGTTATTTTATGTTTTTCTACCTTTCTGTACATTTATAATGCTTTTAATTAAAAGTAAAAACTTAAAAAACTAAATGGGGCCAGCCTACTTGCATGGTGGTTAGGTTCGCACGTCCGGCTTCAGCAGCCCAGGATTTGTGGATTCAGATCCCAGGCGTGGACCTACACACCGCTCGTCAAGCCATGCTATGGCGAACATACAAAAAGAGAGGAAGATTGGCACAGATTTTAGCTCACGGTCAATCTTCCTCAAGTAAAAAAAAAAAAAAAATGATGATGACCTAGGATGCCTGCAATGGTCTTTCCAATGCAAGCCCTTGATAAATCAAATCTATTCATCACTCTCAGACGAGACCCACAGGTGTGGATGAGGGGCTCCCGGGGTCCTCCTGGGGCTGCTGATGCTGCAGATGGGCACAGCTGGTGCTTCTTGAGCGCTCACTGCACGCCAACCCAAGGCTATGCCTTCATTGTATCATCTCCAGTCCTCTCCAAGATGCGGTAGGAGGATGTTATCACTGCCCTGGACTCAGAGACAAGGGCAGGGAGCCCCAGAGGATAAGCCCCTGGCTCACTGCAGCCAGCGAGGGAGCCCGGCCCCCAACCACTAGCCCAAGGACTCTCCCAGGAAAGGCACTGCCGCTGGGCCATGAGGGGCCTAAACCAGCAGAACTGATTCCAGAACGTGACCTTGGAGCCTCTCCCAGCAAACTGCTGACAGACAGCCCGCCCCGTGCAAAGAGGAACTGGCAGTGAAACCCCAGGAGGAGAAGGCAGGGCGGGTCCTGGGGCGGGAGTGAGGAGGCCAAAGGCAGAATGCGCAGTATTTATATATGTATCTACGTCTTTACATATTTTTTAATGAATACGCTTTATTTTTTAGAGCAGTTTTAGGTTGACAGAAAACTGAGCTGACAGTACAGACTTTTCCCCTACGTCCCCTCGGTCCCCTGCTCAGCTAAAAAATACGCGAACTCCTCAAGCATCTCCTTCCTAGGCAAGCCCCGTGGGCATTTTCCCTCCTGGCCCGCGGCCCCGCGGGAGAAGATCTCCAGTGGGTTCGAGTTCATCCAGGATCTGAACATGGCTGGGTGGCTCGCAATGTTAGCGCTCTCCAGACACGGGGGTGCACTTTCAGCCTCCCCACGGTTAGTTTGGGGCCCTCTCCTGAGGTCTGGCCCCTGGGGCTGCAAATGCGGGGAGGGTGTGGGGTCAGGGCGCCAGCCCTCGCTCCCCCTGCCGGACAACTGTGGGAGCACAGCGGGATGGTGGAGCGAGGCGTCCCTGGGGGCTACTGGGAGGTGACACCCGCCGCCCAGAGAGAATACTCCTAGGGCATGCAAGCCCTAGAATCCACTCCAAGGTGGTGCCCAGCGAGGGGATTAAGTGTCCTTTCAATATTAAACCTCGCTGCATTTGGGATGTGAGCAGCGTCTGGCTTGGCTGACAGTGTTGGCATTAAACAGACTCAACAACCTTGCCCCCACCTCGAGAAGGCGGCCTGGCCTGGGTCCTTCTCCCAGCACTGGTCAAGCCACAGAACTCGGGCTGAGTTCCCTGCCCTCCCAGGGGCTGGCAGGAAGGCCACTGTCTGGGACAGCCGCTGTCTTTGGGGGACTTTCGAAGGCTGACGCACCTTCTAAACGATGGGTTTCCAGCTGCTGGGTCAAATTATCGAGTCTGGGCACCGGGCGCGTCAAACAAAATTAGAGAGCTCTGAGACAGCCGGGGGAGACGAGATGTCCCTGAGATCCGAAAACTAAGATGCGTCCCCTACTAAAATGCTTTTAAAATTTCAACTCACGCGTTGGAGCTCGCAACAGCTTTCCGTGCCCCTCAAAAGAATCAGGCACTGCCCGGGGTGGGGCAGACGCCCTGTCAAGGTGTCGAGTCCTCAAGTCTAAAGGAAGCTTTGCAGTCATTCACTCGGGGACATTCCTGGCCACAGCTTAGGTGGGGCTGTGGCTACCCCCACCCTGCCATCATCCAGAATGACAGTGTTTAAGCTGAGGATGGGTTTTCTTTAATTCCTATTATTGCAAAGGTTGTGGGAATCTGGCTCACCTCTGCCACCACATCTTTAATTTTCATCTCATTTTCCTAAGAAAGGATCTCAAAGAAACACCTTCCCCTCTGGAGAGTTGAAACTATCGAGCCACAAGCTCTTGCAGGCTCCCTGGGGGATGCCCCCCTCCGGCTGACATGTCTGTCCTTCCTGTATCATATTCCCAGGACGTATGCTGCCCAACAGCCAGCTCAATAAGCTTCAATGCCCCCCAGGGCATGGAGAATGCCATTGAAACACTGACTCTGGAAGTCTGTTCTCACTTGCCTAGCCTGGTCACCCCACGGGGAGGTCATCTTCCCCAGGGAGCTCCCTCCTCAGAACGCCTGCACTCAGTCTGTCCCAGGGGGTCCATCCCCACCTGAGCTGCAGGTGCACGAGGCTGCCCTGGGATCCAGGAGACGTGCCCCTTCCAAGGCCCCCAATGGTACAGACGCTCGGCCAGGATTGAGAATGGTGACATCTCTTACACTGTCATCTAGCTTTCTCACCCTTGAGCAGCCCCTGGAATGCTCTGTTCTGGCTGAGCTAACAATCCAACCCACCCAGTTCTCAGGACCCGGTCAGGCCACGTGCAGGGAGCACCTCTGGTGACCACTGGCAGGAAGCCATCTTTCCTTTGGTCCTCTGCTGGCCTCAACCGGAGGACGACTCTTCTGCATCCTCCAATGCTGCATAGACGGACGGACAGATGGATGGGAGGTCTGAGCGTGCAGGGAACGTGAGCAGGGGAAGAGCTTAGTTAAGAGATGGGCCAACCGTGATACCGCTTTGCAGACAGCGTGAACACGATGACCCCCAGCGCGTGCAGGATAACACCAGCGGTCCCTGGATGACGGGGCGGGACCTTCCTTAGCTTCCTTCTCAATCTCTCCTTCTAGACGGACTCGATATTCACATCAGTGACAGGCGGCGTCCAAGGGAACACTCGACAATATTAAGGAAGCCATGTGACTCCGAAATGTGTCTACGTAATAGATACAACAGATGTGGAACGAGACACCAATTCTTTGCATGGACACCTGAGCGGCAAAGCTGATTCATTTTATACTCATAAAAATTTTCAATGAGATTTTATTTTCAGAAAAATCAAACATTTCTGCTTTATTTAAATTACTGTGATTTGAAATGACCATGTTCATTAATTCTAACTTGTATTTTGCCTCTTAACAGATAATTTGAAATATTTTAGTAGTTACCATTTTTGGAATCTTACCCAAAAAAGCTTACTGTTTAAAATTATTTTAATTTACATTTTTACAAAAGTCTATCCAGATTCTGTACACTTTGAATATATTAAGTTATCAATTATTTAGATTATGACTCTCAATGGGAACACAAATTATGTAAAAACAGGATTATAATAATATGCATAGTCATTTTGCTAAACAGAAGGCAAGACTAATAAATTTCATGGAATGTACAATAATTAACACAACGTTCATCTTTATTACCTATCCAAATATCGTTGAGCATGGAAGAATTCCCAGTGTGCAATATAACAATTAAATGCAGTCATATTTGGTATCTTGCCAGCTTTCAGTCATATAAAATGGTAAATCTCTACACTTTTAAAATTTTGTCACTATGAAGGTATACTTGTGAAAGCAGAAAGACAAATACATTTTATCTAAGAGCTGGCTAGTTTGATTTGTACTTTTTAAATAGGAAGCGCGTGGCTTGTGGGCCTCCACTGTACTCCTGAGCCAGCCTCCAAACATAGGACAGACGGGGTGCTGAGCACCCCCACACTGAGTTCTTGGCACAGCCACAGCTCAGAGCCTTCTGAGGTGGCAGGAGAGCCCGGAGACCCCCAGAAAGGCCGGGAGGGAGCCGCCAATTCCCTCGGGACCTTCACCATGTGTGAAGTCATTGGAGGGTTTCAGAAAAATGGGTGCCCAGTACACACCGGGGCACTCTGCTGGAACCCGTGTGGCTGGGACCCCGTGTCTCTGTCCGTTCAGGCCGCCGTAACAAAAATCCCACAGACAGGCAGCTCAAACCACAGACTTTCATCTCTCACAGTTCCAGAGGCTGGATGTCCAAGATCACGGCACCAGCATGGCCAGTTCCTGGTAAGAGCCCTCTTTCCAGCTTGCGGACGGCAGCCTTCCCACCACATCCTCGGTGGAGAGAGAGAAGCCTCTGGCATCTTTTCTTCTATCATTAACCCTAATGGATCAGGGTGTCACTCTCAAGACCTCATTTAACCTTAACTATCTCCTTAGAGACCCATCTCCAAATACAGCCACACTGGAGGTTAGGGTTTCAACGGATGAACTGGAGGGGAAGTGGGGTCTCAAACATTCAGTCCATAGCACCCGGGAGGCCCACCTGTGCTCTCCAGAAGCCCCAGGCCATGCTGGAGCCCCAGGCTGGGAGGCCTGGTGAGGAGGTGCAGCAGTGGGCGTGAGGGGAATGTCCCTGAGGTTCCATCAAGACTAGGGGCATCACGTGCTCCACCCTCTATGTGCTCCACTCCTCTCTCTCTATGACATGTTGAGTGTCACCCAAAGGGGCAAACGGTTGTCGGGATTCCCAGCACAGCCCATACATCCGGGCACGAAGGAAGCTCTCAAAATACTGTAGCAGCGATACCACCATCATCCTCACCATCCCGCCAGCTCCCTCTCTGGCCTCACACAAGAGGAAGGGCCCCCAGGAAAGGTTCAAGGCCACGAAGGTGGGCCGAGGGGCTATGGGGGTGAAGGCATGCTTTCTCATAGAACTTTATTTAAAAGAAACAACCTTTTCAGCATCTTGCCCCCCATGTTTCAAATGACTTCCTCAGGAAAGCTTCCTGGGAGTGGAATAGCTCCCAGATTAGAACGTGTGCATTCCCCCCTCCTGAGCGAACTCTGCCAGACTGCCCCTAGAAAGGATGCACAATTCACACCAGCGCCGTGCACACCTCCACACCTGCAGGGTGTAACCCCACATACTGGGCAGGGGAGGGCGGGCACGCGGGCACAGCAGCCACTCTCCACACGTCCCCCTGGGTCCTGCCACCCACGCAAAGGGAGAACAGGATGAAAAAATGCACTAGCGTAACAAATTCGGAGTCCTTCAAAGACACTCCCCGGGGCTGCATTTCAAAGCTGGCAGCCCCTGGGCTGACGGAGCCGAGAGGCGAGCGTCCTGTCCACCACCCCACCTCGTACCCTGTCATTCTGAGCAGGGAGAGGTATAATTACTTGTGTGACAATGTCTGATAAATCTATTACATTTATTTTTCAAGCAACTGGACTTTCGTAGACATCTATAACAAGAAAAGGAAAACCTTTCTCCACTCTCATGGAGGACAAGAGGAAAAGAAAGGAAGACGACGACTCCAGAACAGCTTCTCCTCCTCGCCAGACTACTGGCTGGCTCACCTGCCACGGTCCTGCCTGCTCTCTGGGCAGATGTGGAGGATGAAGCTCCCACAGGCGTCCAGGCAAAAGGACCACCACGCTGGCCTCAGGACGTGGGCCACTTCGTGCACCCTAGGAGTGAGCTCACCCGCCCGGACTGCAGCACAAAGAAATAATTCGGAATTACCCCTGTTGCATCCTCTTCCTTGAGCAACCAGGCGAACATCCCCCAAAGAAATGCCCCATACATCCACAAGCTGGGGGGGAGTGGGGGGGCTTCTGCTAAAACAACTGAGCCGTGTCCCAGAGGTTTACGCTTCCAGAAAAGTAAGCAACACAAGTGCTGCCGTACCATTCATGGAACAACAAACTCAAATGTACGGGGTTGAACAGAGGGTCCCCCCAAAATTCAGGTCCACCCAGAACCTCAGAATGCAGCCTTACTTGGAAATACGGTCTTTGCGGATGTAATTAGTTAAGACGAGGTCATACTGGAGTAGGGTGGGTACCAAATCTGACGGCCGGTGTCCTGATAAGAAAGTCATGGAGAGATGCAGACAGCACACGGGGAGAAGGATGCAGGCAGAGGTTGGAGCGAGGTGTCGACCAGCCAAGGACTGTCAAGGGTTGCCAGCTGCCCCCAGGAGCTGATGGAAGTGAGGGAGGGTCTTCCGTTGGAGCCTTCACAGGGAGCACAGTCCTGCCAACCCCCTCAGTTTGGACTTTTAGCCTCCAGAACTGGGAGAGAATACATTTCTGTTGTATTGACCAGCTTGTGGTCATTTACTCCAGCGGCCACAGGAAACTAACACACCAATGGTCTACACTCAAGGGGGCAGCACCATTCAAAATTGTTCTCAGCTTATGTCTCCTTGGGCAACATGCACACCTGAAGTCTCATCCTGGCATCTTTTCAGAATCAGGAAATCGTCATAGTAATAGACTATGTAATGGATCATGGCCAATGATAGTTACACAAAGGGTCTTAGAAGCCACTGGCTAATAAGGTGGAAGAGACCGGAAATAGGCAGAAAGGATGCAGGCTTGGCGGAGGGCAGGGGGGAGGGGGGAGTCATACAGAATTGGGTTTCAATGCTGGAGGCCCCTAGGGGAGCAGACACAGTGAAAGCACCCACCTTTGTGCTCATCACTCTCTCCGTCCGGCATTCTCCCCTCTCCTGCTCCCTCACAGTCCTGCCCTCAGAAATGCCCTCTCTGACCGCCTGAGCCACGAAACACACGCATACAGAGCACGTGCTTCCTTATCTGCATTGAGCACCTTGGTTTTTGTTAATTCTGTGTATTTTTTATTTTTTATGTCACTACCAGGAGATCCAAGACAAAACCTATAATATTCGCTGCTGCTTCCTTGGCACCTAATCCCACTGAAAAGAGGTTTGAAGAATAATGAATGAACAGTCGCAGGTTCCTAGGCCTCGGGGGGGGACACGTGTCAACCAACTGGGGCAAGACAGTTCTCTCCAGAAAATGCAAAACTGATGATGCTTGAACCACGGAGGTGGTGGGAACCCGAGGCCAAGGCTCCCACGGGGTGGTCACGTAGACAGTGAGGCAGTGGCAGTGAATCTGAAAAGAGAGTAAGGAGCCAGGTGAAGAAAAAGAGAAGAAGAGAATGAGGGCTGGCTGGAGAGAGGGGGAGACACAGAAACACAGGGGCAGCAAGAGGGAGCTCCATGTGCAGGCAGGGCAGAGCAACAGATACTGGATTTAGCCTCCTGCCTGGAACCATGAAAATATGCTCAAACTATATTAAAAACATGGATTGCGAAATGCAGGACAGGGATGCAAGAGAGGCAGGAAACGAACGAAGTGAGCCCATGCTTGCTCCCCGCTTACAGCCTTCACGGTTTCCAGGCCATGGTGCAAGAAAGGGCCAGCCAGGTGAAGCTGGGTCAACGCCCAGAGTGGGGGCAGTGGGGCTGAGAAGACAGGGAGGCCAAGGCAGCTACAGCGTGCAGCACGGAGAACACAGAGACCACTAGAGATCTCAGAGGGTCCCTTTGAGTATTCTGGAGAGCACGGTCAACACACACAAGTGACAAACCTACCAGGGGCCAAGAAAGAAGCACCCCAAAGGATGCTTTGGGGTAACAAACCTGTGAATCGCATGGGTCCAGGAATAAAGCCTGTTCCCACCAGCCAAAGAGGAAAACCTCCTGACTCCTGGGGCACAAATACACACAGGGCTCTGCCCCAAGAGTGGGAAATTATCGGGCTTAGGCCATATGCTGCAGGATCCCACAGAACAAATACTGAAACCGAGACCCGAAACGGTCAAACTGGTTTTAAGTAACTTAAGTGAAACTCAGGACCAAGTTCAACAATATTTACACAAATTCAAAAATACATAGACTCTACAAGATAAAATCCACGCTTCACAATGTTTAGCAATAAGAAAATTAACAAATTAATAAAACAATAAAAAATGACCAGGCACGCAAAGAAACAGGAAAATATGCTGTAAAATATTAACTGTAGTCTGTGTGTTCAGAAAGATAAGAAATGAATGATAGAAACAAGATAAACCAGGGGCCGGCCAGGTGGCATGATGGTTAAGTTGGCATGCTCTGCTTCAGTGGCCTAGGGTTCACGGAGTCAGACCTAAGTGGGGACCTACACACCGCTCATCAGCCATGCTGTGCTGGCATCAGAGAGGAAGACCGGCACAGGTGTTAGCTCAGGGCCAATCTTCCTCACACACGAAAAAGCTAAATCAAACATCCAAAGACGAAAACAGAAACATCTGAAATGAAAAATACACTAGATAGGATTAATGGCAAATTAGATTATCAGAGAAAAAGATTTGTGAAATTGAAGGTATAGCAAAATGAAACACAGAAAAAACAAAACAACAAATTATAATAAAAGAACAAAGCGTCAGTGAGCTAACAATCAACCTCGAGCAGCCTAACATATATGTAGTTGGAGACTCTGACAGAGTCTTAGCCAAAAATTATCCAAATTTGATGAAAACTAAAAACCCACAGAGTCAACGAAACCCAAGCACAAGAATCCTAAGATAACTACACCAAGGCACATGGTAACAAATCAAACCAAAGATAAAGACGAAAAGCTTAAAAGCAAAGGGGGAAAAATAAGTTACACCCAGAAAAACAAACTCATGAAAGACAGCAGATTTCTGGTCGGAAACGATGCAAGTGAGCAGATGGTGGAGTGACATATTTGAAGTACGAGGAAAAAAGCAAATTACAATTATATAAGCAGTGAAAACATCTTCCAAAAATGAAGACTCTTGAGATATACAAAAGCTGCAAGAATTCATGACCAGCAAGCTTTCCCTATAAGAAACGTGACAGGAGAGCCTTCTGGCAGAAGGAAATGATACCAGACCAAAATACGCAGTTACACAAAAGAATGAAGACAATTGGAAATGGTGATCACATGGATAAATAGGAAGGGTTTTGTCTTATTTGAAACTTTTTAAAAGACAATTGACTGTTCAAACAAAAAATGTGGGAAGAGTTTATAAAATATGTAGAAAAAGATATGACGACGATAGCACAAGATGTGAGAGGGAAAATGGAACTATATTAACGTAAGGTTCTTATTCTATGAATGAGCTGGTGTGATATCACTTCATGTGTATCAGTAACCACAAAGCAACCACTAAAACAATGAAACAAAGAGTTATGGCTAATAAGCCAACAAAGGAGAGAAAATAGAATCACAAAATTCTATTAATCTAAAGGAAGGCGGAAAAAAGAGAACAAAGACCAGATGGGACAAGCAGAAAACCAATACAAGATGATCCATTTAAAAGACACCATTACCGTGTCACATTAAATAGGACCCAACTCTAAGCTGTCTATAAGAAATGCATGTTAAAAATAAGTCAAAAATAGGTGAAAAATAAAAGGATAGGGAAAGGCACAGCAGGTTAATGTTAACCCAAAGAAAGCTAGATTAGTTATATTTCTTTTTCCAGAAAGTTGAAGAGAAGGAAATCTCCCAACTCACGTGTGAGGCAACGTCACCCTGATACCAAAAGAAAACAGACCAAAAACAGATCATAAAGGGTCCTTTATGAACACAGAGGCAAAGACTCTAAATGAAACTTCGGCAAAGCAAATCCAACAATGCATAACATTTCATGACCCAGGGTGATTTATATCAGGAATGCAAGGTTGATTTAACATTTGAAAATCAATCGCTGTGGTTTACCATATTAACAAGCTAAAAACAAAAACCATACGATCATCTCCACAGCTGCAAAAAAAAGCTTTTGACAAAACCCAGAATCAATTCACGACGAAAATTCTCAGCAAAGTAGGACTAGAAGAAACTGCCTCAGCCTGACGGACAGCATCTTGGCAAAGCCCACAGCTGGCATCACGCTTAATGGTGGAAGACTGAGACTCCTTCCCCTGAGATCAGAGA
Organism: Equus przewalskii; assembly: GCF_037783145.1. Lineage (NCBI taxonomy): Eukaryota > Metazoa > Chordata > Mammalia > Perissodactyla > Equidae > Equus > Equus przewalskii. Next base: position 30,993,311 of record NC_091841.1, read on the forward strand.
CAAGACAGGGATGTCCACTCTCACAGCTTCCGCTCAACAAGACGAGAAAAACAAAACACATCCCGAGGGGAAAGGAAGAAATAAAACTGTCTTTATTTGCAGATGACGTTCTTGTCCATGCAGAAAAATTCCCTGGAAATCCTTGAAAAAGCCATGAGAACTCAGAAGTGATTTTATCAAGACTGGAGGATGCAAGATGAACGTAAAACAAATCCGCTGTGTTTCTACCTAGTCGCAATGAACAACCGCAAATTGAAATTTGAAAACAATGCCATTTACAGGATCAACAAAAATAGGATATGCTTAGGGGAAAATCTGACAAAAGATGTGAAAGACCTACACGCTGAAGATGACAAGACATTGCTGAGAGAAATGAAAGAGGGTCTCAACAAACGAGAGACCCCCCCCTCAAAGAGAGACCCCACAGTTCAAGTTGTCGCAAACCTCTGCTGGCCAATTAGGACGCCGGAGGCACGGGACTTCCCCAGAGCTGACCACCCACATCCATGCTGTGAGCCGCCCGCTACGTGGAGATGATGAGGCGTTTCGCTGACTTTCCTGGAGGCAGTGTTACTATTTCCACTTTGCACTTGCAGAAAAAAGTTATGCAGAAGCAAACAGCTCTGCGTGTCCCTCTTCAGATGGACCCAGGGCGGGGTCTCCCTCTGCCCTCCACCATCTTATCTCATTATTTGTAAGAACCAGCCACAGGGCACGGACTATGTGCTTTCTTTATTGACATGGACTCCACCTGCTGCTGCTCTTTATCAACAGGTACAGGATGGAAGGAAAGAGCACAGAGGAAGCGGTTTCCACGCCAAAATGTGGAGGAGGTGACAGGCTTTGCTAATTTATGGGCCAGGCAGTTAAAATAGCATTTCCTACCAGGGTGGGAAGAGAAGAAAAGAGCTCCTTACCTAAAGCCCATGGAACAAAGCTTCGAACAAGAAGTCCACAACTCAAGTCCAGGTTGCAAAAACAAACAAAAAAGACACAACGTTCGGTTCCTAATTAAAACAGATGCACGCTTCTAGAAAACACCTACAGACGGCATGTTTGAAAAAGCTCGTCAATCCACATAAACAAACCACACCACACTAGCCCGCACGCCAACGTGGATCAAATTAAGTCCAGCCCAGGAACTCGAGCCTGTAGAAAGTGCTGGAACCACAACCCAATGGAGTTGGGACCACCTCCAGCCGCCACGTGTAACACTTAAGTAGACCATGGTAGAGTCCCCGGGCACGGTCTCATCCTACAAAGCCACCTTTTACTTCCACATGGCAGACTGGCCACATCCCTGCTCCCTCTGGAGGTCCCACAGAAAAAGGCAGCAAAAGGATTTTATTTATTACACACACGAACAAACACGAGGACAAACAGAGGAGAAGCTAGGAAAGCAGACCAGACATAGCAGAAGATTGGGGAGCACAGCTGCCTCTGGGGAACCGTAGAGCCAGCCAGCTAGCAGCAGAGAATTCCAGAAAGACCCCACACGTGAACTGCGGGTTCCTCTCAATAGACTGAAGGCAGGAAGAGTGGTTCAAAGTTTGTCCTGGTGGCAGATTCCCAGATCCGGTCCTTGTCCCCGTCGGATAAAGAGAGAAAGCGGATGTTGTGGAGTGAGACCTGAATGTGGGCATGTGGCACCACACAGACAGCAGGAGACTGAGTGAGGTTCCATACAGTGAACAGAGGGATTTCTGCCCCAGCCCCGGCCCCTTCTGCTCGCTTGGATCCCAGGACTCAAGACATTTCTGGGAAACTTGATGAATCCAAGAGAAAAGATGCACAGATCCCAGCAGTCGACGTCCCCCAGTGAAATGGTGAAAACCCCCTTTCATCCCCTATGGCAAGCCCAGGAGTCTGTAAGTCCTAACCCTGCCCACTTTCTGATCACGTTGCCAATGGCCCGTCTTAAATAGAAACATCAAAAGGTTGCCCGACACGACACGGAGCAAATTGAAAGTACCATCGCAGAAGGCCAGGGAGATAAAATTGAAGGAATCTTCCAGAAATCAGAACAAAAAGGCAAAGAGATGCAACTTAGGAGAGAAGAGAAAACAATGTAACAGGAACAGTCCAAGAACTTTTACAGCACAAGTAAAATTAATTTCTAGAGAGGGACCACAGAAACGGAGGGTTTATCAATAACCATTCTCGGATACGACTGAGAATTAATCGTGAACTCTGACTTTTGCCTAAAAGTCAGCAGAGATTCAAACTTTTTTTTTTTTTGAGGACAATTAGCCGTGAGCTAACATCTGCCACCAATTCCCCTCTTTTTGCTGAGGAAGACTGGCCCTGAGCTAACATCCAGGCCCATCTTTCTCTACTTTATACGTGGGACGCCTACCACAGCATGGGGTGCCAAGTGGTGCCATGTCCGCACCCGGGATCCGAACCAGCGAATGCCGGGCCGCCGAGAAGCAGAACGTGCGCACTTAACTGCTGCGCCACTGGGCCAGCCCTGAGATTCAAACTTTTATTTTGAACATGGCGTTGGTACTTTTCAGAGTGTGGTCCACGGAGTGCCTGCACGAGGATGACCTGGTTGGGGAGGGGGTGGATGGTGGGGGAGGGGGGGATGCTTCTTAAAAGTGAAGGCTCCCAGGCCACACCCCCAGAATTCCTCAGCTGATGCTTTTGTGCGCTAGTCACAGAACTGCTGACCCCGCTACCGAGGGTGGGAGACCCAGCTGTCCTTCCTTTTCACCCCCTCTTGCTCCCTGAGAGGGATAAGCTACGGCGGCTGCCTGGGGAAAATCTCATTCTCCCACAGAGGAATAAATCTCTACCCACTGTGCATTCAGAGAAAACAGCCTGCATTTGCCTCATCCGAGTTTTCCTCTTAGAAAGTGAGCTCCCGGAGGGCAGGGCACTCGCCTGGGCACACATCACCCTCAGGTGCAGAGAAGCCATCCCTGGCAAGCCACGTGCGGCCTTTCAGAATGACCACCACCCACAGGACCTTACAAGAAGGACAATGACAGTGAGACCCCAGAGGCAGCACCACAGATCAGCCTGCCCATCTGCTGAAAGGCCTCAGGGTCGGAGGAAAGTCCCCTGAGTGGCCCTAGGCGGGCGGAAAGTGCTAGAAGCTGCTGTAGGAAATACGGCAGAGGTGTGCAGACGAGAGGTGACATGCCGGGATGCTCAACATCCGAGGCGACTTCCGATGCCTTATGGACTAACGGAACTGGTGCAAAGATGGAGCCACAGCTGTGCAGATGTGTACCATTGGTCTGTAAACCCGGACACCATCAGACCCCACTGGGAGCTTTAAAAAGCTCAGATCCCAAGGCCTATTGGATTCAGATCTCCTGGATTCACATTTTAGGATGAAACCCACCCCCAAGGGTTCTGATATGCCACCTGGGTTAAGCATCGTGGGTGCTATCCAACCTTCCACCAGGGGTAGGGGCCCCTCAGCAACCCTGGCAGGTGTCCCCCAGCTGCCACTCGCTCCCCCAACAGGGGATGCTTGTGGCGGAATGGTTTTCCTCGTGCGTGGAGGAAAAAAATCTGCTTTTCTGCAATGTCCAGGTGTTGACGCTGGTTCTGCGGCCTGGCTAGCGGGCCAAAGCCTTTCCTTCCACGAGACGACCTCCTTCTGCAAAAGGAAATGTTCTCTCTCAGTCCGGTCCTATCACGGGCTCTCCGTGTCCCTGAGGAGCGCCACCATCCCGTCTCCCGGGAGACGGCTCTCCTTGGGTCTCCCGCGTTTCTGCACATCCAGCGAGCAGAGGCACTGACCATCCTTGCTCCCAACTATGTGGACACAGTGAACGGCTCGAAAATGTGTTCGTCTCCTGGGGCTGCCATAACAAACCGGGTGGTTTGAAACAGCAGTGTACTGTCTCACACTTCCAGAGGCCGGAAGTCCAAAAATCAAGGTGTCAGCAGGTTCCTTCTGAGAGCTCTGAGAGAACACCTGCTCCAGGCCTTTCTCCCAGCTTCCGGTAAGAAGCTTCTGGCTTAGAGACGGCCATCTTCCCCGTATCTTCACACTGTCTTCTCTCCGTGTCTGTGCCCAAATTTCCCCTTTTCATAAGGACATTGGTCCTACTGGATTAGGACCCATCCTTAAACACCTTATCTTAAGTGGATCGTCAGCAAAGACCTGGTTTCCAAGTAAGGTCGCATTCACAAGGACTAGGGTGGGGTTAGGACATCAACCTGTCTTGGGGGGACCCAGTTCAACCCATTATAGAACATGCAGTGTCTCCCTCTGGAGCCCGGGGCAGGTAGGCCTGCTGTCCAGTATAAAGACTCGATTTCCCTAAGCTCAGGGTTTCCCCTGCCATAATGCAGCCCCTGCTGCATGCGCAGTACCTGCAGCCCTGTGTGCATCGCCGTGTGGGGATCCGGGCTCAGGGAAGCAAGACAGAAGGCTGATGCTCTGCCTACCGCTGTGGCTGTGAGGAATAAACTGATCTTAACCTCTGACCCGGGGGTTCATGTCTTCTACCAGCATCGTGAAGCCGTGGCAGGCTGACTTGCAGGGGAAAATCTCCAACCCTCCAGTTCTTGACACCATTCATTTGCCCCACTTAGAAATCAAGGCATCATCCTTGACATTTCAAACCCCCGTATCCTAGCTGTCCCTGAGACCTGGTGAATCTGCCCCCCACCACCACCACTTGCTCTCAGATCCCACCACCCCCCTCTCGCCTTCTCTGTTGCCAACACTCTGCTCCAGGACGGCTGGAGCGGCCACTCCACAGCCTGCCCACATCTGCTCAGTCGCCTCCCCAGCACATGTCAGACGACGCCAGCCTTAAAATCCTTCAGCAGTTGTGTTCTGGTCACAGTGTAACCACACTCTAGAAAGTGTATCAACAACCAAGTCAGGTCGGGCTCCTTTGCTCCATATCATCATAGGTGCTGTCTCCCCGTCTAAGTGGCGGGTGGCAATCACTGCTAACACTACCTGAGGGTCGTATGCTTCACAGGTGCTATTTAATCTAGATGACAATCCAGTGGAGGCAGGTCTTGTCCCATCTCACAGCCCTCACCTGGAAGTAAACGCACAGCGAGGTTTAACGGCTTCCCGGGGTCACACAGCTGTTGGCTGGCTGTGGCAGGATTCTAACCCGACGGCTGACATCTGAGATCACGCGGTTAAACTCCAGCCCTACGGCTGACCCGGTTCACCAGTTTATATTAAACAGACACGAGGGTAGGCATTTTGTGGTGCATTCAAGCTGGCCACAAACTCTGCAAACGCTTTCCACCAAGCGGTGGGGTCCCATCTCCTTGGACCTGGGCTGGTCCTGCGGCTTGTTCTGACCAACAGCACGTGGCAGAAACGAAGCCACGACATTTCTGCAGCTGAGCCTTCCGAGAGCTGCGGCTCCTGTCCTCCCTTCCTGGAGGCCAGCTCCCATGGAAGAAGCCCGAACCCAAGTTCCGAGGAAGCCCCAGAGGGCACGTGGAGGGAGCAGGACGGCGTGCACAAGCACCAGCCCGGGCTTCTGGGGTGAATAACCCCAGCTCATCCCTGCCCAAAAGTCTGACCCACAGAGTCACGAGCAAGCAAAACGGCTGTTGCTTTAAGTTCCTAAGTTTCAGTGTCATTTCTTATGCCGTAGACGACTCCAGAACATTCTAGTCTGCTTCTTAGCCAGACTGGAATTCGCTCCAGGACGGCAGGGGCGGGTCTGTCTCTGCTAATTGCTGAGCAGCGCTGGGCATGGAGCACGGCCTTCAACCTGTGTGTCCTCAGACACAAACCAAGGCTTTCTTGGACATCCTGACACGGCCAGGGAGCTGCCGCAGGGACCACCAGCACCCGGCTGAGATGCACCTCAACGCATCTCAAGAACAGAAGGAGAGCAGCCCTTGCCCCCACACCCGCGCCCCTGCACTCCCTCCTGGGTCCCGAATCACAGGAAAGCCCAGGAAAGCCGGCGTAGCTCCCCACCCCCTAGGACACACGATCCCTCACGCAGACTGAGGATCTCCAACCAGGAGCTGCATGGGTCCTTCCAGAAAGAGCATTCTCTCCCTTCAGGGAGAGGCACTCCCATGCAAGGAGCCAGGAAAACACAGGTAATATTTATAGCTGATATATCGAAAGGCACAAGTATGTGAATAATTGAAAGACAGAAATAACTAAGGCCACATGAATTGCCTTGGCAACCAGGTAGAACAGAGCAGCCAATGAAATTAACTGTACCCAAAAGATGACACTGAGGTGTGGGACCCCAGTGCAACACGCTGGCTCCTGGGTGACCCATCGTTCATCGTTCATCAATCACAGATCTGTACCCAATCTCATTGGCTACAGGCTTCCTACACCCTTGTGCTGTGCCGGGCGCTGGGTTCACTGAGGTGAATGAGACCAAACTACGGATGGAGCTCAGGTCTATGCGGTCTCCTGGGATCTGGATCTCTTCCCTAGTTGGGGGTTGGGTGGTCCCCTTCTCAATCAAGTGAGGGGTCAAGGCAGGTGGGAGCAAACCCTGGGGGCTCTCAGAACACAGCTCCCACCTGGATGGAGCCCGAGCCTCTGGAAGCTGCCACACCACACAGCATGACTGCCAACAGCCAGGACTCAGCGACCACAGATGGAAAGAGAAGAACGTGGTTCTTCAGTCCCATTGACAACACTCTCCTGATGGCGAGATGGGCGCATCCAACGCTCTGGGCCTGAAGCCTGCAACCATATGATTTTCCCTAACACCTCTGTTGTAGGTTCTTGTTCTCGAGCCTCTACTTGAACACCCCTTGGCTGTCCCTGGTATACCTGATCGATCCAAGGGTTTCCCCGGTTCCCTGATGGTATCTCGCTCTGGATCAGGCGGCGTTATCCCCGTGCCAGGTGCATTGTGGGTGATCAACCAGTGCGCGTGTAATTGACAAACCCCATATACCTTGGACAGCACGGCCGGTCTTCACACGAGCCCACTGATGCCCTGAGAAGGCAAGTTTTCTGCGTCTAATGCTGCACAGTTGGTTGAGTCTTAGATGCAGATTCTGAATTCAGATGCCCCCTTCCTAAGCCTGGACTGCTGGACCCGCTGCTTCGCTGGGGAGACACACGAAGCAGGAGGCCTCGAGGATAAGGGCTGGGCTCCTCCACCACCCGGATGTCAAAGCCCAGAACCTGGGGGAGGGGCTGGCTGCCTTGTTACAATAAGAGAGAGGGGACGGAGTAATCAGAATAACTCAAGCCGCAGACGGAGCCTCCAGCAGGACGGGAAGAGCGAGGCCTGACCAGGAGGACGGCTTTCTCTCCCTGGCCCGGCACAGACCTCATCTGTGAAGATGCTGCAAGTCATTGATACGTAAGCTACTAACGTCAGATGTGTCCAGGTACAGCCCACCTGCAGGGCCGCCTGCCCTTTGCTGGACGTAACCAGCAAAGCAGAGCTTTGGACATCTTGTTGGAAAGGGGAGATGCTGGAGAGGCGTGGGACCTGGCCTGAGCCGCTTGGAAGCGCCTGTGTCCAGGGTCGCAGCTGCCATTTCTCTATGCCACGCTCTTTGTCTGAGCCAGCCAACGGTTCCTCCTGGGCATCGGAGAAATGCCTATAAACTCACGGTGTTGTCGAGGGCAGCTTCAGAGGCTCTGCGTCCTCCTTGCATTTAATCGCCCCCCCAGGCCCCGCAGAGAGACAGTGGGTCAGACGCAGGGAGGGAGCGAGGGAAGGTGCTCCTGAGGTCCAGGACCCAGGAAGCCCGTGAGCACCAATGCACCCTGTCTGCGCATCCCCAGACTAGCCCCCGGAATGTCAGTGGGGAGGACAAGATGTCTGTGCCACTTCTCAGAGGAAGGGCCATGGGTCACCGCTGTCTGGAAGCTGCAACACTGGAATCAGCATATGGTCACCACGCTCCACAGTGAGAGTGGCGGGGCCAGACCACACACCAGGCATTCGAGTTGGACAGAGCTGAGCCCACAGGCACGGCCACCACCCTTGGCCCTGTGGCCTGCGCCAACCATGCCCTGTCCTTGTCAGCCTCACCTTCCTCACCTGTGAGGAGGAGGACCAGCCCCCACAGGACTGACGAACGGGAGAACTTAAAAAGCAATCTGTGCATTGCACGCAGCACACTCGATAAACACCGAGTAATTATTAGCACTTAATCCACGTGATTATTAACCCTTAGGGTGCAGGAAGGTGCGTGCATCCCCTCTGACAGCTCCATTCTTGCATGAGTCAGCTCGGGCAGCCGTAACAAAGTTCCCTAGACCGGGCGGCTTAAACCACAGACGCTGACTGTCTCCCGGTACTGGAGGCTGGGCGGCCGAGCTCCAGGTGTGGGCAGGGCCGGCTCCCCCTGAGGCCTCTCTCCTTGGTGTGTAGACGCCGTCTTCTCCCTGTGTCCTCGCAGGGTCGTCCCTCTGCGCATGTCTGTGTCCTGAGCTTCTCTTCTTATAAGGGCTCCAGTCACACCGGATCAGGGCCCATCCCAATGACCCCATTTTAACTTAGTTATTTCTTTAAAAACCCCATCTCAATGGTCAGCCCCACTGGCCTCGAGATTAAGTTCGGTGCGCTCCACTTCAGTGGCCAGGGTTTGGTTCCTGGGCATGGACCTACCCACTCGTCCGTCAGTGACCATGCTACGGGGGCGGTTCACATACAAAAAGAGGAAGATTGGCAACAGATCTTAGCTCAGGGCAAATCTCCCTCAGCACAAAAAAAAAAAAAAAAAACCCCACCTATCTCAAAAATGCAGTCATATTCTGAGGTGCCGGGGTTAGGACTCCAACATATGAATTGGGGGGGATCCAGTTCAACCTGTAACAACCTCCTTCATCTTTTCACACTGGACCTATGATGACAGTGCCCCTTGTAAACTACTGGTCTGCACCCATGAGCCCATTTTCTAGCACATCAAACGCACTCCTATTTTTACGTCTCGGCTCCCACACATGATGCCTGCACCTCGATCTCTGGCTGGAATCCAGTCTCCCTCAATGGAACCAGACGATGCCGTGAGCTCCCAAGTCGTCCCGGCCATAAACAGAAAGGCCGGAACACGAGCCTCCACGTGGGTATCTTAAATGAACAGAAACGCAAGGCTGGGGTTAATGGAACAGCGTGCCCCACCCTGAAGGGAAGAGAGTCTCGCCTTTATCAGGAAAATTACTTAATCAATCCAATTTCACATTTTCTGCTTCCAGTCATTACTAGATTGTTCGCTCGCAAATGCAAATGGCAAGGAAATCTATATTCATTAAGGTTTTCTTTTTCCTAGAGTTTCTGTCAAGCCATCAAGGAGGCTATCAGCTCATGAAGGTGACGGGAAAAAGCGGGACCCAGAGACGCAATCAAGCCCGCTTAATTAACTCACGTGCAGGCGCCCGAGGAGACAACCAAGTGCCATTTATAAAATGTTACTGCTTTAAAGGGGGGGCCATTCCTTGCCAAAGATAAACATCCAATTCAGACAAAAGCTCTTCCTCGCTCCCTTAAAGAAGTCTGGAGAACTGAACCTGGCCATCTGGAAAGTACTAGAAAAAACAAAGTGGAAAATAAAACCCTTCTTCTCGCCGGTGCCTCATCAGGTGCAGAGAGAGGCAGACGCCTCCAGGTAACGCCCGAGCTCCAGGTAACACGCAGGCCGTGGCTGTGCCAGAGCCACACTCCTCCATCCATCCGGTTACACTCAACTCACAAAATGACGGTGACTCCGGCAGGAGCCGGCTGGGCTGGGAGCGCCTCTGCCGGCATTCTCGCCCATGTCTTCTGTGGCCGCCCCAACACCGCCTGGCAGCAATTCCAAGTCGAAGGTGACTTTATTTTGTTGCCGAAAAGAGACACTCATCTCCTGGGTTCGCCTACTGTCGGCAGAGCCATCTCATAGCCCAGGGCTGGACCTGGGGGACCTGGGGCAAGATGTTGCGACTCCTCCTGACCCGGCACAGAGGAGGCGCTGCGATCGCCCTCGCGACAGGAGAGAACCAGGCCTCGAAGGATCTGCCATTTCTGCAAGGTCGAAGGGCACCAGTGTGGCAGACGGGACCGGAGTCCTGGTCCAGCCAGCTGTCAGCATTCCCCTGAATGCCACGGCCTCCCACAGTGAGCTCTCTGCCTGGAGGATTGCGGATTCATCCTCTTTTTGGCCCCTTGGTGCCTGTATTCGTTTGCTAGGGCTGCAAAGAATCAGATGGGTAACAATCGATATTTACTGTCTCTCAGTCTGGAGGCTGGAAGTCCAAGATCGAGGTGTCGGGAGGGGTGGTTCCCTGTGAGGACCTGGAGGGAACAATCTGCTCCAGGCCTCTCTCCTCAGCTTGCAGACGCCGTCTTCACGTTCGCATGGCGTTCTCCTGCTGTGCATGTCCGGCTCCAAATTTCCCCTTTTCATAAGGACACAAGTCATATTGGAGTAGGGCCCACCCTAAGGACCTCGCTTTAACTATCTCCAAATAAGGTCACGTGCTGAGGCACTGGGCGTCAGCAGGCCAACATGTGAATTTTTGGGGGATGCAGTTCAGCCCATGAACTTGGGCTGAGCCAAGAGCATCACTGTTCCTGTGTTACAGGCACAGAGAGAACCCCAAAACCTCGCCAACACTGAAGCTATCACCACCAACTCCAGGGTGGGGGGTGAACAGGCATGGCCGGTGTCAGGACAACTCGAGGGCAAAGCTTTTCTCCAGGTGGCCGTGGAGGCCACGTCTGAGGACTCTTGCATGAAGGCAGTCAGTATAACTAAACGGCAGGCAGCTGTTGGAGTCCACGTGGGCCCTGGGCCCCAGCATGAGCATTGGGAGTTCGGGCTGAGACGGGGACACCCTGTGGGGGTGGGCAGGGAGGCAGGGCACGCCACGTCCACTCATTCCCCGCCCTCCACCTTCGACTACTCACAAACCGTCATAACTGACAGGACCTCACGCCCCAGGTTACTCACATGCTGGGCTCCTTCACACCACCTCACTTTCATAAGCTTGAATTTTACTTCAAAAGAAAACCGAGCATCAAGCCAGCAAGCGCGACTTAACTGCTGGATCCAAAAGGCAGACTTCAAGGTGAGGCCCAGCCAGAGAGACGCAGAAGAAGACAGAATCCCAGGACCAATAAAGTTACAAGAAGTTACACACAGAGGTGTGAAGGATCTGGAGAAATGGCCAGAAAGCGTCTTCAGAGCCAACCTGGGAGTAAGTGAAGTGTCTCAGGAGAGCCAAAGAAACGCAAAATAGAACCGAGAAACGGAGGACGTCAGCCACGACTTTCTTACAAACCAGGATTGCGGATTCAAAGCGTGCAGAATAATCAAGGTACGCTGAGCAGGGCCCTGGGCTTGGTGGGCTGCAGGACCCGGGCCCTGCAAATCACAAAGGGCTGGCTAAAGCAACAGAGAGCGCCACATGCAGATGGGGACCCCGGGAAAACGCAAATCCTGGTCCCAGCCATACACTCGGCTGATGGTCCATCTCAGAGACTGAGATGGAAGGGCTCTACTGCTGGCTGGTCCGTTTCCTTCACGAGTCAATGTCCTGTGACCCTAAGAAGGCTTAAACCTAAGGACAGACAGGAAGAAAGAAACCAAAGGCATCTAACTAGTCCTGTACATTAAATCCAGAAATAAAGTTTAATTTTTACTCACTGCGCCCGTTTATACTTGGTATTGAAGATTAATCTTGTTATCCCAGCCAAGCACGCAACTGAACGACAGACTTAGACATAAGGTCTTACACTGAAAGTACAAGATAATCTCAAAAACTGAAAACAGGTGCAGGCCCAGTGGTGTAGTGGTTAACTTCAAGCACTGTGCTTCAGGTGTCCAGGGTTCGTGGGTTCGGGTCCCCAGTGTGGACCTAGCACTGCTCATCAAGCCATGCTGTGGCTGCATCCCACAATACAAAATAGAGGAAGACTGGCACAGATGTTAGCTCAGCAACAATCTTCCTCAAGCGAAAAGAGGAAGATTGGCAACAGATGTTAGATCAGGGCCAATCTTCCTCACCAAAAAAAAAAAAAAAAAAAAAAAAAATTTCTAGAATGTTTCAGAGGACTTAAGATTCCCTCCTATGTTCAGTATAAGAATTTTTTAAATACTTGAAATGGAACTTTTTGTTACAGTTTAAGGGAATTTGAGTTTGAAAATGAGATCCCACTATTATCAAAATGCAATCCTTAAGGGATCATGAAATCAACCAGATTCATAAATAGAATAATGGTAGTAAAATCAAATTTACAAGCTTTAAGAAAGTCAGCTTTTTGGACTTGTACCTCTGACAAATTAAATATTAATTCTAAAATCACAAGTAACCGAAAATCCTCTTTGCTGGAGTGGCGGGGGCGGGGGACCTCGGCTCGGGGAGCAGTGAAGATTCATACCAGCTCGCCGCTTCCCATGACGGGGAACAAGTTCTCTTTCTAGCCAAGACTCTCAGCCTGCCTCTCGCTCTTTCTGTTAAAAAGGAAGATCGGCAACTGCCCGAGAAGCCTGAAGGCTCCCTGGCCCAGCCCACCAGGACTCTCCCACCAGATACTCAGAAGGATCCATCCTTTCGCTCTTCCAAGTGTCGACTGAGCACCAACGGCGTTCTGAGCTCTCTCTCCAGGTGCCTGGGACACACCGATGAACAAAACCGATACGAACCCCTGCCCCCGACAGCTCCCGTTCCACCGGGCGTTATCCCAGAACGGAAGGCAGAACAACTTCTCAGTTACACGAGCCACTGTTATCCAAAACCGTGCGACGGAACCCACAGGAGCATTTTATTCGACTGAGCAAACTGCTGGACCTTCCCGGGGCAGGGGTGGGGGGTGGGGAGCGGGTCCCAAGATGCCAGAATCCCAAGCCCCGAGCCGCAGGCTGAGCCAGCTTCCGCGCACGCCCCAACCAACCTTCAGGCGGGCCGCACGAGGTGGCGCCAGGATGCACGGCGTTCACGGACCGTCTTGCTCTCTCTCTCCGCCTGGGCAAAGCCTGTGTGCTCGAGTGGGCAGTAAACTCTTGAGATCAGGGACCCTGTCATTTCAGACTTGGTGTCCACCCTCTAAATGGCACCCTGGTGGGCGTTTTATAAATAATTGTTGATTAACTGGGAGGAAATTTCTGAGCACATCTCCCGCCCACGCTCAGCCCAAGGGGAGGACATTTAAAGCAAAAGGACTTAATCACCATCCCCGGCCGTGAAGGGTGGGAGTCGGCCCCTGCTGTGAGCTCCCACGTCAGAGAGGTCCACGTCCAGACACAGGGACAATAAGTGCTCACGATGGTGAGCGAGTTAAGAGTTGACAAAACACTGGTCCAGCTACCATCTCACGTCAGCCTCACACCAAGCCTTCCAGAATGAGCTTTCAGTTTGCGCTGTTGCCTTTCTAGGTTATGAATTTGTGGGTGATCCAAGTAATCTGAGTAGAGGGGACTCTGGGGCCACCCGCACGGCATCCTTCCCAACAGGACTGTAATCCCAGAAGGACCTGCAGCTCTAGGGGAAAAGCTCCCCATCTCCCAGCCAGACACGGGCCGAGGAAGGTAAGGGTGACATCAGGGGAAGTCTCTCCTGGAGCTTCCAGGGGATCCTCGCCGGTCCCAGGCCCCCTGATGGACACCGCTGAAGCCAAGTCGGGTCACCGAGACCATGGAGAAAAGACAGCCCATGCTGTGGACGTCACGCCTTGCCAAGGGGAATTTCAATTGCCTGAGGCTGAAAGAGACGGCCAGCAACCCTGTCCAGGATGAGCAGACTCCGTGGCCCTGGGCTGCACGCGTCTGTGATGTTGGGGACAGCGTCAGAGGCATTAAGGATGCGAGAAGACAGCAAAACACCAGACAGGAAAGCCCTCCGCCCAAGAGAATGGTGTTTCACTTCAAAACAGACTCTTCTTCCTAAAGGCAGACACGGTTTTGTTTTCTTGTTTGTTTTTTAAGACTTTATTTTTTAGAGCGGTTTTAGGTTCACAATGAAATTGAGGAGAAGGTATAGATAATTCCCATATATCCCTTCACCCAACATTCGCAGACTCCCTCTATATCAACATCACTCACTAGAGTGGCCCATTTGTTACCAAGGATGAAGCCACATCGACACGTCATCACCACCAGAGTCCACGGTTGACGTCAGGGTTCGCTCTTGGTGCTGGACCTGCTGTGGGCTGAACACGTGTGTAAGGACCTGTGTCCACCATTATAGGTCACCTGGAGTAGTTTCACTGCCCTGAAATCCCGTGCTCCCCCTGTGCATCCTTCCCTTCCCCCAGCCCTGGCCGTCACTGATCTTTCCAGCATCTCCAGAGTTTTACCTTTTCCAGAATGTCGTATAGTTGGAATCATACAGTATGTGGTGTTTTCAGATTAGCTTCTTTCACCAAGGAATGTGCATTTAAGGTTCCTCCATATCATTCTTATTAGTGCTCAATAATACTCCATTGTCTGGATGGACCATAGTTTATCCATTCACCCACTGAGGGACTTCTTGGCGGCTTCCAACTTTTGGCAATCATGGGCAAAGGCGCTGTAAACACCCACATACAGGTTATTCTGTGGATTTGCTTTCGGCCCCTTGGAGTAAATCCCAGGGACGTGACTGACTGCTGGATTGTCCGGTAAGAGTGTGTTCGGTTTTTCTAAAAATCATTTTATTGATGACATAACGGCTTATAACACTGTATAAATTTCAGGTTTTCATTACTATATATCGGTTTCGGTGTAGACTGCATCGTGTTCACCGCCAACAGTCTGGTTTTTATCCATCACCATATATATGTGCCTCTTTACCCCTTTCGCTCTCCCCCTACCCCCTTCTCTGGTAACCACCAATTTGCTCTCTTTATCCAGGTGCTAGTTTATCTTCCACATATGAGTCAAATCATCCAGTGTTTTTCTTTCTCCATCTAACTTATTTCACTTACTGTGATATCCTCAAGGTCCATCCATGTTGTCACAAACGGCACAATCTTGTCCTTTTTTATGGCTGAGTAGTACTCCACTGTGTGTGTGTGTGTGTGTGTGTGTGTGTGTGTGTGTGTGTGTGTATCAAATCTTCTTTATCCATTCATCTGTAGAAGGGCACCTGGGTTGCTTCCACATCTTAGCTATTGTGAATAATGCCACGATGAACACAGGGGTGAGCAAATCATTCCGGATTATTGATTTCAAGTTCTTTGGATAAATACCCAGTAGTGGGTTAGCTGGGTTGTACGGTATTTCTATTTTTAATTTTTTGAGGAATCTCCGTACTGTTTTCCATAGTGGCTGCCCCAGTTTGCATTCCCACCAGCAGCAGATGAGGGTTCCCTTTTCTCCACAACCTCTCCAACATTTGTTATTTTTTGTCTTCACGATTATAGCCATTCTAACAGGCGTGAGGTGGTATCTCATAGCAGTTTTGATTTGCATTTCCCTGATAATTAGTGTGATGTTGAGCATCTTTTCATGTGCCATTGGCCATCTGTATATCTTCTTTGGGAAAATGTCTGCTCATGTCCTCTGCCCATTTTTTGATTGGGTTGTTTATTTCTTTGTTTTTGAGTTGTATGAGTTCTTTTTTGGTAGGGAAGGCTTCACCCTGAGCTAACATCTGTTACCAATCTTTCTCTTTTTTTTTTTTGCCTCCCCAAAGCCCCAGCGCATGGTTGTATATCCCAGTTGTAACTCCTTCCATCTCTTCTACGTGAGCTGCCCCCACAGCAGATGGATGGTGTGGTTCCACGACCAGGAAACAAACCAGGACCCCCAAAGTGGTGAGAGCACCGAACTTTAACCAGCAGGCCATCTGGGATGGCTCTGTAGGAGTTCTTTATATAGTTTGGAAATTGACCCTTGGTCGGTGTGGGTGATCAGAATTGACCAGCCCAAAATGTGTCTCTTTGGCATGAGGATTATTTGGGGCTGGTTACTTTTAAGAAACAGGAGAGAAGCTCGGGAAATGAGCAGAATTTAAGCTTTGTGAGAGACATTTACTTTCGTAAGGGAAATCTCCGTCTGTACAGGTGTCTCCCTCTCCGTACCAGGAAGAAGGGGGGATGACCTTATCTCTAGAAACTCTTATCAGTGCGGAAGGCAAGGACTTAAATCTGTATAATAACCTCACTCTTTGTTCACTACACTTGTCTGGTAATCTCCCATAACCCGCTGCCCCCACCCCCAACATCCTCCTTTGTCTTTAGCTGAAGATGGTATTTAAGGGAGCCACCTTCAGAATTCTGGCAAGTTGCTCAGTCTTCCTGGGTTTTTCCCATGTACGCATATTATAAAGCTCTGTTGGATTTTCTCCTGCTATTCCGTCTCATGTCAATTTAATTCGTAGCCCAGCCAGAGGGACCCAGTGAGTGCAGGAACGTCTTCCTCCCCTACATCATATGTATGATTCACAAAGATTTTTCTCCCAGTTGGTGGGTTGTCTTTTCATTTTGTTCCTGGCTTCCTTTGCTGTGCAGAAGCTCTTTAGTCTGATGAAGTCCCATTTGTTTATTTTTTCTTTTGTTTCCCTTGCCCGAGGGGACTTGGCATTCGAAAAGATGCTGCTAAGACACATGTCAAAGAGTGTACTGCCTACATTTTCTTCTAGGAGTTTCATGGTTTCAGGTCTTACCCTCAAGTCTTTAGTCCATTTTGAGTTAATTTTTGTGTATAGTGAAATATAATGGTCTACTTTCATTCTTTTGCACGTGTCTGTCCAGTTTTCCCCACACCATTTATTGAAGAGAACTTCCTCTCTCCATTGTATGTTCTTGGCTCCTTTGTCGAAGATTAGCTGTCCACAGATGTGTGGGTTTATTTCTGGGCTTTCAACTCTGTTCCATTGATCTGTGCATCTGTTTTTGTGCCAGTACCATGCCGTTTTGATGACTGTAGCTTTGAAGTATGTTTTGAAGCCAGGGATTGTGATGCCTCCAGCTTTGCTCTTTTTTTCTCAGGATTCCTTTGGCTATCTGCAAGCTCTTTTGTTGTTCCATATAAATTTTAGGACTCTTTGTTCTATTTCTGTGAAGAATGTCATTGGGATTCTGATTGGGATTGCACTGAATCTGTAGATTGCTTTAGGTAGCATGTTTAGTTATCTAAGAAACTACCATGCATCTTCCAAAGCAACTATATCATTTTACATTCCCATTAGCAATGAATGAGAGTTCCTGCTGCCCCACGTCCTCACTGGCATCAGGTGTTGCCAGTGTTCTGGATTTTGGACATTCTAATAAGCGGGTGGTGGTATACAGTTTTGTTTTTCGGCAACTTTTTATATTGAGATAATATTCACATGGCATGAAATTCGCCATTTTTAAAGTGCTCAGTCCAGCGGTTTTAGCTGTATTGTGGAACCATCGCCACTATCTAATTCCAGACCATTTCCGTCGCCCCAAGTGGAAACCCCATGCCCGTTAGCAGTCACTCCCCATTCCGTCCTCCCCCAAAATCCCCTCCCCAGCCACTCATGCCCCCGGCAACCAGTACTCTGCTTTCTGTCTGTATGGACTTGTCTATCCTGTGCACTTCAGACACATGGAACCATACAATCTGCGTCCTTCTGTGTCTGGCTTCTTCCACTGAGCATCCCATGTTTTGGAGGTTCATGCATATTGGAGGCTGTTATCAGTGCTTCCTTCCTTCCTGTGGGTGAATGACAGTCCATTGCGTTGACGGACCACATCTCTTCATCCACTCATCTGTTGACAGACACTTGGGTTCTTCCCACTTTTTGGCTCTTGCGGATACTGCTGCTATGAATGTTCACGTACGTGTTTTCACTTCTCCCGGGTATGTGCCTGGGAGGGGAACTGGTGGCTCATATGGCAACTCCGCATTTAACTCTCTGAGGACCTGCCATACTGCTCTCCGCGGTGGGCAGCCACGTGTTAACCACTATCACAGTGTGGCTGCTAGAGTTGTTCTCCGCCATCGTTGTCATTTTGTCTTCGAGCTCTTTATTTGTGATTCTCCAGGAACTCCTCCCCTGCGGTCAGATGCATTCATCCTCGGCCACCAGACCACAGAAAGCTATCATGGCTCAACTACCGTATTTTTTTTAAGGTCTCTGTTTTAATGATTGCGAGATAGGTCGAACCCTATTTATAAATGAGTTTGTGCACTCAAAGCTTTGTTCAGTCTTTCATTCTACAAGTTTTTACTGGGCACCCATGACATGGCAGAGCCCGTTTCAGGCACTGAGGACCCATCAACAGACAAAATAAAGACCCTGCCTGCAGCCACCCAGGAGACAGAAGCAATGGCGGCAGCTTAAGAAAATTAATGGTGCATGTGCGCTTCAGCGAGGGATTGGATCCTGAGGCTCAGTTTCCACATCTGTCAAGTGGGCTTACTGCCCCCCCCCACCCAGCAAGGCTGGTGGGTTAGGGTTATAGAGGTCGTCTGGTGAGACACTCGGCACGTACCCCACAGGGAGGGGCTCAAAGGATGGCACCTGGAACAACAGGTACCATAATGCGGAACGACCTGAGCCCAAGGCGTGCGCGCACACACGTGCAAACACACATGCATGCACACACATACCCCTTACAGTTTAGACAAGAGGTTCCTAAATTCCGGCTTCTCTAACGGAGCCCCCACCTTCGGCTGCCTGGGGAGAATCCGGGGGCGCCCCCTCCTGTACGAGATCCTGAGGGTCCACAGGACTCGCGGGGCGGGCTCCCTGGGGGACGTGGAGGATGGCAGGAAACTGCCAAGTGTCTGCAGGTCTGTGGGGGACACACATGGACAAACACTCACCAAAGACCCTCCTCAGATTCTCCGTGAGTCTGTGGCCCTCGGATGGGAAACAAAGACACTCAGAGACCTTCTAAGGGGCCCTAACACGGCAACCCTCAGTCCTAGGGGTCACCGGAGGCTCCACGTGTGACACCATCCCTTCCGTGGTCCTTCGAGGTGAACGCCCAGTCTCACCGCCCAGGAAATCCCTGGTTCAGCCACACGGTTCCTTTCGTTTGAAACAGACACATACGGACTCCCATTCACCTAATTTCACGTTATTTGCGCCCACTGTCAGCCGACTCCTTTCTGACCGGAGAGCTGTATCTCTGAGCCTCAGTAAAGCCGGCTGCACCCGAGGCCAGGTCATGACTCCCCCCTACCGGCTATTTCCCACCCCCGGGCGCGGGTGAGACCCAGGCTTCTGCTGGAAGCACCGGCCGGGGGCGCAGCCTGCTCCATCCGTAGGGAGAAACCACATTCCAGCCGTGGACGGGGCTCTCCCGCTCCAAAGAACTCGCCCAGCAGCCTCAGGCTGGCGGTAAAAACAGCTCCGGAACACACGGACCACGTGGTTCAGCGCCCTCTCCGCCCTCACCTCCGGCGATCCTCGCACAGAACAGGGTCCGACGCAGCCCCTCGGGGTGGGTGGGAGCACCACCCACGGGACTCGGCCGTACCACCACTCAGGGCCGTTTTTCAGGGGGGGCTTGCTGCAGCCCTGGAGGCTTCCTTACCCCCCGCTCAGGGTAACAGCTCCCGAGACTTCTGCAGGCTCCCTGGCACCCCATCTCGGACTCAGTCCAGCACACACCATGCCAGTCAACTCTCTTTTTTAAAAACTGTTTTGTTGGGATGTATTTCGCACACCATACAAGTCGCCCATTTAGTGTACAATTCAGTGGACTTTAATATATTCATAAACTTGGGTCAACCATCACTTTATCAATTACAACACATTCCTTTTTTATTTTATTTTATTTTAATTTTTTTAAAGATTTTATTTTTGCCTTTGTCTCCCCAAAGCCCCCCGGTACATAGTTGTATATTCTTCGTTGCGGGTCCTTCTAGTTGTGGCATGTGGGACGCCGCCTCAGAGTGGTCTGATGAGCAGTGCCATGTCTGCGCCCAGGATTCGAACCAACAAAACACTGGGCCGCCTGCAGCACAGCCCGCGAACTTAACCACTCGGCCACGGGGCCAGCCCCATCAATTACAAAACATTTCTATCACCTCAAAAAGAAACCTGCGTGTCTTAGCCATCACCTCCATTCTCCCCAACACTGTGCCCGTCCCCTGGCAACCACTCAACTGCTTTCTATCTCTGTAGATCGGCCTGTTTGGGACATTTCAAGAAATGGAATCTGACTATATGCGATCAGTCAATTCTCTCCCTCTTTCTTCAATTCTCTTTTGAGAAAAGCTCTGCCCCGGCCCAAAGTTAACTCTGCCCATGGTTCTTTTAAGCTCCACGTCTGATTCACTTCAAAATATGAGAGGGAAACACACCTGAACCATGCTAGCTTAGCGTCCACCTCAAAGCTGCTTTTGTTATGTCCTCAGCTTTCACTGAGGTCAAACGGTATTTGAAGACTACATTGGTTTTTTTTTTGCAAAACCCCAAGTGAAAACACCATGTCACATGAAAAACATTCCTCTTAGACTAGAGTGCCAAGGAAAATCTGCTCTCCAGATGAGCAAACAGCAGACAAGAGAACTCTGTTATCCCATCTTTCCCTTTTCACCCTGGCTGCCAGGAAGCTCAGAGATAAACACCACACATAAGTGTAAAAATGCTCTCTTCTCCCACAGGTTGGTCTTAGAGACCCCTAAGGGTTAAAGTGGAAATTTACCAGTATGACCCACAGCAGAATCGTTTGGGAACCAGGCTAAAAGGACACATTTCTTCCTGAACTGGAGTTCTTGGGGATAAGGTCTTAGAATCTGCAAGATGCCCAAGAACTCCTTTTACTCACTTCAGAAGGATCTACGCGAGGAGCACAAAGAACAGCTTCCCTTTCGAGACCTCGTCAAGTCAATCTGAGTCCTCAAAGGGTGTCAGCAGTTTCCACAAATAATCAGGCCACCGTGGACCCGTGCCACCTCCTCGCCACCAAACCCCCAGTAGGGCCCTGCAGAGCCCACGGACGTTCCCACCCCGTCTCTCCTGCTCCCCTTGTTCCCCAACCCCAATGCTGGGAGATGTGTCTACCCCCACTTGCCTTGCTGGGTATTGGGGTCTACACCGGCGGGAGGAGGCAGAGGGCGAGGAGTGAGAGGGACGCCCAGGGGCCCCGAGCTTGTTCCCGCCACAGCACTGCGATGCCCAAGGCAGCAGCTGTGTCCCGCGCAGGCCCGGGAAGCTCGGTGGCCGCCATGCCTCCCAGAGAAGGCACAGAGGCAGAGTCGGAGAGCCCTCCTGGCTGAGTAGGAAATCCAGGCAGCTGAGGGGACAGGAATGGGAAGGGAGGCACACAGAGCAGAGGCGAGAGCCCTGAGTCCGGGATGGAACCATCAGAGATGTGGAACCTGCCAAAGGACAGTTCTGGAAGCTGCACGTTGACACTCACGGGCGGGTGGCCTGGAAGGGACCCACCTCTTTGTGCCTCCGCCTCTCCCACCATAAATGACAGACCCACTTACAGGGTTAAAACTGTGAGGCTGTGACGTACCTCCCAGGTTTCGCACATAAAGATCCTGCGCAGCTGGAGCCGACAACGGGGGAGAACAGATCAGACCAGAAATCAGAGGGCATGAGGCGAGGGGGCAGGCACTCCGGTCCCCATCCTGCTCCCCAGGCAACGGGGACGAAGCCGCTTAGGCATCTGAGGTGCCGCGTACATTTGTGGAGGAAAACTTTAATGCAAGAAACACTCTGGGGCAATTCCGTGGGAGACCAGGGGTGTCCGGCCCTGGCCCGGAAACAACAGCCAGGGCACCCAGTTGTGCTGAGAGGATGCAGATGCTCAAGGCCCACCAGGCAGTGCCCAGCGGGGGCCTCGCAGGAACCACCTGGCACATGCTGGGCGGGCACTTTGTTCAGACAAGCCTAAACCTTTCCTGGCGGTTGGCTTGGGGGCACATTCTGCAGAGGAGTGACAAGTAATGGTGGTCCTGCGCACAGTAGCGCCGAGCCCACCCCTCAAAGGCTTCAGCAGGGCCCCAGGGAGCTGAGGTTGCCGTGCTCCAATATGCCCGCCCGGGCAAACGCCCTCACGGTGACCAGCCCTGCCATCAAGGTAAGCCCAGCAGAAACCTGAGCCTGGACACACAACACCCCACTTCCCTTCTTCCTCCTCGGCAAAGCCTTGACAGCCACCGGTCCCCCACAGAGGTGCTCTCCTGGATTAACGTCACGGACAAGGTCCTGGGGCTGCTGGACAAATGGCCACAAACTGGGCAGATTATGGCAACACGCATCCATCCTCTTGCAGTTCTGGAGGCTGAAATTCGTTTCAGTGGACTGAAATCGAGACGTCGCAGGGCCGCAGTCCCTCTGGAGGCTCTGGGCGGCGTGGGGGGGTCCTTCCTGCCTCTTGCAGCCTCTGGGGCTCCAGATGTCCTGGGCTTGTGGCCACGTCCCTGCAGCCTCTGCCTCTGTCCCCATGTGGGCTCCTCCCCGTCCGTATTCAAATCTCCCGCTGCCCCCCTCTTGTAAGGACCCTGTGACGGCATTAAGGGCCCATCTGGATAATCCAGGGTAATCCCCCATCACAAGGTCCATACCTTAATCACAGCAGCACCAACTTCACCATGAGGTGACACGCACAGGTCCCAGAACTGGGACTTGATGCGTTTGGGGGGGTGTCTCAACCCTCCCCCAGTCGCCTCCGGCTCCTCCTGGCGGTTCCGGGGCTCCCTCCGGAGAGCTGAGGGTGGCCTCCTTAATGCAGGGTCAGAGAGGGCGCCGTCACCTGCTCTAGGCTGGCCTCCCTCTCAGCTGCTTGGACCCCCCCGTCCCCCCGTGGTCCAGCTCCAAGCCCAGGATCCCCAGGGCCTAAACTCTCTGGAATTCCAGAGAGTAACAGCAATAAAGTGAAAAGGATCAAAGCCGGCCCTGGAATTCTGACGCGGAGGGGCTGTCCCGACGCGGCCCCGGGGGTGCACAGCGGGAAGGGGCATAGGTTGACCGGGCTCTGGGGTGTCTTCCCGTCCCCTCCCGGCGTGCACCACCTCTGCTCCACCGTGCCACTGCACCAGGACTCCTCCAGTCCCCCTGCCAGCGGCTGCCGCGGCCGTTCTGTGCAACTGCACCGCTTTCCACCCTGCATCGGGGGGCAGGACGCTCCCCAAACCCAGACCTCATCTTGGCCTTCTCTCCACTAAAAATAGACCCTGGCTCCCTCGCCCCAAGGAAAAGTCCAGATTCTGACCATGCCAGGCCCTAACCAGGCTTCTGCGCACGCTGGGCCCTTTGAGCGAAAAATTCTTCCGACTCCTCACTTGTCACTCCAGGAACCAACTTAGACTCTCTGCCGACGAAGTTTCCCTAACTGGCGTGGGTTGCCACACACGTACACACGGATGCACACACACACAGATGTACACAGACAGATGCACACACACAGATGTACACACACAGAGATACATACACACACACAGATGCACACAGAGATACACAGACGCACACACAGACACACAGATGCACACACAGACACACAGATGCAGACACACATGCACACAGAGAAACACAGATGCACACACAGATACACACAGGCGTACACACACAGATGCACACACACAAACACACATATATACACAGATGCAAACACATAGACACACACAGATGCATGCACACACACACACACAGACAGCTTGCCCATCCCTGACTTAGAACCACACACGAGCACCCAGTCATGCAGGGAGGTACTTGGGTACCATCCCGGCAGACGGAGCCGCCGCCCAGGCCCCCCTTGCAAATTCCGCTTGGCGTGTCCCTTCACCACCCAGGAAGGTCCCCTGGAGCGCCCGCCGTCCTCTCGCGTCACTGATTAATCACCGGGGGAATCTGATTAGACCCAGAGAGGAAAAGATAATTTGAGGCAATAACAAAGAACACTTCAGGGAAACCAAACCCTCGAATTCATTAATCTAACGTCTTGAATCATCCGTGAGGATCCGTGGCCCCGTGAATTAATTCTGCTCCTCCAAAGTGGAACCCTTCCACCACTGATTATGCGACATCCTGGCTACGAACTAAATTACCACTCAAGGGTAATTTTCCGTTGGTTCTGAGTGGCAGCAGGAGGCGATCACCACAGAAGGTCTGAAACCCAGAATCCATGCACTTGATTACGGGATAAAACGTTTCCACTGCGCAATGACGCTGCAGCCAGGGCAGGGGGACGTGGGGCGCCCACGGGGGATGCGCATGGTGAACGGACGCCCTGAGGACTTCAGGAGGCCACTGAGGCGTGGGGCACCTGAGGACGCAGGCGAGGCAGCTGAGAAGGAGAAAAAGAGCCCAGAGACCTTGGCCTGATGAGTAATTCACCTCCCCTCCCCACACCCGGGGACCCAGCATCACCTGGGCCCACAGAAAACCAACATCGGACAGACGGAAACCCTCCCCACCCACAACGCCAGGGCCACCATCCTTCCTCCAGCTGAGCCACCCTGGGACGCTCTTCTTGGTCTAATCACCCAGTGGACGTCACCCACCATCCGAGACACGGTCCGCTGTGAAGGGGGAGAGACCCCAGGCCAGGAAACCAAGATAACAACAAACTCGGTCCCAGCCCCTCCTGAGCTGCCCAGACCAGCTTGTCTTCCCCTCCCCTTGTAGATCGACGACCACCATCACAGAGACGGATGCTCTGAGACTGAGTGCTCCCCACCAGGCGGGAGCCAACGGTGAGCCTAAGAACAGGCTCGAGGCCCAGCCCCGACAAAGGATTTCCAGAGAAACAGGGCAGCACAGCATCAAGACTCTGGGATGGCGCCACGCAACAGCTCGAACCGCTGGTCAAGGGTCCTTTTCTCATGAAGAAACTCGGAGGAGGTAAGACGGCCTGGATGCAAACTGAGGCTCAGAGAGGTGCCACCCGCTCGTGGACCAGCAACGCCCTGCCGGCCTGAGGCAGACGCCCCCGCAAATGCAGAAACGCACCCCACTGTGGGCCCCGAGCCCTGCCTCCAGCCTCTGCTCATAATCGATGGTGAGTCCCAAGGAAAGCAAAGGCAGTCGCTGCCGACAATGTCATAGAGTTCAACCTAGTGCCTGGACCATCCTGTGTGAACTTGGACCACCTCTTCTCCCTGAGCCTGCTCCTACCTCTACAAGAAAGGGGCAGACCACGTTCTCCGCTCGAGTCACGCCTTCTCCTGTGCATCATGTGACAAGGCTCGAGTGAGCATCACGTGAAGGAGCAGGTGCCACGTGCAGGCTGGGGTTCAAAGCCAGGTGGTTCCTGATAGGGAACAGCATCTGGCGTCGGCTAGAGACAGAAGAGTGGACTGCAGGCTCTGCTTACCCGGTCGGGACAGCTGGGGCTGGCCTCCACGGAGCCCCGTCACCCTCCCCTGCCAGGAGAACGCCCGTCTCGCTAGGGGAGGGGCGGGAGCGGAGGCCAGAGCAGCAGCTCAGAGCACGTGGAGGGACCGCGTGGAAGGGCGTGAAAAAGGGAAGGGCAAGATTGGAATTGGACTTCAGAGCCGTGGAGGTGGTAGGATAACCAGTTAGGAGGCGACCCCCCAAAGCCGGTGGTGACCAGGAGCAGGGCAGGACCAGTGGCTCCGATACGATACTCTTGCCTGCTGTCTTCATAGCTCAGGACGTGCATTCTCACCAGGGTCCCGGAGGGTGAAATGGACCTCAGTGCTTTTAAGTATAAAGCACAGATATGCTAGCAGAACATAAACAGATATAGGGCATTTCCATAGTATTTAAATTTCATTGGGGTGGACAATTTGGAAAAAATGTCTAAAACGGCTTTTGGACAGGTGATAATAAGAAAAAAAAAGGCTCTCCTTTTTTTTTTTTTTCTATCCCCCCCCCCCCCAGAAACACTGTCCAAAGGGGTCTGGACCACACAAATCTGCCTTTTATGGTCCCCAGTACGTGGGGCCAGGCTGGGAGGCATCGCCCCGCAAAGAGCCCAGTGTGTGCCGAGCCAGGGCTGAGTTGAGCCGCTGGATACCGACATGGCTGTGAGCAAGGAACCTACCTGCTGGGACCCTGTTCCCTCCCCTGAGAACAGCAATAATTTTACTTTATTTGGGAAGTAAGCTACGGTAAGGATCAACATTCAGGTGACATTCAGCAAATGTCGATTTTAAGCCCATATTGCAGACGAGACGACACCAGTGGTGCACAGAGTAGGTGCTCAGTAAAACAGGTCTGGGTACTGGACAGTGAGCTCATGGCGTGTCTTGACCTCCTTGGGACCACAGGTCATTGATCCGGGTGACCGGGCATAAACAGGTGACCCCTGGTCCATGCAAAAATGGAGCAGGGCCACCTGCAGCATCTTCTTCGCCACCCACCCTTGGCCACAGGCTGAGTCCAGCACGAGCACTGCAGCTAGGACGTCTCAGAGCAGAGACGAGAGCAGAGCTGGTGTCTCGAGCCACGGTCCTGTTACGTCCCCTCAAGGCTGCATGAGCTGGGCACCAAGGGGCAGCTTTGTTTCTCCAGCACCAAGGACAACTCTGTCCACCCTGTCCCCACCCTGACACCAGCACTGAAGGCCTGACCACGAGGAACTGACTGTCCTCGGGCCACAGCGCAAAAGGCGTGAGGCAGACCACACCATGACAGCGGCGACTGGCTTGCAGGTGACACAGACAAAGAGAAAATGTTCTAACTCACCAGAGGTCCTGGCAGCCTGAGCCCGCAGAAAGGCTTCTTACAACGGGCTCCCTCGGGGCTCCAGCGGGCCAAGGCACAGAGACTGGAGAGATCTCCTGAGCTGCAAGAGAGAACGAGACCAGGGCGCGGTCAGACAGAGGCTGTCGAGAGGCAGGACGTTAAAACTTCAAGTGCATCTTTATTTCCCTGAGCGGAAAACCAGGGACTGCACGTCTGCTTCTGGAAAGATGAGGTGGGCATCCTTCCCCCTATTCCTCCTGTGAAGCACAACTAAAAACCCAGGATGTTGTACAGAAAGCAAACATATGACTCTGACAGGCGGACAGAGGAAGGCAGGCTGCCTAGGAACCATGGGATCCCAGGAAAGGCCCGGTGGTCAGTTCTCTGGGTTGCGTTTTTGCCTCATATTCCAGGCGTGGAGCTGAAGAAGCCAAAAACCCAGAAACACCAGTAGAAACAGACATAAAAGATGCAACGAAGGACTGTTATCTCAAGCCAAAGGACCAGGAAAGTGGCCGCCTAACAAGGCGATAGGTTTAGACAATAACCACTCTACTCCATCCAGACACCGCAGAAAACACTGTGCCACGCCACCCTGATCCACAGCAGCAAAGCCGGAGTGGGGAGCCCAGGCTTCCACTCCCACGTGGCTGTAATGAGGCACCCACACATCCATTGGGGGTGTCCAATAAGCCCAAGTAGGGAGCTGGGACTTTCTTCCCCACCAGGTGATCACGAATCCTCCTCGTGTCGCCTGCCTAGTGTGGGGAGCCTGGATTTCCACACCCACTTGGCAGTAGCAGGGCACCCCTCCCTCACCCAGCTGGTCTGGTGTCAGAAGAGGGCAAATGGAGAGCCAGGACTTTGTCCACCGTCCAACATAAAGAGGCCACTCCCATCACAGGATCGACAGGGACCACAGGAGGAGCAGGAACTCCGAACCCACCAGCAATAACACGGAGCCTCCCCACTCGAGTATTGACAGAGGCCAACTGGGGAACCTGGACTTCTGCCTCCACCTGGCAGCAATGAGGCAGCACCTCATTCTCACTCTCCAAAACAAGCCAGCTAAAACAGAAGGTCCAAGGAAGACCCACGGTCTCGTTAACATAATATGAAAATGCACACATTCCACCAAAAATCATCCATCACGTCAAGAACCAGGAAGATCTCAAACAGAAAAAAGACAACCAATTGGATGCCAACACCGAGGTGACAGAGATGTTAGAACAATCTGACAAAGACTTTAAAGCGATCACGAAGAAAATGATTCAATGAACACTTATAAACATGCTGGAAACAGATGAAAAAACAGGAAGCCTCAACAAAGAGACAGAAAACCTCAGCAAAGAAATAGAAGATGTAAAGAAGATCCAAGTGGAAATGGTAGAACTGAAAAACACAGTAACTGAAATGAGCAGCTCAGTGGGTGGACTCAACAGCAGAATGGAGGGGATGGAGGAAACATCAATGAACTAGAAGATGGAATAACAGAAATTACCCGAACTGAAAAAGAGAGAAAAGAGACTAAAAGTAAACAAATAAACAGAGCCTCAGGGACCTGTGGGACTCTAATTAAAAATCCAGCATTCAACTCATCAGAGTCCCAGGAGAGAGGAGAGGGGGAGAGTCTAAAAAAAGTACTCGAAAAAGTAATGGTTCGAAACTTCCCAAATTTGGCAAGAGACATAAACTTAAGGATTCAAGAAGCTGAACAAATTCCAAACAGGAAACACTCAAGGAAATTAACACCAAGATGCATCATAATTAAACTCCTGAAAACTAATGACAAAGAAAACTCTTGAAAGCAGGCAGAGAAAAATGATACCTTACCCACAGAGGGAAAACAACTGGAGTAATGACGTTATTTCTCATCAGAAACCAGGGAGCCCAGAAAGAAATGGCACAATATTTTTCAAATGATGAAAATACAGAACTATCAACCTAGAATCCTATACACAGCAAAAATATCCTATAAGAATGAAGGGAAAAATCAAGACATTCTCGCATGAAGGGGAACTAAGAGAATCTGTCAACAGCACACCCGTCCTAAAAAATGGCTAAAGAAAGCTCTCCAAACAAAAAGGAAACTGTAAGAGAAGAAATCTTGGAACATCAGGAAGGTAAAAAGAACACAGTAAGCAAAAATATGGGTAAGCACAATAGGCTTTCTTTTTTCCTTTCAAATTTTCTAAATTATGTTTGACAGTTGAAGCAAAAATCATTAACACAATATGATTTGATTCTAAATGTATGTACAGGAAATATTTAAGACATTTTTGTTATAAATGGGGGAGGATAAAGAGACATAAAAGGAGGTAAAGTTTATATATTTCACTGAAACTACTATCACAGTAGATAGCAGTAAAGGTACCTGTATACAAGCCAACGCCCAGAGCAATCACATAAAAAGCTACAGAAAGTTCAAAAAGTTACAGATAAATCAAAATGAGATTCCAAGAAATATTCAAATAATCTAAAAGAAGGCAGGAAAAAAAACCAGAGAAATGAAAAACAGAGAGAAGAAACATAAAGCAAAAAATAAAATGCCAGACTTAAGCCCTAGCATATTATTAAATGTAAATGGTCAAAATACCTGAGTAAAAAGACAGAGATTGGCAGATTGGATCAAAAAAGATTCAAGAAGACCCAATTACATGAAGTCTACAAAAATTCACTTCAAATATGATGACATAGGCAGGAAGGAAGTAAAAGGATGAACAAAGGTACAGAATGCAAACATTAACCAAAGGAAAGCAGGCATGGCTACATTAATAGTAGATAAAGTAGACATCAGGGCAAAGAAAACTATCACGGAGATGAACACTATATAATGACAAAGGGCAATCCACCAAGAAGATATAGTAACCCTAAGTATGTATGCATCAAACCACAGAGGAGCAAATACATGAAGCAAAAACTGATGGAACTAAAAGAAAAAAGAGACAAATGCAAAATTATAGTTAGAGACCCCAACCCCCATCTCAACAAGCGGACAGAAAAATCAGCAAGGCAATAGAAGCACTCAGCCACACCATCGACCAACAGGGTCTAAGAGACATTTACAGAACATTCCACCCAACAACGCAGATACACATTCTCTTCAAGTGTTCACGGAACATATACCAAGATAGACCCTCTCCAGGGCGATAGACAAGTTCAACAAATTTAAAAGAAGGGAAATCATCCAGAGTGTGTTTTCTGATCACAACAGAATCAAACTAGAAATCTATAACCAAAAGGAAACAGACGTCTCCAAATGCTTTAAACAACACACTTCTAAACAATCCCTGGGTCAAAGAAGTTCCAGAGGAAATTTTGTAAAAGCATATGGAACTGAACAAAAATGAAAGAAACATATCAAACTCTGTGGGACCCAGCTAAAGAAGTGCTGAGACAGATATTTATGGCACTAAAGGCATACATCAGAAAAGAAGAAGAATCTCAAAGCAAATTCTAAGTTCCCATCTCGAGAAGCGAGCGAGAGGAAGGGAAATAAGCTTGAAGCAAGCAGACGTAAGGAAACGAGGATCGTAAGAGTGGAAATAAATGAAACTGAAAACAGAAAAACACTAGAGAAGATCAATGAAAGAATGAGCTGGTTCTCTGTAAAAGTCAATAAAATTGACAAAACTCTAGCAAGACTGACAAGGAAGAGAGAAGACACAAATCTCCAGCACCAGGACTGAAAGACACGATCGGCTTACACACCTGTGGACGAGGAAAGAGGGAATACCACAAACAGCTCTGCAGACATAAACTTGACAATCCAGACGAAAGGAACCAATTCTTCAACAAATACAAACCATCG
Organism: Equus przewalskii; assembly: GCF_037783145.1. Lineage (NCBI taxonomy): Eukaryota > Metazoa > Chordata > Mammalia > Perissodactyla > Equidae > Equus > Equus przewalskii. The sequence continues at coordinate 31,023,550 of NC_091841.1, forward strand.
CAACTCACCCAATAGGAAATAGGTCCTCTGAAAGCACTGTAACTATTAAATGTTGAATTCATAATTTTAAAACTCCCAGTTTCGTAAGAAGAAAGAAATCTCCAGACTCAAACGGTTTCACTAGAGAATTCCATGAAATGTTTAAACAAGAATTAATACCAATCTCTTCCGGGAAACAGGAGGGAACACTTCCCAACCCATTTTATGGAACAAGTAAGACCTTGATACTAAAACCAGATAAAGATACCAAAAAATAAAACCCCCACAGATCAATACCCCTGATGATTACGGCATAAAAATCCTTAACAAAATATTATCAAATAGAATTCAGCGATACTTGAAAGGAATTGTACATCATGACCAAGGGGGTTTTACTCCAGGGACTCAAGTCTGGTTTGATTTTTTTTTTTAACCAATGAATGTAATACTCTATAGCACAGGCCAAAAAGAAAAATCACACAATCCTATCAATCAATGAAGAAAAAGCACTTGACAAAATTCAACATCCACCTATGACAAAAATTCTCCGCAAACAAGAAGAGGGAGAATTTCCTCGACTTGATAAAGAATGTCTACAGAAAACCGTCAGCCTGCTGTATTCCAAATAGGGAACAATCAAAATGCTCTCCGTCTAGGAGCGGGAACAAGGCAAGGATGTCGGCTCTCATCAGTCTTACTCAACATTACTGACTTTCTAACGAGTGATAACGCCAGGAAAGGAAATAAGCATCCAGAAAGGAAGAAATAAAACTGTCTCTATTTGCAGATGACATGACTTTAGAAAGTCCCAAAGACTCTACCAAAGGAAAAAAAGAAACCTCCTAGAAATAATAAATGGATTGAGCAAGGTCACAAGATCGACGTATAAAAACCAATTGTATCCACATATACGAGCAATGAACATGTGGACACTGGAATTAAAACTACAATACCTTTTATCTGCGCTCAAAAAAAAAGTGAAATACTTAGGCATAAACCTAATAAGTCATGACTGGTATGCTGAAATCTATACAACACGGATGAAAGAAATCAAAGAAGATGTGAATAAGGGGAGAAACACACCCTGTCCACGGATTGGAAGGCTCAGTGCGGTCAGGACGTCCACTCTTCCCAAAGTGACATACAGGCTGAACGCAATTCCGCCCAAAATCCCGGCAAGCTATTTTTGTAGATATAGACAAGATCATTCTAAAATTTATACAGAATGGCATTTAAAATCTATATGGAAATAAATATAAAATATAAAACTTATATGGAATATAGCAAATTTGAAAAAGAATAAAGTGAATCAGTCCACCCAATTTCAAGACTTTATTATGGAGCCATGGTAGCCAAGGCCGTGTGGTTCCGGTGGAAGGACAGGCACAGAGGTCAACAGAACTCAACAGAGAGCCCAGAAACAGACCCACACATATACGCCCAAATGATTTTTTTGCTTTCGAGGAAGATTAGCCCTGAGCTAACATCTGCTGCCAGTCCCCCTCTTTTTGCTGAGGAAGACTGGCCCTGAGCTAACATCCGTGCCCATCTTCCTCTACTTTATATGTGGGATGACTACCACAGCATGGCTTGTCAAGCGGTGCCATGTCCGCACCCAGGATCCGAACCGGCGAACCCCGGGCCGCCGAGAAGCGAAACGTGCGCACTTAACCGCTGCACCACCAGGGTGACCCCACGCCCAACTGATTGTTGACAATGGTATGGAAGTCATTCAACGGCGGAAGGGCAGCGTTTTCAACAAACGGTGCTGGGGCAATTGGACATGCACCACAAGATAATGGCCATCAACCTGAGTCTCATGCCCTACACAAAAGCGAACTCAAAACGGATCACGGACTTAAATGTAAAACACAAAACTATATAACTTTTAGGAAAAAGCCATTTTCTCGTAAGAGAAAATCTTCAGGATCGAGACTTAGGCAGCTAAGTTCTTAGACTTGACGCCAACAGCACAGTCCACAAACAGAACACTTGATAAACCGGGGAGCATCATCAAGACTGTTGTTCTGTCTACGACCCTGTCAAGAGGGTGAGAATGCAAACCACAAACCGGGAGAAAACCTGTGCAAACCGTACATCTAACAGAGGATTAGTGTCTAGCATATAAAGAACCCTCAAAACTCAACAGCAAAAAAAATTTTTTAAATCCAATTTAAACATGAGCAAAAGACACAAGAGACATTTTACAAAGAAGAGAGCTGGATGAGAAATAAGCCCTTGAAAAGATGTACAACGTCATTAGCCCTTAAAGTAATGCAAATTAAAACCATGATGAGATATCACCAGCCACCTGTCGGAGTGGGTGAAATAAAACACAGTGAGAAGAGCAAGTGCTGGGGAGAAGAGGAAGTAAGGGGTGCACTTGGCCCTTGCTGGCGGGAATACAAAACCGTGCAGCCGCTCAGGAAACAGCATGGCGGGTTCTTAAAAGTCTAAACACACAACCACCATACAACCCAGAAATGGCACTCATGGGCATTTATCCGGGGGAAATGAAGACTTATGTTCACACAAAAACATATACACTAATGTTTATAGCAGCTTTACTCATAACAGCCCCAAACTGCAAACTATCCAGATGTCCCTCGCACGGCGCGTGTTTTAACAAAGTGATGCACGCACACCATGGAATACTGCTCAGCCAAAGGAGGGAAGGACCATGGATATGCACAACAATCTCGACAAGACCATGCTGAGAGACAGGAAAGAGCCGATCCTGAAAGGTTCTTACTGTACAACTCCATTTCTGCATAATTATTGAAATGACAAAACCCCAGAGATGGAGAACAGATTAGCGGCTGCCAGGGTTGAGGGGCCGACGTGGTAGGAAGAAGTGTGTGTGGCTGCAAAAGGGCAGCAGGAGAGATCCTTGTGTTGATGGAAATATTCCTATCCCGACTGTATCACTGTCAGTGTCCTGGTTGTAATAATGTAGCAGAGTTTTGCAAGATATTATGTTCCCGATTCGCTTCTGCCCTCAGCTCGATTACCAGAGAGGGCAACAGTGCAGGATGAACTCAGCTTAGCAACAGTCACCGTGTAAAGTTAAAATATTCATTATGCCTGCCGGCTGAACCACAGCGCAGCGTGACCGGCAGAAGCATGAAACCAGCCGGCGTCTCCACCGTGGTGTGTGAGTGAACCCTTCTGTGGTTCAAGGGCAGTCGCGGAGCGGCTAGGAGGGACTCCCCACCTGTGGAGATGCCCAAACCCATGCACGGTGCCCTCTCCTGGTAACGCCCGTGGTCGGTTGTCACAGGAACAACTTCAATCGGTTCGCACCTCCCTGGACCTACCCTCTGGGGAAGCCCTCTCCACGTGACCCTGGACTTGGTCACTCTGTTCTCTTTGGCCAAATGGACAAGAGCAAAGGGACAATAGCAAAGGTGATGCAAGACGAGACTGAAAAACCAGTGGCCCATGGGAGCTTGCTCTCTCTTGCTATTCTCAGGAACCCTGCAGCCACCAAGTGACCAAGCCGGGCTAGCCTGCCCGGCGACGGGAAACAGATGGGTGCTGTTACCCCCACGGCCCCAGGCGACAGCAAGCCAACCCCCTATCACGTGAGTGAGGCCAGCCCACCAGCTGACCACAGGTGAACGCAGCAGACCACAAGAACCGTCCAGCTGAGCCCAGCACAAGGGGTCGATGTACAGTGACTGGCCCACAGTTTGGTTTTATAAATAAAGTTTTATTAGAACGCAGCCATGCACATTCATTGACCTCTTGCCTTTGACTGCTTTTAAATAAATTAAAACATTTAAATATGAAAACCCAAAGGGAATTGGGTGGCAAAGTTGGAGAGGGGCTGCATAGCACACAAGCGAAAAATATTTGCTCTCTGGCCCTGAAATAAACGGTTGTTGCTTGACCTTTTATTTTGTTGTTTTGCCCCAACTTTTGGAGTGGTTTGTTATGCAGGAAAAGTTAACTGATACAACCCTCAACTTAATAGTTACTTATTAGGCAGGTGCTGCCATCTCCATCCTCCAGATCAGGAAACTGGGGGTCAGAGCAGTTAGGGATCAGGCAACCCCCAAGGTCACGTGGGTGGTGCACCCAGGAAGCATCCGGCAGAGCGGGATTTTACCCTGGTTTGTCCAACACCAAAGGCCCTACCCCGCCTTTCTAGAAAGGGCTCCTAAATGATTATTAACTTAATGAACATTCCCTCTCCGCCTCCCAGGCCCTCTGCTCCCTCTTCAATAAAAGACAGCGGGATAAAATTTCAAATGGACAAAAGCACAGCCACGTCAGCAAAATCTATCTGAGAGCCGAGACGGCCCGCGTGGAACAGCACACCCCGTGAACCCACCCCCCCAACCCTGGCCATCTGGAGCTCCTGGGGGTGGAAGTGGAGGGGAGGGTGTCAGCCCCTCTGGGAACCTCCCCCTTGGGACCCCCCCATAAGTGATGCACAGTCTGCTGCCTCTGTCCCCACTCCCTGTGCACAGGGACTAAAGGAGGAGCTCTGGTGACCCCCAAAGCTGCGATGTCCCCTGCAAGGGCAAGAGGCAGCCTGGGTGGGGGGCTGCCAGGTCCACCCATCATCCTGAGATTCCACATGAACCTGGCGCACCCACACAGCCCAGGCCAGAGGCTCTGCAGAGAACAGGCGGCGGTGGTGGGAATTCACCACAGAGCCTGTGCCGGAACAGGAGGTCCCCATCAGGACAGAGGACGGGGGTTTACGGACTCCAGCACCTGCATGTGGATGGGTCGCACCTAAACGGACTAAGCATATACTGTCAATAATGGTAACAAGAGCAGTTCGCAGTACAGGAATGCTTATTATAGTCTCAACTTTACGTAAATTCTCTTATTCGATGCTCACAGCCACCTGAGGTATGTTACTACTCCATTTTAAGGATGAGGAAATTGAGGCCCAGAGAGGTCAACTGGCTTGCCCAAGGTCACACAGCAATTACGTGGCAGAGCTGGCCAAGTGCAGCACTTCTGAGAGCCACAATGCACCACCCACTTAGAGGACACACGAGCACACACCTGGGGGCAGTCCCGACACTCCCCAAAGCTCCAGAGATCTGGGGCAAGAGGACAGACGTCAGAGAACACCACCCCACCCTGGCCGGCGCTGTTCTGCCACGTGGCCCAAATCCTCCGGGCAGAACACCCACCACCACAGCCTGGGAGACCAGTGTGCTGAAACACCGCACACGCTTGCCTCTGCCAGGATCAACACGCCGGTCAGGACCCGGGTGTGTACGAATCCATCAGAAGCACGTTTGACAAGCTGGATCCATCTGCGTCCCCCATACCCCCTCCGGGAGGTCCAGGGAGATGGGCTATCCAAACACAGTCACGGGGGACAGATTTCATTAGAAGGGGACAATCCAACTAAAAGTCACACCACCATCTTATTCACAAAGGTCCTGGGGCCTTCAGGAAGGACCATCCACAGAGGACTGGTAGAGGCCACTGGGCACGCTGGGAGGGATGGACATTCTGGGAAGGAAGCTGGACAAAATGCCCATGTCCCTCCCAGTTCTAAGACTGGCTTGGTTAAAACCCATAATGCTCCAGTTGACTCGTAACCCCAGTCAACGCCCCTCTCTGAACCTCAGTTTCCCCTTCTGTAAAATGGACGTTAAAACGCTTCCTCCCAGACAGAGGCTGTGCAGACTCCATGAGCCGACAGGGGTGGAGGTGCCCAGCACAGGCAGGAGCTAAAACGCATCCTGACCCAGTTTGGAGATAATATACAAATAATGACAATTCTAAGAATTAATCAGGCTATCTGTAAAGATACAGCAACTACTTTATTTTATGTGACGGCATCATTAATAGAAAATAGTTTTCAATGAGGGTTTACCTATTATGATGTAATTAAGTGGGGAAGCCTGGCAAAGAAATCATTTTTGCCTCAAAACGTGGAACAACGTGTATCCAGCCAGACGGCTCGGAGGGAACTCCTTCCTCCCTGGAAAGCACGACCCGCCTGGTCCCCCGCCCAGGCCGCTGACCCCGCAGCGAGGCGCGGGCTACAGTTTGCTGGGGATCCACCCGGTGTTTGGGCGACCGCACACCCCACCAGCCTCAGGACTGTGAGGCCACCCAGCAGGGCCAGAAAACTGTGTGCATATGAGTCGGGGCAGCAACAAATGTTAAATACTAATAATACCCCGTTCCGGGACACTTCATGGAAGAATCTCGTTCTGCAGGAGAGTAAAGCACAGAAGCGTGGGCCGCTTGGCTCCGTCTAGGTGGGGCGTCCACAGCAACCCGCACGGGCATCACCCTGGACAGACCGAGCACCGGGTCCACCGTGTCCAAGTCAGACCCACTCGGCCGCGTGCGGGCTGGGAGCCCTGAGCTGACCAACTCCTTTATGCTGGTTCCTTTTATCAACCGCAAAATGGAGGAATTTGCAACGCGGCTGTCTGTGGTCTAAAGGAGATAATACAACCAAGTACCCAGCTTCCTTTAAAGGGATGTAAATACACAGTGTGGACTTACAGCTGAGATCAACAGACCAACGGGAGAGAAGGGACAGCCCAAAAACCAATCCCCAAATGAGCCTGGCAGCTGGATCCACGACGCAGGGGGAGGGACAAAGCCACCACGGGCTGGGGCAGGTCCTTCTGTGCAGAAAGAGACAAAGTCGATCCCCGTCTTATACTAGACGCAAGTGCTAACTCTAGATGGAATAATAAAAAAAAAAAATTAAAATCATTAGAAGAGAATAATAAAAGAATGTCTTATGACAATGGGGAAAGGAAGATTTGAAAAAGAGAAACCATACAGAGAAAAGAATGATTAATTCGACCACAGTAAAATGTAAAACTTCTTTATAGCAAAAGCCTACATACCGTACATAAGCAGAAGTGAAAAGACAAGACAGGCCAGGGGGGAAGCTGTATCCAGAATATATAAAGAGCACCTACAAATCAACAAGAAGCAGACAAATGACCCCCCCAGGAAAGAAAATGGATTTCAGAAAATTCAGACAATGGAGAGGTGAATGACCAATGAACTGGAAGACGCTGCCCATGAATCAGAGAAAATGCAAACTAACACAGGATGCCCCTTCCTGCCCAGCAGGTTGGCATGAATCAGTCAACACCACATCTCACTGAGGATGGGGGCGCAGGCAGCTGTCACACCACGAGAGGGGGGATTAGAACTTGGTAAACCCCCTTGGAGGTCAATTAAGGAATATTCATGAAAGCCAAATTTGGGTCCATGCAAGCTGAAGACTCAGCAACTTCTCCCCGAGTGACATAACCACAGAAGAGCTGACTTTCCTTGCAGCACAGGCTGAAAAGAGAAACACTGAAAACAGCCTAAACGTCAGCAGAAGAACGGATGAACGGGGGTCACCCATCTCATGAAATACTGTGCAGCGGTCAAAATGTGCAGACTGGAGCTACGTGATCAAAAGGGATTTTTTTTTTTAAAGTAGCTATTAATCAAGGTGCCACCAAGACAAAGCTTCCAGGGATCTAGCAGTGCCCTGACATCCCTCCCCCGCCCCACACAGGCCACCCAGGGTCCCACCCGACCAGCAAACATGCTCCCAGGTTGATGGCTCATGAGATGCGCACAGAACACACTGCACAACCAGCCGCGTTTCAGGTCACGAGGCAATGAGAGAGCACTTGGTGGGTTAATGAGGTTCCTTCTGCAGGAGACATTCTCTCCCCTGGTCTCTCTCTGGCCTAGCGCCTCCCTCCGTCCTGCCCTAGACCCGGGCTGAACCCACACAGGTGAGGCACCAGGTGCCCAGGAAGAAGTATGTTTCCTCCCTGGGGGACGGGAACCCTGGACGTGGGGAGGAGTCATATCCACAATTTCTCCAACATCCAGGGTCACCCCTGCTTGGTCCAGAGACCTAAGAAGAAAGGTGGGCTCTTTCCGTGGGAGAGTAACCACGTGAGGCCAGGGAGTTGCACAGTCTCGGCCTTGGAGTCCCAGGACCAGATGGGCCCCGGGCTGGTCACTGCGTTAAACGTGCTTTCCGAAAGCAGGGACTCGAAGAGAGATCTGCACACCCACGTTCACGGCAGCGCCATTCCCAACAACCAAAAGGTGGGAGCAGCCCAAGCGTCCATCGACGACGAACAGATAAGCAACATGGGTCTACCCACACGACGGAATATTACTCAGCCTCAAAAAGGAAAGAAATTCTGGCACCTGCTACAACGTGGACGAACCTTGAGGGTGTCATGCTGAGTGAAATAAGCCAGCCACAAAAGGACAAACATTATGTCATTCCACGTTATCCCCAGAGTCACCAAATTCGTAGAGACAGAAAGTAGGATGGAGGGTTCCAGGGGCTGGGGGAGGGGGTGGGGAGTGAGTGTTTAACGGGAACTGAGTTTCAGTTTGGGAAAATGCAGAAGTTCTCGAGATGGATGGTGCTGACGCTTCGATGACAATGTGCATGTACAGGCCACTAAACAGTGTACGTTACGAGGGTTCATTTTATGTCATGTGTATTTTAGCACAACTTAAAAAATGTTAAGTGCAAAAAAGTGTTTTTAGATCCAACTTCCATTAAATTCTTCACTTAACAATTTCCTGCTTCCCTCGCCTCCTTCACGTCTTTGCTCAAGCGCCACCTTCTCAATGAGGCCGCCCTGACACCCCTCACTCCCAGCCCCCTTACCAGGCTCTCCTTTCCTCCTGTATTGCACAGATGCTTCTCCATTATCTCTTACTTACTGTTTGTCTCCCGTGGCCAGAATGCCAGCCCTATGGGACAGCAATAATTGTCTGTCTGGTTTGTTGTACCCCAAGAGTCCAGACATCTCGACAGACATCTATAGGACACGCCACCCAAGGACAGCAGACACACGTCTTTCTCAAGTGCACGTGGAACGTTCTCCAGGACTGACCACGTGCTAAGCCATAAAAAAGCCTCAATTAATGTAAAAGGACTGAAATCACACCACGAATGTTCTCCAACCACAATGGAATGCAATAAGAAATCAACAGGAGAAAGAAATTTTAGAAATTCACCAATATGTAGAAATTAAACAACAGACGTCTAAATGGCCAGTGGGTCAGGGAACAAATCACAGGGAAATTAGAAAATACTTCGAAATGAGTGAAAAAGAAGATAAAATACATCAAAATGTGTGAGAGGCAGCCAAAGCTTGCTTAGAAGGAAATTCATAGCTATAAATGTCTATACTGAAAAGAAGAAAGATCTCAAATTAACCATCTCTCCTTCCACCTTATGAAACTAGAAAAAGAACAAACCAGAAGCAAGCAGGCAAGAGAAAGGAAATAACAAAGGTTGGGGTGGAAATTGATGAAAAAGAGAACAGAAAAACAATAGAGAAAATTAAGAAAACCAAAAGTTGTTCTCTGAAAAGGTCGACAAAATTGACAAACTTTTAGCTGGACTGATCAAGATGAAAAGGGAAAACACTCAAATTACCAAATTCAGAAATGGACAAGAGGACATTTCTGCTAACCTCACAGAAATAAAAAGAATGATAAGGGGACACATGAACAACTGTGTGCCAATCAATTAGACAGCTTAGATGAAACAGAGATTTCAGTGAGACCAAAACTAATAACTGTGACTCAAGAAAAAACAGAAAAGCTGAATATGCCCCTAACAAGCAGAGATGAAATTAATAAATTTAAAACTCATGCAAAGAAAAGCCAGATGGCTTCCCTGGTGACTTCCACCCAACATTGAGGGAAGAACTAACACCCACTCATCACAAACTTTTCTAAAAAATAGAAGCCAATACCTCCCAACTCATTTTAGGAGGCCAATCTTACCATGATTCCATCACCAGAAAACTACACACCGGTATCTCTTACACGCAAAAAGCTCAACGGAAAACCAGCAAACTGAACCCAGCAGAAGGTAAAAGGGATTCTAAAAGATGACCAAGCGGGATTTGTCCCAGGAAGGCAAAGTTGGTTTAACATCCAAAAATCAATTAATGGAATGTACAGCCTATTAAAGGAACAGGAACGGCAGATCACCTCAATGATACAGAAAAAGCACTTGACAAAATCCAGCCCCGCTTCACGATAAAACGCTCCACAAACTCAGAACAGAAGTGAACGTCCTCCACCCGAATCAGGGCCTCCAGAGGAACCCACAGCTCACAGCACATTTCATGGGGGAAGACTCGATGCTTCCCCCAAAGGTCAGGGATGAGACACTGACGGCCTTTCTCAACACCTCTGTCCGACATTGTCCTCGGGGTTGTGGCCAGCGCAAACAGGCAAGACAATGAAACATCAAGATTGGAAAGGAAGAAAGAACATGATCTCTCTATCAGTAGATGACACAGTCTCGTATGTAGAAAATCCCAAGGAATCCACTAAAAACACTGTTACAACTAATACACAGGTTCAGCAAGATTGGAGAATATAAGACCAACACACAAAAGTGAATTCTATCTCTACACACTAGCAATGAACGGTTTGGAGACCAAATTAAGAAAATTTTATTTACAATATTTAAAAGAACCACATTTTTAGCCATAAATCCAACAAAAGAAGTGGAAAATTTATAATCTGAAAACTAGAAAACATTTTTGATAGAAATAAAAAGTGCTGGGGCCGGCCCAGTGGCACAGCAGTTAGGTTCGCACATTCCGATTCTCGGCGGCCCGGGGTTCACCGGTTTGGATCCTGGGTGCGGACATGGCACCACTTGGCAAACCATGCTATGGCAGGTGTCCCACATATAAAGTAGAGGAAGATGGGCACAGGTGTTAGCTCAGGGCCAGTCTTCCTCAGCAAAAAGAGGAGGATTGGCAGTAGTTAGCTCAGGGCTAATCTTCCTCAAAAAAAAAAAAAAAAGAAAAGAAATAAAAAGTCCTAGATAAGTGGGAAAATAACTTGTGTTCAGAGATCAGAGGACTCAGTATTGTTAAGACGGCAATTCTTTCCAAAATGAGCTACAGATTCAAAACAATCCCTATCAAATCCTAGCTGACTTCTTTGCAGAAGTTGATAAACTGATCCTAAAAGTCAGACGGAAATTCAAGGGACCCAGAACAGCCAAAACAATGTTGAAAAAAGAAGAGTTAAGCTGGAGGACTCACCTTTCCTGATTTCAAAACTTACCACAAAGCAACAGTAAGCAACACAGTGTGGCACTGGCATAAGAATGGACATAGGGATCAAAGACAAAGACTGGAAAATCCAGAAATAATGCCATGTTTCTATGGTCAACTGATTTTCAACAAGGATGCCAAGATGAATCAATGGGAAAGTACTGTCTTTTCAACAAATGGTTCTGGGACAACTGCACATCTACCTGCAAAAGAATGAAGTTGGATGCCTTCCTCACACCCCACACAAAAATTAATTCAAAATGGGTCAAAGACCTAAACAGAAGAGCTAATGGTATAAAACTGTTAGAAGAAAACACAGGCATAAACCATCAGGACCTCAGGTGAGGCAAATCCTTCTTAGACGTGACACTAAAAACACAAGCAACAAACTGAAAAAACAGATAAATAGACTTCATCAAAATTTAAAGCTTTCATACTTCAAAGGACACCATCAACGAAATAAAAAGACAACTCACGGAATGGGAGAAAATGGTAGCAAATTGTATATCTGATGAGGAATTTGTGTCTAGAATATATAAACAACTCATAACTTACTAATAAAAGGACAAAAACCCAATTAAAAAATGAGCAAATGGGGTTGGCCCCGTGGCCGAGTGGTTAAGTTCGTGTGCTCCGTTTCGGCGGCCCAGGGTTTTGCAGGTTCTGATCCTGGGTGCGGACATGGCACCGCTCATCAAGCCATGCTGAGGCGGCGTCCCACAGGCCACAACTAGAAGGACCCACAACTAAAAACATATACAACTATGTACTGGGGGGATTGGGGGAGAAAAAGCAAAAAAAAAAAAAAAAGAGACTGACAACAGTTGTTAGCTCAGGTGCCAATCTTTAAAAAAAAAATGAGCAAAGGACCTGAATAGACATTTCTCCAAGCAAGATATACAAATGGCCAACAAGCACGAGAAAAGGTGCTCACACCATCAGCCATGAGAGAAATGCAAATTAAAAAACAGTAAGGTAACACTTTACACCCACCAAGATGACTATCAAAAGGACAAGGGTTGGTGAGGCACGGAAGTCGGAACCCCAAACCCCGCTGGTGGGAACACAGAGTGGTCCACCCACTTTGGAAAACAGTCTGGCAGTCCTTCAAAAGGTTACACCTTGAGTTAGCACTCACCCAAGCAATGCCGCTCCTAGGTAAACATACAAGAGAAATGAAAACGCACATCCACACAAGAACTTGTCGGTGAATATTCACAGCAGAGTGACTCATAATAGCCAAAAAGTGGACACAACTTGAATGTCCATCAACTGATCTATGGATGAATAAAATGCGTCATAGCCATACCACAGAATATTACTCAGCCATGAAAAAGGAATGGAGTACTGATACATTCGAGAACATGGATGAACCTTGAAAACATTACTCTAAGCGAATGAAACCAGGTACAAAAGTCCACATATTGTATGAGTCCATGTCTGTGAAACGTCCAGAACGGGAAATCTAGAGATACAGAACCCACGCACCCAGCTTCCAGCAACATCCTGGTGTAATCTTGGTGGAGGGAAGTTCACGTCCCACCTGCCCCGGACCCTGACACCCGAGAGGCCTGAATGCAGCTGTGGGGCTGGCCCACATCCGAAAACCTCACAGTGAGGCCGGGAAGGGCCAGGCCAGTGGCCTGACTGGTTTTGTGACTTCCTGGAGCTGAGTGCACACACAGGCAGGAGAGTCTGGAACCACCGATGCTTTCCAGTCACTGGGTTCTATTGCACAAACACCCCCTGGGGGGGCTCCACACCCGGCGCCCTCAGGACCCTGAGACGCAGAGGAGCTAGACCTGGTCCCTTGCTGGGAACGTGTCTGCCTGGCGATAGGGGCCCTGCAGGAAGCAGGGGCAAATGCCTGCGGTTTCCCAGGCTCCCAGCACAGGAGGATGGGAACCCAGAGCAATTCATCAAGATCAGGAAGGAGGAAGATGTGGGGGAGGGGAGAAGGAAATAAACCCCGGACAGGAGCAGCTGCGCACCTGAGACAGCGCAAGGGCCCCCTCGGCCCCTCACTCAGTGTTTCTTCTCCCCAGGGCAGGGACTGCATGCTGAATTTTCAGGATCCTGGAGCTTCGAAGGCTCATTTCCCTCCTCCCAGGCCAGGCTTCAGCTCTGCTCAAGTGTGCGACCCGTTCCCTGGCCCCAGGCCTCCCGGGACCCAAGCCGGTGGGCCAGTCCCCACCGCTCCATCCTACCCTTCCTCAGGCTCAAGCCGCATCACGGGTCCATCGGAGCCCGGGGAAAGGCCCCTGTTGTCAGGGGTCTCGGCCACGCCCCACCCCACCGAGGATTCTGGGAGCTGTTTCTGATTTCTTCCGTGCAGCCAGGGAAGGAATCGGACCAGAACCCAGAGTGAGGACAGTCTGGGGCAGGACATCCCAATCCACAGGGCCTGGCCCATGCAGAATATGCAGGTGGCAGAATCTGTTACTACTGTCACCTAGGAATCACCACCGTCCCCAGGTGGGAATCATCTGCCAAGGTGGGTATGAATCTTGCCCATTTCTCTCTCCTCCCCAGAAGGGGGCTTCAAGCTGGGGTTCAGAGGGTCTCCAAGGGGCACAGTCAAAGGGCCTCAGAGTCTTTACTGAAAAGACAGTGCAGACAGGCCTTGAGGTCGTCCCTTTCCCCAGAGGCCTCTCCATCCTTTACATAAGAAAGCCCTTCTCATCCCCTCTGAACCATGGGGGGATGGAGGGGTGTGCGTCCAGTGAGGGGACCCCCGCCTCCCAAAGGGAGTGATTAACCTACAGCTTATGTCCGGTAACATTTTCCTTTCTCCGTTTCTAAAAATCCGTAATGGATTTATAGTGTTTGATCATTCAGTTTTCTCAACCCAGAAGTGATTTTTTTTTTAAACACTTAGTACTTGAGGTCACAAGAAATTTTTCAGAAGTCCATTTGTGTATATTTCCCTTGCAGACAAATAGGCTCAATCGATTAATAAAAGACCTACGAGCAGGAAAGTCTATGAATTAAGATAAAATTCTCTGGGGAAGTGACAGGAGAAAATCAAGGGGCGAAAGGACCAGTGGACACTCCCTACGTCTCCTCCATATCTCCGTCCAGGGAAGTTGGGGGGGGGCAGGTCACTGGGGTTCAGACCGCCGGGGACAGAGTTCAAGGTAGGAAACAGTGACTTTTCAAATGCCAATATTTACTCACAGTCGAGGCTCGACATCCTCGGCAAATATTTAAACCCAGGAAGAACAATTTTAGACGCTCACTTAACACCGCACGAGAGAAGTCGAGTAAAACGGGTACTGTCAGAATCCGGGACGGGTGTCCGGTGGCTCCTTGTGCAACTCTCTTGGCTTTGCTGGATGCCTGAATTTTTCACACGAAAATGGTGCCGGCCACGTGTGACATGACACACAGTTTCTAAAATCAAAGGCTTCAGGGAGTTGAGAGGCCAAAACATTTTTTTTTTGAGGAAGCTTGCGCCAGCCAGGCGCAGCCACCGTTTGTATGCAACCATTATCCACCTAAGGAAGGCCTCCGGGTGCGGCTCCCAGATGAGCGTTTAAGAGAAGCAGCTCAGGACTATCGCCAACCATCCTCCCTGCTAAAACCTTGCGCATTTCTCCACGTGTGTGTGTTCCCGGAACTCCTGAGGGCGGAATTCGGCTCCAGTCTGGCCTCTCCAGCCTCAGTTAGAATTTCTGGGGGGGTGGGCTAGGAGCCCCTCGCCTCTGACGCCCATGCTTTGAAATCTGCAGCTTGGACAACAGAAGCTCCAGGCCACCCCCAGAGCCCGAGGAGAGGGGCTTGGCAAACCTCACAAGGAATTTCAAACTCCGTCCAGGTCATCGGTGCCAGTCCCACCCCCTCCCTGCACAGACAGGTGATAGGCGGTCCCGGGGACCCCTGCTCTTTACACAGCTCCAGACTCCCAGCAGCCCTGAAGGATTTTAGGGGCTTCATCTCCCAGGAAGTGACACGTGCCTCAGCTGGCCCATCCCCAGGCACACCCATCAAGAGGCACCAGGTCACCAACCTTGGGCCCAGGCAGGCTCTTGGCTCTGCCCCAGTATTGATAATGAGCTTATTTCCCTCCACCCCATTAAGACTGGAAACCCCTTAAGCCGTGGGAAGCCTCAGGCCAGACTCATCCTTGTCCCCCCAAAACTGACCTCAATATTACCAATGGCGCCAACGACGTTAACATTCATTAGCCCCTTCAAAACACTTCTTTTATCTGCTTCCAAAGAAAAAAACAAGGCCTATCACGTCAAGAGGTCTGATCAGAAACCATGGGTTTCGTTCGAGAACCGGAGCTTTTTCATACCACAGTAACAAGGAGAATAGTTTTCTATCTGGATGAACTTTCCCGCTGAGTGACGGCACCCTCTGAGTGATGTGCATCCTAGCTGTGTGTGTTGTGGGCGATTAAGGGCTGAGTTCTCTCTCTCAGGCTGCCTGGGGGGCAATCTGAGCGCCCCCACTCACTAGCTGTGTGCCCGAAGGCAAGCAGCTTCGCTCCTCTGAGCTCAGGCTCCCGATCTGTAAAATGGGAATACGCATCCACCGCACCTCTCTCCCTTTGGGGTTCCGTGGGACTCGAATGAGGTCATCTATAGCAACAGGGCGACGCTGTGCTCCTGCATGCCTGGCAGGAGGAAAACACTTGAGAAGCCAGGACGTTAGCTGTCACTGCCGCAGGCACTGCTAGGATCACGATGACCGATGACCTGGTGGCTCTTTCCTCGCCCCTGGACCAAGAACCAGACCACTTCCCCTGAGGCCCAGGGCAAGGCAGGCAAAGAAATGATCAGACAGCCAGACCTCGCCCAGGTGTTCTCATATCCCCACACCCCCAACCTCCCCCAGACTGGGTTGGGGACCCTCTCTGTACCCTATGGCACCCACTGGTCACCTCTATTGCAATCCCTGTCCCACTGTGCACTGATTGTCCAATCCCTTCCCGTCTCCTCACTAGCCCAGAAACTCCCAGGGGGCAGCCCCAGTGGCCAGCCCCCAGCCTGGCACAGGGCGGACGACCGTCAGATGATTATGTATTGAGCCCCTTTTCATGCAACAGGCAGAGAAAATCCGATACACTCTAGATCATCTCTGATCCACCGTCAGAGAATGGCAGGCCCTCACAGGGGCAGGCAGGGGTAAGGCACAGTGGCCAGGGTCACCAGGGTCACCTGCCCGGGGGCTCCAGGCTCCGAGCCCTTCACCCAATCAGTTCACGGACTTTCAGCAAGTGTCCAGGTGAAGGGCTGGGGGCTCCAAAGACGAAAAAGACCAGCCTGTTTGGGGGGCTTTCCTCTCTACCCCTCTGCACGCTCCCCTCTCAGTCAAAGCAGAGGAGTCAGTCAGTTTGCCCGGGGTCACTTGGACGATGGAAGATCCTAAATGTTTCCTCCTTCAGGCTCAGGACAAGAGGCTGTAAAGGTACTTCTTCTCTGCCAGCTTCTCCAGCCAGGCCACCCCCGCCGCTCCCCTGGGGAGTGACTCTCAGATTGCAGATCCAACAGCCCCCAGCGAGGAGGGGCCTTAAATTCACAAAGCAGGAGCTGGAATTCCAGGGAAGGGAGAGTTCAGGGGTCAGAGGCTGGAGCTAACCGGGACCCTCACCCCCAGGATTCTTCTGGAGCAGGAAGCGCGCTCTTGCTACCCGGAGCAGCTCCCTCACTGAGCCCCACTTTGGAAAAGGCCGGAATGCTCATGCGAGATGACAAGGACACCAGCACGATCATTTAAGACTCTACTACATTTGTGGAAATGAGACAAGTAAGATAAAGAAATATTTTTCTATGAAAATCAGTTTTTACTAGGGCTTTCCTATATATTGGTCAACTCCTGGCATGTTTTTCTTAATTTCACACTTTTTCTTCCATCTTTTTCCCCATGGCTATGAAAAGTTAAACGCAAAGTTCCTCAGGACTCCTTTATCTTCCTCCTGCTGGTATTTCTCACAGGCGACCATGACTCTCCATGTCCGGGGCCCCTCAGAGGCCTGGAGCAGGTCACCTGCACATGGTGACCCCTGGATGTGGGCTGGGGGGCCTTGCACTCGACTCCAAGCGCTCGCCAAATAAATGAACGAATGACAACCTCTTGGAAACTCACCTGAATGTGAACAGGGCTTTCTAAGGCAAAATGTCCTGGGGGGACAGTAGGCAGAAAGATTCCCTCCCCATCCCCCCAAAACGGGATCTGATTCATGCCAAGCAGCCAAGTGCTGTCAACAGTGCCCACGGGGACGCGCCTTTATAGGCAAAACCACCTTATTCAAAAAGGGCTCCTTTTGATCTTGGAAGAATTGCAGCTTCTTCCACAGTGGCTCAAGGAAGAGCCCCACTTTCCACCCAGTTCTTCCTTCTGGAAAAACCAGAAATTCCTCAGCATCATAATGGAACCTGCCTCCTTCAGAACACGCTCCCCCAGGCGTTTTCCATCCAGCCACTACTAAGACAGCCTAATTCCCATTAAGACAAGGGTCTCCCTCAGGCCTCCTTAAGGATGCTGTGACTTGCTGGGCAAAAATCCACGGCTCCCACTTACTAACCAGCCCCCAATCAGGGCGGCCGCATGGACCTCCGCCCTTAATCACCGCTGAACCCCAAGCGGGTACAAAGCTCCGAGCACACGCAGCCTTGTTATCGCCCACAAGAGGTTTCAAAATTCAGGGTCTTCAAAAGCAGCCGCCTCCGGGGTGGGCTGTTCCGGGCATCCGGGACCCCCCAGGGAGCCAAGCTCCCGCTGGCGCGGAGGAGGTCGCCACCAATTATTATTTAATTAACAACAGGGCACTCGGATCAAGGCGGATCCAGGGGCGCAAGCCTCTCCCTGCGGCCGGGTCAGCGAAGCCGAGGGACGAGTCCCGGGGAGAAAGCAAACCGCCGTCCCCAACGGAGGACTTCCGAAATTACCTGCTTCTAGGAGCTTAATTTAATTAGCGGACTGACCTCATTAATTCGAACTTGAGTTTCAGACAAAAAGAGGTCATGGAACTATCTAATTTACTCCCTCGAATTTCCACGTGGAAACCACTTTATTTTCGGATGGCCTCTGAGGACTTCCAGGACTGCGCCCCAACTGCCAGCCCCGACGCCCCCAAGTACCGGGGCCTGAGCTCCCACCTGAGCGGCCCAAGCGCCTTCTCAGATCCGCCGCCCAGGGTCGCTTTAAAGGCTCCGCCGCGAAAGCCCACGGTCACGAGCACCAGCCTCGCCCCCTTTGGATGCCCCCAGCCCCACCGCAACACTAACCTCGCCGGTGCGCCCGCCCTCTCATCCCGCGCTGAGTGTCGGCACGCAGACCCGCCAGGAGGGCAGCACACTGCGGGCCCGCACCCTCCGGGCCCCGTACCCTCCGAATCCGGACACTGAGGTCACTCTGGCCCCTGCACCCTCCAAACCCGGGCGGTGTCGTCCACCTCGGCCCCCTCATCCTCCGAATCCGGGTAGCGAGCTCCCTTGCGCCCCCTGCACCCTCTGAACCCAGGCGGCGAGGTCCACCCCGGCTCCCTCACCTTCCAAATCCGGTGGCGAGCTCCCCCGCACCCCCTGCACCCTCCGAACCCAGGCGGCCAGGTCCATCCCAACCCCCGCACGCTCCGAACCCGTGCAGCGAGGCCCTCCGCGGGGGTCGCACCTGCTCGAGCAATCCAGCGGCCCCAGGTGGCCAGTGCGCGGTCGGTGTCTCCAGGCGCTCCCAGCGCCCTGCGTCCCGCGCGCCCTGCAGAGGCGCCTGGGCCGCGGGCTGCGCGGGCGGAGCTGCCCGGCCGCCGGGAGGAGAGAGGCCCGGGCAAAAGTTGCCAGGGAAACTTGAGCAACTCGAGCGCGCCGGTGCCAGCCTCCTGCATAATTCACGGGCAGCGGCGGCGGGGCGCGGGGGCCGCTCACCTGCACCAGCCGAATCCCCCACCCCGGCTGGGGCGCACGGTGGGCAGAGGCCCAGCACCTGGCCGGGGCTCTGCGCGACCCGGGGGCTCGGGCTCGACCCGCGACCCCCGGGCCTGCACCGGGCGCGCGGGCCCGGGCCTCCCTGAGCCCGCCGCGCTCGCCGCGCGCAACTGGATGGGGGCTCTGGGCGCTGGTGCGGGGCCGGGTGACCGCAGCAGGGTCTCTGGGGACCCTGCGACCACAGCTCGGGTCCGCGCCCCCCGCGCGCCCCCTGGCGGCCCTGCGCCGACTCCTCCGCCGGGCATGCGGGCCCAAGTCCCGGAGCCCGCGGGCAGCGACCTAGGGCAAGGAGACCCCGGGCGGGGGTGGAGGTAGGTCTGTCTGCGTTGTCCCAGGGGTAGGCGCAGGGCGCGTTAAGGGTGAAAGGGTTTATGCGCTGGGAGGACAAAGCGGGTACTCCTGCGCTCTGTGCCCACGCTGCTTCCAAAGCGTTTTAAACCGGCCGCTACTCCGGAGGAAGCGGGGCGGGGGGGGGGGGGGGTGTCTCTACAGGGAAGCGATTCACTCCCCCCGACGCGAGAAACCTTCTCCCCAACCCCCCAATCCCAGCCTCTATGTGTCCAGGAGCCGGTAGTTGGTGCTCCTGGAATCCAGACGCACCCAAAATGCAGCCAGAGAGCAGGGTCGGGCGCCCTGGGGCCACCTACTGTCCTTCCCAGCCCGCGCGGGGTGCCCTAGCCATCCCTGCCCCGCGCCCCAGGCCGCAGCCTTACCTGGCTCGGGCTGCAGCTCGGCGAGTCGGGGCGGGTCGGAGCTCCCAGGGGAGGGCCGGCGGCCGCGCGCACCTGGCTCGGCCGCGGGGACCGGAGCGGCGCCGCGCCCAGCCTCGCCAGAGCGCGGGAGCCGCCGCCGCGCAGGTGGCCGGAGGGTGGGGGGCGCCGCGGCCCCGCCCCGCGCTGCAGCCGGGGTCCGGGGTCTCGGCGCAGGGCGGCGCGCTGTCCCTTCCCTCGGCCGGGCGCGGGCTGCTGGGACTGGCGAGGGTGGGGGAGGGGTCCTCGCCGCCACAGGGCGCGCGCAGCCCGGGCCCGGCGTGCGCGACCCGCCCCGGATCCCTGCCCGGCGGAGGTCGGTCGACCCCGCCCCGCCTGCCCCCGCCCGCTCCGGCCCGCGGCGGCGACTCGGGCGCGCGTGCGGGGTCTGTTGTGGCAACCCGGCGACGGCGGGCGCCCGGGGCCGCCTCCGCCCGCCGCCCCGCCCCGGGCTGCGTGGCCCCCCGCCCCCTTCCCGGCGAAGCCCGGCAGACCCGAGAAAGTCCCTTCCTTTTGCAAAGGCCGGTGCACCGTGCGCGGTTGTCCCAGCGCGGCGGCTCCGGCCCCGGCGTGGTTCATGGCAACAGGGTTCGGAAGTCAGAGGCCGACCGCACAGCACAACATTTGCAGAGCGAACGAAAACTTTGTGCTTGGGTGACACGCCGCCATCTGCCTCTCAGGCCCCTTCCACCTGGGCGCCTTCCGTCCAGGGCGGGCGGAACAGCGTCTCGGCCAACTGCCCTCCCGACCCGGGAAAGATGGGGGAGGGGGACGAAAGCCAACCGCTCAGAGGAATCCGGGAGGCGCAAAGGCACCCTCCGGAGACGCCCGGGATCCTACTATCTATTATCCAGGGTTCCGGGGTCACTAGGTTAGCCAAAACCCACAGGGGCTTGTCCTGAGCCCCTGACCCCCAGCTCGGAGCTGTGACACCATTGATTTACTCCTCCCAACCTGATGCATGAGCAGTTAGCTACTAACTATTCTCAAGACCCTAATAATTCCCTGGCAATTCCTCCCAGTGCAAGCTGTGTGTCTCTGAGTAAGCTAGGGAGGTTTCTGTGCCCTGGGTTTTCCAATATTCTGGAAGGGCAGAGCATTTCCTGCCGCCAAGATCTGCAATCTGAAGGGGGTGGGGCGGGGGCGGCGAACAGCGGCGTCCAGACTGTGATAGTCAACAGCGGGCTTCCGGGATGGCGGCCTTCCATCTTACCAAACCCCGATGTGTGTCTCCCCAGGAAGGAAACATATACATATATAATATATTTTACATAATATTTCATGTTTTATACATACTTTTAATCCATATTTTATAAATATATTTCTTAAGTCAATCTTGTAGGACATGCCTGAGAGATTTGCATGGGGCGGTGACTTCAGCATACCAAAGGCAAAGTTAAATATTTGCTCTAGATACTTTTTTTTCCCTGCTTGCATAATTGGCCCACATTTCAAAGAAGTCTTGAAAAGCACTTAGGTTAAAGAGAAAAAAAAAAAAAGGTTGTATCAGGGGCCTGAATATTTCAGGACACACGTGGCGTGGATACTGTAACTCCTTGAGAGGCAGCTGCCACATGCAGACTTCTCTCTCTCTTCTGCTTCCTTAACCATGAGACTTAATAAAATACTTGTTGAATGAATAAAGGAGGCAATGCTTCAAATAGGAGTAGTCCTTAAACAGGAAGGATGAGGCGCTGGCAGCATCTTGCAGGCATAATTTCTTTGACACGGAGGCAGGGGATCCTGGGATGGGGAGACGGGGTCCAGCTGAGTGTTCCCGTGTTCTTTGGGTTTGTCGTGGCAGATCCAACCCTGTGACTTAGGCAGTCCGGGGGTGGGGGAAGGGCTTTACCTTCCCGTAACTGACATCAGTCCCCAAATGACAGCAAATAAAGCTGGTCATCTAACTGAAGTGGTGTGTTTGCACCACAAGCCCAACTCCAAGATAAGCCCCCCAGATACCACCCCCCTCCAACCAGATCCCCACCCCTCAGACACTCCTTCCCGGATTTCTAGATCCACGCTACGGATAGCAAAGGAAGCAGCTGGCCAGGATTCAGCCGAGAACACTTTTCTGCTGTCCCCACAGAGGGCTGGAGTGCCAAAGCTGTTGTGCTGTCTTCAAGAAGTACTTCCCTAGGGACCCAGGCCTCCAGCAGCCTGTCCACCCAAGTGGACACCCCTCGCCCACCCCCTCCAGTCCCTCTCGTCTGTCATCAACAACGGCGCTCTGTGAGAGCCCCAGCTTTTGGCATTTTAAGGACGGTGTCCTGCTTGCGTCCCAGTTTCTCCCTGTCCGGTCAAAGATATCCTGTTCAGCCTTGTGCCCATCGGGCAAAATGCTTCAAGTCTTTAGAAAGCTCTTGTGAAAAGGCCCAGGCTCCAAAAACACGGCGGGGGTGCCTTCCCTCCGTCCAGAATGACCTGAGAAGGGACTTCAGGGTGCAGGGGCCTCTTCACTCCCTGACAGCCGGGCCCTGCTGGTGGCTTGAGCCTTCCGCCGTCACCCAGGCGTTGCTCGCTTAAAGCAACACTTCTTTCAGCTCTCTTACGTCCGGGGGACCCAGAGCTGGACGTGTCCCCCAGCGCCTGGGTTAGTTTCAGTTTAGGAAAAGGGAGAGAATTCTTTTTGCTTCTTCATTTCAGAACTCTCTGTCTTTGCTTCTGTCAGCTGCCTTTCCCTGGATCCCCCAACCATGTCTGATGATGGTTGAACGAGCTTGCAGGAAGATAGACCATTTTCCATCTCAGGAGCTTTTCTTTTTTTCCTGTAAAACCTGAAGCATTCAGCCATCAGTCGCAATATTTATGAGTTGCCCACTGAGCACAGAGCATCCCAGGACTTCCGGGAAAGAGCAACTGTTTCACAGAGAACTAGAAAGTGGGACATCATACTGTTAAGCGATGAGAAACGTAACCAACTTCTCTGTCCTGGGAAAAACCTTATATTTTGTGGCTTCGATTAACCCGGATGCTCGTTGCATCCAGCAGCTGTCCTTGCCTTCAGAAGCTCCTGGGTTTGGGCCTTAGAGGCCAGTTCTTCTTCAGAGAAGGTGGGAATGCCCAGGAGGGAATGACCGAACCCAACCCTTCAGCTTACAGGTGGGAAACTGAGGAGTAAGGGCTGATGGAAGTTGCCCAAGGACATGAGTGAGAGCAAGTAAAGGCAGGTATGCACAGGTAAAGGCAGATAAAGGCAGGTGCGCACAGGTCAAGCCAAGTAAAGGCAGTTGTGGGCAGATCAAGCCAGGTAAAGGTAAGTTTGCCCCATTTCCTCGTCCCTGCTAGATCCCCCATGCTTTTGCAGTTTGTTTCTACGTTTTCCACTACAACAAGAGTTCCCTCATGTTCCCCCACACATCAAATATTGGACAATTCATTCACTTCTCCATAACTTCATAACTTCTAGCTCAGTCACGTATCCTGATACTATAAATATTCCCAGATCTCATGGATCCCTCAGCTCCTCTGCAGACGTGCGTCCCATGTCGCCCCTCTGTGTCTTAACAAGGAGTCTTATTACTCTCCATTAATTTTCCACCAATTTATTTTCCATGGATTTGTTTTGAAAAGCCTCCTGGGACTTCTGTCTGAAAATGTGAGTCAGGAGAAGAGTGGAGGGAGAGTTTGCTCCCGCTGGAGTCTGAGGTGATGCCAGGGGCTGGTCAGAAGCCTTCCTGCTGGACCAAAGGATGGAGGAGCGGCAGGCAGGACAGAGGGGCTACAGGCTCCTCCCTCGAGGCCGGCCTCCAGGCAAGCTTGTCTTTCTGCTTTCTCCTCAGAGACTTCTCCCAGGCCCCCTGCTCCGTGCAGATGCAGCCTGAAGAATGGAGGGGTTAATGCCCAGGGGCAGCTCTCAGTCCTCGAGGAAGCAGAGCTGGGAAGTTGGGAGGGAGAGGTGCTTATCCTTCCCCCAGCCGCAATCAGTCCTGCTGAGGAAAGTCTCCCGGCTTCTAAGCAGTGCCATTGGAGCATCCTTTGTTTACAGCAGAGATGTTGACAGAACACCTGTATTTGGGGTTTTTCTGGTCTGGATCTCCCTTTTCCTACTCCCTCACTCCTGCCTCCAGGGGTCAACTCTCACATCCAGTAGCCCACGTCCAAGTACTTGTTTCAGGCAAAGTTTGCCTTTGGGGAAACTCAAAATCAAGTAAACATTGTCTTGTGATGCTGTGAGGTGTCGAAGAAGGTGAAGCCCCGAATGGGGACAGATTGCCCTGGAGATGACGTGAACTGAGGGCAGAGGGAAGTTGTGCTAAGGAGGAAGAAGCTTAGCTGATGCGAAACACCCCAAGCGACTTACGCTATCACTGGAAAATGTACCATATCAGATGATCCCATTATAACCAACTCAGAGGCTCTTGGGGCTTGTTTGGCAAACAAACAAATAAGCGAAACCTTTAGAATTATCAACAGACCTCAGCAGGGCTTTCAAAATATAACCCACTATGACTCAGTGAGGTTTACTCCAAGAATGCTAGAATGTTTCAATATTAGCAAATCCATTAGGAGATGTGTTTGACCAAATGACACTTCTTAGTAAAAACAAAGGAATTGTTTGAAAATATTTTAAGAGTATTCAGCTTTAAATATCAAGTCAAAGCCAGCATCATGTTTACTATGGAACACCGAGCCGCTGTCATTTAGCTCAGGAACAAGGTAGGGGAGCCTGCTAACACTATAGGGCTTAATATCCCTCTGGAGGTGCTGGCCAATGCAATCGAGTAAGAAAATTCAATCAGAAATGTAAGTATTTGAAAAGAGGAGGCGAGCTTACCATTTGGGGAGGTTCTATGATTTTCTAGATGGAAAAACAAAGGAGATAAACTGAAAGCTCATGCAAGAGTTTAGTAAGGGAACTATACAAAACCAATAGCTTTTGTATTTATGAACAACGACCGGTTGGAAATATAAAGGAAAACAGTGTCATTTCTGGGATCCACAGAACAAAAGGTAAAAAGTGCCAAGATAAATATAATGAGAACTTTGCTAGACTGAGAGGGGGAAGAAAAACGCTCCAGCAATTCTATTGAGAGAAAGAAAAAAGTAGAATAAATAAAGAATGGGTTTAGGGTTGTGGTTAAGAATGAGGACTGTGAAACCGGACTGCCTGGTTTTGAATCCCAGCTCCACCATTTCCTAACTCAGTGAACTTCACATCCTCTCTCTTCCTCAATTTCCATGCCTGTAAAATGGGAATAGAAGCTACACAGTGTTGCTGAGAGGGTTAAATTAGCGAACCTGTATAATGGACCAGAAGCACGCCTTGCAACCCATAAGCACGCCTGTTGTGACGAGTATGGCTGCCTTTGTTGTTCTCAAACGGGAACTCTCAATACTGTAAGGATGCAGCTCTCCCTCAAAAGATGACAAAACTCAGTGCACTCCCGAACAAAACCTGGATGGGATTTTTTTTCAAACTTGGCACGCAGTTTATCGGCAGGAATAAACGTGCAAAAAAGTAGTAAAGATATATCCAGAATATATAAAAGACAAAATAAAAAAAGACTAGCCAATAAAAGGGTGAACTAAAGACTTGGAACAGACACACCCCCAAAATGGCCTGGAAGCACATGAAAAGGTGCCCAGTTTTATTAGTCAATAGAGACGTGCAAAATAAACCCGCAATGAGATCACACCTGATTGGCTAAAGATGAAAACGTCAGACCACGCCAAACGCCAGAGATGACGTGGGGCCATGAGCACACTGGCGGGAGTATAAATTGATGGGGCCACTTTGGGCCATTGCTCAGCAGTATTCACTGTGACCCAGCGCTCTACTCGGAGGTGCACACTCGAGAGGAATGAGTGCATGTGTGCACCAAAAGAGGAGTGCAGGAATGCTCCCAGCACTCCACAGTGATAGGAATGAATCAATCGTGCCAAGTTCATGCACTGGAAAAGCAATAAAAGCAAATGAACTCTTGCTGCAGGCAGAAGCGTGAACTCATCTCCCACTTGCCATGTTAGGTGCAAAAAGCACATCCTGTGTAATTCCATTTGTATAAGGTTGAAACACAGGCAGAAATGATCTACGGTTTCGGAAGTCGGGACTTGGAGGGAACGAGAGGGAAACTTCTGGATGCTGAGAATGCCCTGTTTCTTGATCTGGGTGCTGCTTATGTGGGTGTATTCACTTTGGGGAAATTCATCAGCAGTGCGCTTGTCATTGATGCGTTTTCTATAGATATAGTCTATTATATATGGTCTTCAATAAATATTGACTTTGGAATAGCAAGGAAACCTTCAGAAAGAAGACAAATGAGGGAGACCTGAAATTAAATATACCTGATAATTACAGAGTGTGTAATGGGCACTGGAATAGACAGATAGAGCAATGGACCAATACAGAAATAAAAACAACCTAACAATGGCTTGCATACGGGCTCCAATCACAATAACCTTCTTTTGAGTTTTTACCTTGAAAGCTTCCTCTTTCCTCCATATTTTCCATTCCCACACCTCTTTGACTAGCTGTTATTCTCGTTTACACGGAAGACAAACTAGGATCTGTGCACCAGTGCTGTGTGCCTCCAGAGGGTCTTGGGTCTCCCCCTCCAGTGACTAAATTGTAACTCTCTGCTTGCTCACCGGGACCTGCAACTGCCACGGGGAACCTGGCGTGTGGTACATACTCGACGTGCTTTTAGTGAAGGAAGCAAGGGAGGGAGGGAGGGTGCCTAGCAGGGAATTTAGTCGATCATAAATATGCTTCTTAAAACGTGTGAAAAAGAGAAGGACTATTCAATAAATGGTATTGTAACACCGGCTTAGCAATTTCTGAAAAACAATACAGCTAGATCTCTAACCTGCTCCTCATTGCAAAACCAATTACGTACGGATTAAAGATTTAACCGTTAAATGCAAAATGTGGAAACATCAGAGAAAAGCCACAGGTGAGTATCCTTATGCTCAGGATGGAGAAGGCCGGAACACCTTTCTAAGCATGTCAGATAGTCTAAAGTTCAAAGACTTCAAGTTGAAGTCTGACCACGTGGGAATTAGGCCCTCTTATGCGACAACAGCTAAAAAAATGAAACCAAGCAAAATGAAGGCTGAGAGGCCAGAGAACATAGCAAAACCGATGTATTAAAAAGTTAATATATGTACTAAATATAGAAAGGATCTTTACAAAGTAAATATCTATCTGGAAAGTTATAGAAATCACCAAAAATCCTAACTGAAAAAATGGATAAATGACAAAAGAGGAAAAATTATTTTGAAATACTAAAAAGTGTTATCTTTTCAACAAATGATGCTGGAATAATTGAACATCCACATGGAAAACATATGGACCTCATACCTTATAAAAAATTACCTCAAGTGGATCGTAGATCAACATAAAAGATAAAACTATACAACTTTCAGAGGGAAACAGGAGAAAATCTTTTTGGTCTGGGGTTAGACAAAGAGTTCTTAGTTATGACAACAAAAGCATGACTCATAAAAGAAAAGAAAATGATAAATTGGACTTCATCAAAGTTTAAAACTCTTGCCCTTTGAAAGACACACTACAAAGAGAATGAAAGACAAGACGCAGACTGGGAGACAATCCTTGCAAATCACAGAGCTGACAAAGGCCTTGGGTCTGGAATACTCAACATACGAGTTCTCGAAACTCAGCAGTAATGAAACAAGCAGCCTGATGGATACGTGGGCAAAAGATGTGGACAGCGCCTCACCAGAGAAGATGTACAGATGGCAGATGAGCACCTGAAAAGACGCTCCACGTCATTAGTCATTAGAGAAACGCAGATTAAAACTACACACCTGTTAGAGGGACTAAAAAGAAATTAGTGGTGGTGAAAATATGGAGCAACTCGAACTCCCATACATCGATGGTGGTGACAGAAAAGGGTATAAACTCTTTGGAAAAATAATTTGGCAATTCCTCGTGAAATAGGCTATACTTAATATGTTCGACCCAGGTATTTATCCAAAAGCAATGGAAAACATGTTCATGCTGAAACCCATGAGAATGTTTGTAGCAGCTTCAATGCTCTGGAGGCACCCAAGACCCCTGTTCCCCCCTCCCTCCAGCCCCTCACATCTTCAAGTTCCTCACACGCCCCCTCGCGTGTCTGGCATCCAACATGTCTCTCCATTCCTAGCTGGTGCGTGGATCTTGCCCTTTATCCACCTGCCACTGGCGTTGACTCTCCTCCAGCTCTGTCCTCTAACTGCCTCACTCACGCTTCCCGAGGGCTGGGCGAGCCCCAGATCAAACTCCCCCCATGCTGTACCCTCGCTGGCTCCCATCCCTCCTGGGTTAGATCCACAGTCCTCCTGACGTCCTCAAAGGTCCCTGCCTTCTGAGCCCCCCCTCCATCCTCATCCCCTCTCAAGAGAGGCTCACACGTTCCCCTCCCTTCCGAGAAGCTCCAGCCTCTACCCTTTCCCCACCAGTCAGGACCGCCCCTCCGATCCACGCTTCGAAGCTCGACGCTCGCTCTCCCTCCCCTGGGCTGGAAATCCCTGAGAGAGCCTTGGCGTTTCCTGCCCCCGGCACAGAACTTCACGTTTGCAGTGTGGCCAATGAACGTTGGAGCCCGGGGTCCAGGTGTCAGTTCCCAAGCTGGCCCTGCACACAGAGGGCAGCAGGGGACCGGAGAAAGAGGCAGGAGATTCCAGACAGGTAGCTGGCAGGTTTAATATCAAGAGGACTTAATTATGTGGCTTGTCTTGGGCGTTTCAAGACGAGTAGTCTCCCCACATCTGCCCGCTAGAGTCTTAAAAGTTTGTGCAGAGGCCTCAAGAGGCTTCAGTTGCGTCTCCCATCCCAATGGTCTCAACCACACGTTGCTCTCTCAAGGCTGCGTCCTTGAAAATGGCTCCCACTGTGGGAACGGTGGGCAGAATGCACATTCCAAGGACGGGGGAGGGGGTGGGAGGCTTCGGTTGCCTGGGTCCAGCTCTCTGGTTAACCGGCGGTCACGTCCTCTCATGACCCCCTCCAACATGAGGTCTCTGAGTTAATTTAACCTAAGAAATGTGTTTGAGCTGCTTTGAAGGCCCCCTGCTGTGCCAGGCACCATGGAAGACACATGTTCTGGCATGAATAGCTCAGGATCAAACCCCAAAACGAGGTGCGTCTGCGAATTCCCATACAGAGAAGACAGGGCTAACTGTGCACGTGGGACACACGCACGGGGCTGAGGACGGAGAGATTCCCGCTGACAACGCATAGCCAGGGCTGTGACACACTGGGACAAATCTCCTAAGAGTTTTAAGTTATACAAATATGTAGAGTCGATTTTTCTTAAAAGAATCAGCTTCTAGGCATCCACTGCTCTGAAGGCAATAACATTTTGAAATTTTAAATAAGTGCATTATCGATCCAGCCATGAATCTGGTCGATTGCCACTGTCTGCAAAGTGGATGGAGCCATTTGGTAGGGTTCCCACTGTTAAAAAAAAAAAAAAAAAGTCTTCTTTCTTTGCCCTTGCCTGGATCAGAGTTAAGGAAATTAATTCTAGATGGAATAGGTAATATAACAGTCAAAAGAAAATGTCAAGCGGTAAATTATTTGCCTTTCTCCAACAAGAGCCTGAATGCCTTCTCCATGACAGCCTGGAGCAGAGGATTCCGAAGGCTTTATTCGAACGATGGTCTCCCCGTAGGACACGCAGGAAGCCTGACAGTGGAGTCGTTTTGTCAAAGGCGATGCGACTGTCACATCTTTAGACAGCAGCATGCCCGTAACCACGGGGTGTGGATCAGGATCTGCCGTGTTCTGAGAAAACAGGGAGCTGTTCCTGCTCAGCCGCCAGCTCACCCCCTCGGGCTGGGGCTGGGTGTGGGCGCCTAAGACAGGAGGCCAGTTCAGGGGCTGCCCAGGCTGGAGTCAGGGGGAGACCCAGAACCCCAGCTGAGGGGTCTGGGCACCTCCTGCTGGTCTGCCCGCTCCAGGGGACTGTAAACCCGGCCGTCCACCCAGGCCCTGGTCCTAGGGGCCCACTGTCATGGGTAAACCAGGGCCACTGCCGCGCTCATGGTTACGGGAGTCAGAGGGTGGCCAGACAGGCAGCCAAGACCCGCAGGCGGTGTCACACTGCCATCCAATTCTTCCCTCTCTGCCTGACCCCTGCCGTCATGTGGTGGTCTGTCCACCACCCGGTTACTGTCTAAGTGCCCTGGGCTCCCCGGAGCACCTGCTCATGAGCTCCGGGGAGTGGGCCACGCTCTGGGAAACGCTGCTCTACAACTCTGAGGTCCACCTTCTTCATTTGTCAAAGCCCCCAACAAACTGACCTCTGAGATGGGAACTGGCCGTTAGTCGTTTCCATAGCGGCTGGAGCTTGCGGACTGGAGGGGGCATGAGAGGGCGTGCACCCCCCATCACCGTGTGCCCCCTCATTATCCCACGACATAGTTCCGACATCGACCCGGCGTTCCACCGGGAAAGTGGAAATGTCAGAAACCTTATAGGACTGCGAATACGATGCTATACAGTCAGACTTTTATTTTCATTAATAACCATGCAATTATAATTATAATATAAATTAATATAATAAAATATTAAATTATTAATAAATTAAATATATTAATAAATAGAATTATAATTGCATGATTATTTATGATTAATCGTTACACTGTGGTTAACATTGTTAATTATTATCATTATCACTATTATTAACATAATAGAGTAACAAGATAACAAATTTTTGCCAAGGCAGACACTACAGATAAGAAGTATGAGCGTCAACTTCTCCCTTGTCGGTATGCGGCCCCCACCCGCTGGGTGCACCTCCATTCCAGGCACATCTCTGAGGTGGGGCGGAGGCCTGAACATGGGAGGAGGAGGGAGCGGGAGGGAGGAGGCTGAGCCAAATTTCCTTGATTCCAGAATTTCTCTGATTTGTATTATGGACACTGTCAGCTGATGCTAACTGGGCTTCTGCAACTTTTTCGACCTCAAAACCACGCCACGCACACCCCCTCAACAAAACAAACATGAAATTGTGTGTTATTGTTGCATATTTAGCAAGACAGGCCAGTGGAAGGATGGAGAATGGAACATGGAGAATGGAAACTGCCCTTGAGAGAGTGGGCTAGCCTGGTGGGTGGGTCGAGCTTGGAGTGGCACCTGCTGTGTGATCTGGCACATGAGCCCTGGTTCCGTCTGTACCAGCTCTGTGACGGGGGCTGACTTAGGCATACCTAGCCCCAGATTCCATGTTTGTCAAATAGGGGCAATAATAGCATGCATGCCACTGGGTTTTATGAGGCTAAATGAAATCGCGCATAGAAAGTGGCTTAGCGCAGAGCCTGCCACGTGGTACATGCTTAGTAAATGTTGGCTGTTGCCATCATGGAGACCGGTTGGGAGAGGTGGAAATGTTTAATCTAGACATAGAAGGCTTGAGTTGACCGAGGGCTGCCATTAAATCTCTGAAGAAATGGCAGGTGGAAGTTCAGTTAGATCTTGTCCACCTCTTGTGATTTGGGGTCAATACAAAGAACTTTCGATGGCATTAGGTCAACGGTCCCCAACTGCCTTGCATTCAGAGTACACTTTCAAATTCAGGAATTTGGGGTGGCACAGAGAGAAGTATTGAGGACTGATTTTAAATAAAGTTTCAGAATTCTGAGAATACAGATTTTATTTTTACAATAGTAAAATTATTTGATATTTAAATTAAATTTTCAATTGAAATTTTTTTTTTTCACAATGGTAAAATCTCGCCTTACACTCCCTGCTGATGTTTCTGCCAAGTGGCCACGTTTCTGCCCTGACCAGCCGTCCTGATATATCAGGAAACCACCGTCTTCTCGGTCTAGGACTGTGCTCTTTCTGACGCTGCTTGGTGATTGTGCTGTCCGCTTGCTTCTTAGCAACAGCAAGTTGTACCCATCGTCCACACGCATGGCCTGTTTGAACCAAGACTCTGTCGGAAAGACAGCGCCACGGCTGCGCCCACTGTTGTAGCAAATGCTCATTTCACTCTTTGCTGGACAGAAAAGTCACCAATGGTGCCTCCGTGGACGTGTGTGGCCCACCCGTGGCCACGTGGGCTCAGCCCTTGGGAGCCCATCTCGGGCTCATGCAGGAACACGCTGGACCGTCTCACGGGGAGGGCGCTGGGCCGTCGTACATGTTTAGGTAGAGGTGAAATGGGACCAGCGTGGGGACCCCTGTGCTGGCTGGAGGGGTGAGCAAGAGGCTCGAATGATCTTGCTAACTGGGGTGCCTGAGAACAAAAGAGGGGTTTCCGCTCCACCCTTAGCCCATCCCGAGACCCTCCCAACCCTCCTTCATTAGCAATGATTAACACTCTCCCCAAACGAGGCTTTGTGTTATAGGCTCTGGCACTAAAGGTTAATTGGCTCCGTAATAACTTAATCACGGAATGCGCATTACAAAGAATTATCACCAGTGTCTGTCACGTAATGATCCCCTCTCCGCGTCTCTCCACCGACTCCCTAAGTGCCTTTTAACGCGAAAGCCGCAGAGAGTTTGCCTTAAGAGCCTTGCAGGCCAAGAGATGAGCGTGCTCTGCTGCTGTAAGAGACACGATGGAGAAAGGAGAGGCGAGCCTGCATAAAGGTGGAAGAAAGATGCGAAGACGGTTGTGGAACGTGCAATCGATCGTTTTCATAACTGCTAAATATAGATTGCTTGCGTACCTGAATTATTTTAGTTTCGTTTCCTTTCGATTCTGTAATGAGAGCTTAGATGGTGTCAGAGGCCTATGTGGAGATGAGTCTCTGTTGCTAAAAATAGCAAATTAAACAGAAAGCTCGGTTAAGAAAATAAATAAAATGGAAGCAGCCAGATTGTTGTCTGGCTTAAGAACCTTCAGGCCCCGCCCGAGGGAGGAATGGAGGTGGGGGCTCCATGGTCTGAGTTGGATCATGTTGTGAGCGTGCAAGAGAGGGATGTGTGTGCCCGCTGGTGACAACATGAGGTCAGGACTGAAATATCGTCCCACTTGGAACTCTGACTTGCTCCAAAAGACTTAATTTCAGCACGTCGCTTGCTTTATTTTTAACGTGACCTGTCTCACGGAGTCCTGGGATTAATAACTATTAAAACTACGGTAAAACAGCCTGCCAAGTAAACTGTGGCAAAAGTGCTGATGATCATCGCATGGGGGAGGCTGGGAGCTAATTGGATTGTGGCGGCTTGACAGATGTGTCCGGCGGCGGTCTGTTAAAGCCGGGGCATGGTTACAGCAAGTCTGTACATGGCTGGAAACGTGAGCCCGAAACGTGTTAAGTGCGTGGAGGGACCCGCCAGCTGGGCGGGAGGACCTGCTGCGCAGCTCTGAGGCCGATCTGGAAACAGGGGGTTATCAAGGGGTCCCCCTGTGTTTCTCACGATGGAGACCCCGTCCTGCACCAACAAAGGAGGATACCTGGGCCGCCAAGGGGGGCTGGGCAGGGTTTAGATCAGAGAGTGAAGTATATTGCAGGTGAGGCTCCTGTTTTCTTTCTTAACATAATAGATGAAGAAATGTTTTTCTTTTAAAAGACCTGGCTGGGACCAAACCTTCGAGAGGGGAGAGAGGAGAGGTGCTGGAGGCAGCTGGAAGGAGCCTGTATCAGCCAGTGTGGGTCGAGTTACACTGCGGTAACAAACATCCCCAGATTCCCGTTGGCTTAACGCAATAACGGTCTGTTTCTCGCTCACCACAGTGGGTCAGGGTGACTCTCCAGATCCCGCTGACCTCCCCATGCCTCCAAAATTGTCACAGCAAAGGAAAAGAGAGCGAGGAGAGCTCCCCCACCAGCTCTTAAATGCCTTCAGTTCTACTTCCAAGAGCCTTCAGTGTTGAAGAGACTGGTCTTGGAGTCAAACAGGCCTGAATTTGAGTCCCACCTGTTACCCACCAGTTGTGTGACTTTGGACAAGAAACTTACCTTCTAAACCTCTGTTCTCTCTAGGGGCCAGCCTGGTGGCGCAGTGGTTAAGTGCACATGTTCTGCTTCAGTGGCCCAGGGCTCGCCGGTTCAGATCCGGGGTGTGGGTGTGGCACCGCTCGGCAGGCCACACTGTGGTAGGCGTCCCACATATAAAGTAGAGGAAGATGGGCACGGATGTTAGCTCTGGGCCAGGCTTCCTCAGCAAAAAGAGGAGGATTTTTAGCAGATGGTCGCTCAGGGCGAATCTTCCTCAAAAAAAAAAAAAAGGTAAACCTCAGTTCTCTCATCTATCAAATGGAGATAATGATGATAACGATATTATCTCATTGTGGTGAGAATTAAATAAGATAATTTAAGTAAAATGCTCATAGTCAGTACTCAAAATGTGAGTTTTTATTAGTTATTAAAATTGTTATTAGTAGCATAAATTGCATTCTACTCACTAACACATGTAATTCAAGTCTGAAAAATAATATGGAGCAAGATTTGAAGAGATTGTACCAACAACAAAATGTCAGGTCAAGTGCTTGGTTTCTGACGCTCCTGTCAGTCATTACTTAGCAGAACCCCCGCTTCCTTTTCTGTTTCTTTCCATAGAGTGCGCCAGATTGCTTTGCTCCATGGATGGATGGGACTGACCCTCCTGAGCTGGTTGTGGTGCTGCCACCCTCACAGACTCCTGACGTCCACCATGCGAAGAACAGATGCCAGATATAGCCGTTCAGTGCCGGAATGCGAGACACCCAGAGCGGAGCCGACCTGAAGCTCCTCTGCCCCACAGCCCAGAGCCTGGCCCAGCGGAGCCGCGTGGAGCCGTGGGCAACCTGCAGTCCCATAAATAGGAAACACATGCCCTGGGGCGGAAAGCCACTACGATTTCGGGGTTGTCTGTGACCGCAGCAGAAGCTGACTAATACACTCAGAATGTGAACAGGCCTTGAGCCCTGGCCTCATGCCAGACTTATATTCAACTTCAGCATTAAGTAACGTATATCTGTTAATGCAGAACGATGTTGCCAAGACTTTGTAGATTGAAAAGAGGCTAGTTTGAAAATACGGTTGCTACTGTGTATTTATTCGTCACTTCACGTGCACACATACGTGTGTAAATACATAAAAAGTCAGCTGTGAAAATACATACTAGAAAATTAACGATATTTGCCTCAATATTGGGAATTATAGGTGATTCTTCACAAATCATGTTTTGCATTCTTTCTAAATTGTAAAATTATTATACAGATGGTAAAAAAACCAAAAAAACCAAACATTCTAAGAGGGATATCCAATGAAAAAAAGTAAGCCGTTCTCCTGCTCTGACCCCTGGGCTCACTTATCAGAGAGAACACTTTCTTGGTGTCGTTCTAGAAGTGTTCCCCCATGGCCATATTTTCAAATGACTCTGATTCACCAATTAGCCAAAAAACTAAAGTTTAGCCAGTCTCTGAGTAAACAGACGTAAGGATCTAAAACAATCTATCCAGGGCTAATTCTCAATGTACTATACAGAACTAATCTGTTTCTCATTAAAATTATGGATTAAATTTTAATCCCCACATTTCTACAAATAAGAAAAATAGAGTCTTTGTACCCTTATTTGTTTACTTAGTCGAAAGCTTTGAAAAAAAGAGACCTCACTTGAATGTAAGAATTCGGGATTATCCATTATGTGATTAGATCAATTTTTAAATCTTTGTTAAAGGACTTTAAAGAAAGGAAAATATTTCATAAAATCTCATCGGCTCTCCTGCACTTCCAGGCGTACCCTGTAAATTAAAAAAAATCTTCCATTTTAGTGGAATTAGCAGTTAAGATCAGAAGCCGCGTGAATGGAAAGAAAATAAATTGACACATTAAGTTCTCTGGAAGTTTACTATGTGTTTGTTTCTATGATCCAAATATGTTATTCACGGATGCTACCAAGGGAAAAAAGTCAAACAGGATGTGACAGTAAGTCAATATATGAAACAGCCATGTGAAAATTCGCATGGGAAAGTATGTTCCCGAGAAGGTATGAGTTCTCTTTCTACTAGAGAGTCTCTCCTGGTTTGAAAGAGTTAAGTCACTGAAACTGGCTAATTTGTCCATGGAATGTGACCAGTCCTGGGGTCAGGGGAATCCCCAGGATCCCAGGAAGGCGGTTTCACCATCTGGGATGTAGAAGGTGAGACCTGAGGAATAGGTGTGGGGGTCCAGCTAAGGCGGCCAAGTCCTAGCTAAGGTCCTAGCTCAGAGAGGTGGAGTGAAATACCCAACATCACACAGCTAGCAAGCGTCAGGGCTGGGATTTCATTATTTTACAGTAATATTTATTGAGGTGTAATGGACACATACAATAAAACGCCCACATTTAAAGAGCACAGTCTGGGAAGTTTTGACATCTACACAGCAAGGTTTCAACCTCAGCACTGTTGGCCAAGTCCAGCTAAGGTCTGCACTGGCCCCTCTCCAGTAGGTAAAAGTCCCTGGTCCCTTACATTCTGCCCTTCAGCCTCCTGTGCTTGGCCCTTTTCTAGATGACCCATATTCTCCTGCTGGCCTCCCCATACCCAGGAGTCCCACCCAGCCGGGTCTGCCTTCCCCTGGATCTGGGAAACCAGTGGGTGGGGAACAAAGACAAAAGAGATGGGGAATTTGGAGTCAGGGCTGTGACCACTTTGGGAAACAGTGTGGCAGGTTCTTAAAAAGTTAAACACGCCCCTACGGTCTGACTCAGTCATTCCACTGCTGGTGCTTACCTGAGAGAAACGAAAGCACACGTCTGCACAAAGACTTGTGCAAGAACGTTTACAACGACTTGAATTGTGACAGCCCCAAACGGGAAACAGCCTAAATATCCATCATCAGGAGAACGGATAAGCCGAGTGTGGTGTGTCCACACCACGGAGACAACTCAGGGGTATGGAGCAGTGAGCTTTAATACACATGGCTGTCTGGGTCAATTTCAAATTAATGATGCTTAGTAAAAGCCACATCATAAACGAAAGTCCAAATTGTATGATTCCATTTATATAGACATCTAGAAAATACCAGCAAAATCTACAGTGCAGAAAACAGATAAGCAGTTGCCTGGGCTTGGGGTTATGTGGGAAGCAGGGACCACCAAGGGGCATGAGGGAATCTGAGGGGTGATGGAGGTGTTTGCCATCTTGATTGTGGTGATGGGTTCAAGGACACACACACGTGCTTCTCCAAGTGGGGAAGATTTTGCTTCTCATGTGACAACGTCTGGAGACCTTTTTTTTTTTTTTTTATCACACCTGGGGTGTTGCTGCTGGTATCCAGTGGGCAGAGGTCACCAGGAATGCCACTAAACACCCTATAATGCACAGGATGGCGCCCCCATCAGAAAGAATTCTCCAGCCCCAAATGCCAACAGTGCTGAGGTTGAAACCTTGCTGTGTAGATGTCAAAACTTCCCAGACTGTACTCTTTAAATGTGGGCGTTTTATTGTATGTGTCCATTACACCTCAATAAATATTACTGTAAAATAATGAAATCCCAGCCCTGACGCTTGCTAGCTGTGTGATGTTGGGTATTTCACTCCACCTCTCTGAGCCCGTTTCTACTCCGAAAATATGAGAGATAGCAACATTTATTTCCCAGCGCTGCATGGCATGAAATGAGACCCTGAAATGGGAGCTGTTCCACGTCTCAAGCACGTGGAGCTGACATCAGCAGTCAGGTGAGGAACTTGAGAAATCATCCATGGAAAAGGTATTAAAACTGGGCTCAAATCCTTACAGACACCAATGGACCAAATAAAAACCACCTCTGAATTTTTAGGTAAAGGTCCCAGGCCCTTGGGCCAGCGGGAGACGGAACACTGGACAGAGATTGGCAGTCACTTTGCCTGTGAGTAACAAGGACCTTGGGATGACCTTGAGGCCTGGCTTTTAGTCTGACCCCAACAGGAAATGTGACTCTGATATGATTTATGTAAAAATACATAATTTTTTTTTTTTTTTTTGGCCAAAGTTATCACTCACTGGGCTGCAGCCACAAAAACACTCAAGAAAATTGAAGAAGCTTGAAGATCTTAAAGCAAAGCCCCCTCTCGCAGGCCACCTCGACTCCGGGCTCTGTGCCGGCGAAGCTGGCTGAGGATTACTAACCGTGCACCTTTTTGCAATTTAGCTCGAGACCCAGTAATCGCGGCCTTACCCCTGCTGGGCCCCCATCGCTTCGACTCAATTGCACCTTGAGGAAGGTAAAAGGGAGAGCGGCTTAGGGAACAGGAACCGAGAGCCTCAATCAGCTCTTTGGGTGAGACAGAGAGGGTGACGCTGGCCCCCGACACAGTCCCCTGTCTTATGCGTAGTTCCGCGACCTTTTGGAATCCGGTGGCTGCAGAGGCCTCTGTAACAACCCATCACATGTCCAACACCTTTCGCTCCCAGAGTGGAGGAAGCGCTGTCCGGCCTCTGGACACAGCTGGTAAAGCCCGGAGGGAGAAGCAGAGGCTGGTCTCCCTGATGCAGTTGCTTTTCTCTGCATGGTGCAGCCACGTCTGAGCCTCTAAGAAGGCAGCAGGGATGGGCATGGATTCCAGAGACCTGCAGGACTCTCCCCATGACCTGTGGTCCTCTATTTCCCATCTATTAGGGTGATGTGAGCAGCTCTGCCTTCGGACCCCGCCGCATCCCTACCGCGGAGCCTTTGCTGTCTGCAGAATAGAACCCAGGCGTGCAGAGTGCCGGAGAAGGCTGTCAGCCTGGCGCTGCCTCTGGGGTTCACCTGGCACTCGTGACCCTACAGGCTTGCCCTCCCTGCTGCAGGAGAGCCAAACAGCCCCTGGAGCGTCCTGTCTCTGCCGATGGCCTTTTCTCTGCTGAGAACGCCGTTCCCATGTCACCTGGGCAATTCCAACCCTGCGCAGTCCTCAGGGCTCTCGTGGGACAGTGTCCCCTCCAGGTAGACTGTCTTGACGTTCCGAGGCTGGGTGACATCCCCGGGACCACGCATCCCTCATGGCTCCCACCATAGCATTGACTGTGGGGCTGGCCTTCTGTGTCAGGGGTCCCTCTCTCTGACTGGACTGAGACAGGGGCCATGTCTTGGTCACCTCTGACCTCTCAGTTCGGTGCCTTGAACAGAGACACCCTCAATTGCTGTGTGTTGAATACACATGCTCATTAAGAGTTGGATGAAACTGGCTTTCTTGAGAGATTTTGTGATCTCAGATATCAAGCAGAAGGAGAGGGCAGATGACGGACGGGGAGACGCCAGCTTCCAGAGCCCCGCTCAGCCCTCGGTGCTTCGAGGCTCGTTTTGGACTAAAGGTGCCTCTGAAACTGCCTGGGCGCCAGCTGCTCGGTTCAGAACAGGCCGGGCTGGTCGAGTGGGTTGTGTGGGGCAAGAATCAGGAAGAAGGAGGTTGCTCTTCGTAATCCGGCTTGTTTATCCAACAAACAACAAAACAGGGCAGGATTGTTCCGAGATGCCGGAAGGCGGCCTTGAGAAAGCCCACACTGGACAGAGAGGTCTGCTCAAGAATGCACAGGGCCTGGGAAAGGCAGAGAGGGCTGGAAGCTGGTGTGAGAACGCAGGGAAGGGCCCGTGCTGCGGTGCTGGCTCCAGAGTGTCGATTGTGGGCATTTCTTCCCAGCTCTGTGGTCCACGAGGTCACTACGTGAGTGGTCAATTTTTTTGTGTCAACTCGACGGGGCCGGGGGCGGGCCCAGATATTCAGTCAAACGTGATCCTGGGCGTGTCTATGAGGGCGCTTCTGGATGAGATTACATTTGAACCGGTAGACCGGTCCACCAGATCATCCTCCCCCAAGTGGGTGGGCTTCAGAGGCCACAGTTTAGTTCTGCCGTCACCGTTTTCTCTTGGCCAAGAGACCTGGATGTGGCAAGACGAGCAGAGGCTGCACCCTGGAGTCATTCCCGTCCCTCCCAACCTTTCACCCGGCTGGGATGGTCCTTCATTTTTCCTTTATCTTGGGGGCCCTGGGGTGCAGAGGGCCGTGTTAATGACCCTTCTCTATACTCAGTCCAGGGCCCCTGCTGTCCACGTCCATCCTCGTGTTCATACCAACTCGTATGTTTGCCACATGCGTGTGACACGTGTGTGACGCGTGTGCCACTGTACAGGACCCGGAGCACTGTTTCCAGTAAGTGAGTACTTGCAATTGACGGGAATGCTTTTGTGCACTGGATCCTGTTCTCTTTCAAGCTTTTTCCCCTCGATGCTGTTTTTGTTGGTGGTGGTGGTGGTTTAAAAAAAAAAAATCACGGTAAAATACACACGAGATAAAATTTACCATCCGTGGCATTAAGTACATTCACATTGTTGTGCAACTCTCATCACCATCCATTTCCATAAATTTTTTTCATCTCTGTCCCATTAAACGTCAACTCCCCGTTTCCCTCTTTCTCCAGCCCTTGGCACCCACTGTTATGCTTTCTGTCACTATGAATTTGACAACTCTAGGGACCTCCTGTAGGTGGAATCACACTGTATTTGTCCTTCTGTGGCTGGCTTATTTCACTCAGCATAATGTCCTCAAGCTCCATCCATGTTATCACATGTGTCAGAATTTCCTTCCCTTTTAAGCCTGAGTAATATTCCATTGTGTGGTTAGACCACATTTTTTTATCCATTCATCCATTGATGGGCACTTGGATTGTTTCCATGTTCTGGCTATTGTGAATAATGCTGCTCTCAACGTAAGCGTACAAATATCTCTTTGAGACCCTGCTTTCAGTTCTTTTGTGTGTGTACCCAGAGGTGGAATGGCTGGATCATATGACAGTTCTATTTTTAATTTTTCGAGGACCCGCCGTACTGTTTTCCACAGTGGCTGCGTCATTTTACATTCCCACTGACAGTGAACCAGGTTCCAATTTCTTCACATCCTGGCCAACACTTGTCGTTTCTTGTCTTTTGGATAGAGGTCGTCCTAATGGGTGTGAGGTGGCCCTCACTGTTGTTTCGAACTGTCCCCACGTTGCTGTGTGCACACCCATCCCATGGAGCGAGGGTCCTGTGTAGTCCCGTTTGCTGTTTCACGATGTTTCACTGACCCAGCGGCCGACTGCGGGCTGCCAGGCTGCCCCACGCCCTCACCTCTGCAAACTGTGCCCACTGCATCCTGGGCACGTGTCCTGCCGGGGAGGAGCAGGGAGAGTCTCTCCGGGGCAGCCTTCATGAGCCTGATGGCTGGATCGCCGACCCACACGGTTCTGCCCTTTCCAGGCTGGCACGTTCTGGATCCGCCCCTCACGGTGGTCTTGGGGGGGCTCCTGCCTCCTCACCATGTCACCGGCGCTCGGCGTTAGCCAAACCCTCTGACTTCTACAACTCTGAGAGGTGTATAGGGAATTGCCACGTTTTAATTTGCGTTTCTCTGATCACCGGTGGATCTGAGCAGCCATACCCTAGCGTGTGCGTCATGTGCATCTTCCTTTCTGTGAATTGCCTATTTGGGTTGCTTTTCCCCTTTATGGGTTTTCCTTAAAGCATCATTCCCACCATCTGTCTTTGAAACAGGAGGAAAACCGGTGACTTTTAACTAGAAGCCGACTTTCGACAG
Organism: Equus przewalskii; assembly: GCF_037783145.1. Classification (NCBI taxonomy): domain Eukaryota; kingdom Metazoa; phylum Chordata; class Mammalia; order Perissodactyla; family Equidae; genus Equus; species Equus przewalskii. Next base: position 31,064,685 of record NC_091841.1, read on the forward strand.
CAGGAGCGTGCCATGTGCACGCGAAGAGCAGGTCCAGCTGAACATGGTCTTCCCAGGTACGCTTTCCTGTCACTGCGGTGCAGCACGGCGAGCTTGGCACGTGGCCTTAGGATGCAACCGAGGACGGGGCTCGGAGGCTGGCGAATGGGGGCCGGGGGCAGGGGTGGAGCCGCAGCCGTCTGCCATCCCTGCGCCCACATTTATTGTTCCAGTTGTGCTGCAAGCCAGAGGCTTGCCGTGCTTTCAACACTCACTCGGTGGTCGGTCCCGTTGCTCCTTCAGGTGATGACAAGCAAAAGGGTGCAGTCACTCGGGAAGCCGGCCGGCCACTGTCCACTGTCACAGCAGCCAGGCAAGTGTGGTACTCAGAGCCCCGCATGCAAACCCCTAGATACGACGCAGGATTTTTAAAGGCTGGATCTGAAAGCCACTAGATCATGGGATTCTAAAAACGTCTGTTCTAAATTGTCAGCACAATGCTCAAGGCCAACTGCTCCGTGCCAGGAAAGGGATCCCCGGAGCACATGGGCAGGTGCCAGAAGGGCTGATGAAATGCTGCAGTTTCGGGCAGTGCTTCCAGGAAACCAGTCCCACGAGATTGCTCCCTGTAGCTAGATGGGCGATGCCTGCACAAGGCCTGGGGACACTGTCCACATCCACTGAGGATGTGACTGGGTCCCTGGAGTGGGAAACAGCAGACCTGCCCATTGCTGAGACCGTGTCAAACTAAGGCCCAGAGCTCTGGCCTCGTCCTTTTAGGGACAGAGAGTTGTGACTTGGTCTGGGAAGAGAAGCAGGTGGCAAGGTGGGGAGTGACATCCCTCCCTAGAGAGGGGAAGCCCCACCCCTCCAGCCTCTGGTCCAACAGGCAGCAGTAACAGTCCTCTGAGCCGGCTGCCTCTTCTCACATCTCTCTCCAGAGTGCGCTTGCCAGCGAATAAAGGTTTAGGGTAATCAGGCCCCAAATATGGCTTGTGATTGATTTACACTAAAAAATTATTGTCTGAAATTCACATTTGACTGTGCATCCTGTGTTTTAAAAAATTTTATCGATGTCATCCTTTTTAAAAAGCAGTTGTAGGTTCACAGCAAACAGGAGCAGAACGTACAGAGAATTCTCACATCCCACATACCCTCTATCGTCCCCTCCCCAACCAGCCTCTCCCGCAGCCCACACCCCTCGCCGGAGGGCTGTGTTTGTTATAAGCCATGAACCTACAGTGACACGTCATCACCCGGAGTCCACAGCTGACCTCGGGGTTCACTCTTGGCGGTATGGGCGGATGTATAATGACCTGTATCCATCTGGATGAGGGTCGGCCCTAAATCCAATGACGAGTGTCCTTATGAGAGGAGAAGGCCCTGTGAAGATGGAGGCAGGCTTTGGAAGGATGTGTCTACAAGCCAAGGGATGCCACGGCTGGCTGGCTGTCACCAGACCCTGGGAGAGAACACTGGAACGATTCTCCCTCAGCCTCCAGAAAGACCCCACCCTGCTGACACCTGGATTTCAGACTCCTGGTCTCCAGAACTGAGAGAGGATCAATTTCTGTCATCTGAAGCCACTCAGTTTGTGGGCATGCGTTACAGTCGCCCTAGGACACTGAAACAGGACGTGATGAGGAAAGGGAGATAAACACGTCAGTCGAGGTACAGCCTCCGTACAAGAGAGCCACACACGCGGCAAACCCGAAACCGTTTCTAGAGGTAGACCAGGGAAGACAACGTGTGTGCTGTTTATCACAACAGGAAAACTAAACAACAAGGACAAGAAGGGAGAAGTGGCCACACGGCACAGATAAAAATGTGAGAAATGCTATATTTCACAATTTTATCTGTTCTGCCACTCTGACTCAGTGATCAATGAGGATCTGTCTTTTTTCCACCCAAAAAGAACATGTTGCATAAGCTCAGGCTTCCAGGGACCAGCGGAAAGCAGAAAACACCATCTGAAGCTCTCCCCAGTCAGCTCAACGAGTGGCCCCCGTTCCCCAGACGGCGTCCGCGAAGCCGTAGAGATGAGCTGATGTCTGCTCACCCCGGGAGGGAGGCGGGGGCGCAGGTACTGACGGTGCCAGTTCAGGGGTTCAAGAGAAAATGCCGGCAGGTGGCTTCAGCAAAGACTTAGAATTTGTCGGCATCAGTGCTCTTTCCCGGAGAAAAGCCTTCTTGGAAATTCTGCGTTTTCTTAAGGAACACGAAGAACATTTCCAAGGGCGTGTTAGGCCTCAGCCTTTCAGAACAACCCTGTTTGCTAAGCTTTGTGCCTCGCCCATCTCTGCCAGTCAGCACCTGAAGGTGTCCCCAGGGCAGGGGAGGGAGGGAATCTGAGATCAGAGGGCCACCGTGGTGTTTGGGGACACTGGAAATGACGGGTGGCCCTCCATGCCCTGGACACCTGGGTCTGGGCTGTTGTCTCCTTCACATGTGGTCCCTCCTGCTTTGCTTCATCAGTGGCAGGACAGGGTTACCTCTGCAGCGAGCCCCACTGGGCCACGTCCACGGCAACCTTGATAGAGAGGGGCAGCGCCAGTCTGACGGACAACCCGCGTGTTCGGCATCCAGGGACGCCACGATGAAGTGCCCACCTCACACAGCGCTCCCTTCCCCCCGTGTCCTGAAACCCCCTCCTCTGGGGAGCCCCAGACAATGCATTGCTTCCTCCACGGTTCTTCCCCGAACACGCAGCCTGTGACCCTGTTACAATACTTAGCGCACAGCCAGTGGTCCCGTCAGGAGACAGAAACCACACAGCTGTTTTAGCAGAGACAATTTAATAAAGAAGAATGTAGCAGGATTGCCATCTGGGTATAAAGTTATTGGCACCTTGTTTATAAAGGTCCTGTGAGAACCCCAAGGCATCACGGGGTAGAACTGTAGGCAGCAGCTACCTCCTAAAGAGAAGGGGTTGGAGGGACGATAACGTGGAAGCCGGGAAGGGAGACCCCACGGCGCTCAACGTCTGACCTCTGGGGAGGAGACACCGGCCAGCCAATGGGGTGGGTGTCTCTGAGGGGGACAGTGTCACTGATTCTGCAAGTAATGGAAGTATGCAGACTGCATCAACTGCGGTGCGAGAAGGAACAGCCACTGCTACAGTGAAGAAGTGTCACTGGGGATGCTCCCAGAAACAGGGAGCAGACAGGAAGGACCCGTCCCTCCACCTCCAGCCCTGCAGCCTCCTCCAGCGTCCACTCCCGGCGGAGCCTCCCGGGGAACAGCTGGCGTGGTTTGCAGCATCCCAGCCCCGGCTTCACAGGGCGGGCCGTGGAACTGAGGTTTGGAACCGGGAGCCCACAGCTTTATCACTGGCACGGTCCTCTCCTTCGCTTCTCAGCTTCCAGACACACCTTTTACTCCTATCTGAACTCCCCTGCAGAAACAGCAAGGACTTTGTGTGTCTGTCCAACAAGCTTCCCACAGCTAATACCCTTCATGCAGATGAAGGCGTTCTCACCCTCTCCCCGACGTGAGGAGCTGCGGGGCCCACGCATCTCGTGTCCATCTTTGGGAGGTGTCACACTGCAGCTCTGGGCTCCATCACATACTTCCCAAATCCAGTCACAGGCTGCACTGGTTCCCTACGGCTGCTGTTACAAATTCCTGCAAATTTAGTGGCTTCAGACGACACAGATTTATATCTTGCAGCTCTGGAGCAGCTCAGAAGTCTGACCGGGGTCTGGCTGGGCTTAAATTGCCAGGGCTGTGTTCCTTCTGGAGGCTCTTGGGGAAAATGTATTTCCAGCCTTTTCCAGCTTCTGGAGGCTGCCCCATTTCTCGCCTCCTGGGCTCTTCCTCCATCTTTAAAGGCAGAAATACTCCATCTTTCTCTCCACTCTTCTTTTCTGAATCCCTAAGGTCTTCCCGGAGTCTGACACAGCAGGACGCTCAGTAAATACAAGGCAGCGGATTCTTATAAGTGTGGCTCCGTGTGAGTCCTTCTTTTCCAGGAGATTATAAGCACCAGAGAACCAGGCTGTGTCTACATCACCAAGAGGGCTGCCTCCATCAAATCCAGGCACGATTGGACCTACGTGCCTGAAACAAGCATATCGAAGATTAATACGTGTTTTTCAATTGGCTTAAATTTTTTCGGTAAAGCAGTAAGCATGTTAACCTCCCTTCTGTTAAAGAAATGATCAAGAATTCATACCCTCGTAAGAATTAGTTCATAAATTCTCCATCAAAGAGTAGAATGGGAAAAGAAAGAGGGATAGTGTGAAAGCACAAAGCATGTTGTAGAGGGTTAAATGGGGCCCCCACCCCAAATATGTCTAAATCCTAACCCCCATACTTGGGAACGATGACCTTATTTGGAAATAGGATTTTTGCAGATGAAATTAACTTCAGGGTCTCAAGATGGGATCGCCCTGGACTTATGGTGGGTCCTAAATCCAGGGATGGGTGTCCTTATAATAACTGGAGAAGACACAGAGCCACGGTGGGGACGGTGACGTGAAGACAGAGGCAGAGATTGGAGAGCTCCGTCTACCAGCCAGGGACCGCCAAGGGTCGCCGGCAACCGCCAGAAGCTGGAAGAGGCGAGGACGGATTCACCCCTGGAGCCGCCAGCAGGAGCGCAGCCCTGCTGACACCTTATTTGGGACTCTGGCCAGAGTTCTGGTGAGAGAATATGTTTCTGATGTTGTTAAACCACCCAGTTTGTGGTTCTTTGTTACACCAGCCACAGGAAACGAATGCACGTGCCTAGCGGGACAGTGGACCAGATGAAATGGCTCAATGTGGGACCCTTCTGGGGGCCATCAGGTAGCAGAGGGGGAAGTGAGGAGAGAGGGGCTCAGGAAGACACCATAAAAAGGAGCAGGTGAGTGTCCCCAGGAAATACCTACCCTTCACGATTGTATGCAGGGCAGTTCTTGGCGATGGCTGACTGGCCATCACAAGAGCCAAGGTGGACCCAGCTCTGGATGGGGAGAGCCTGGCTCTGCGGTGGCCCCACTTTGGGCTGAGAAACTCTGTACCTATAAGTTGGGTACATGGTGGAACCCCTGGTCAAAGGATGCCCGCCTCCAAGAGGAAAGGTTTTCAGGCTAATTCAGCAGGTGAGGGTGGGCACGGGGTGGGAGACACTGCCTTTTCACGGTCTATAGGATCCGGTCGCTTAGGGCTCTTGGGACAGTGGAGGAAACACAAGTGTTCTCCCAGCAGGGTGGACCTCAGAATGAATACGCCCACAGCTTCAAATACAGGAGAGCAGCACCTAGAAGCATCCGGAATGTTTTCTTTTGGTGAAGGAACAGGGAAGGATCAGGAAATTACAAGAAAATGAAAGTGACACCAAAGCGGGTGGGGGATAGAACAGTAATCGGGGAAACGATCATGTCCCGGGTCCCCATTGATCGGAAACAATGGCCTGAGCTTCCGTGAACAATCTGCAGCAACCCCGAGGAGAATGGAAGTCGGGCTGTGTCGGTGGAGGACGAATTCCAAGGAGACATCTTGACAGTTTCTGTCTGCAGACGCACGACTCCCCCGGAAGCGAGGAGCGGGGCGGCAATTACAGGATTTGAACGTTGCTGCCGCATTTGGGCACCATGACCAGCGGAAGCTTGGAGAGAAGACTTTGCCTTGGCTTCCTGGTGTGAGTATAAAAAGTGGAGGAGAACGTGCTGGGAAGGTGCTCTGTTCTGCCGGGAGACCATCACCGGGCAGCCCCTGCCCACAGGCGAGTTGGGCGGCAAACACGTTTTTTTAACGTGACAACATTTTCAACAAAATTTTAACGTCACGTGTTGACATGGTGCTATGAAGCGCTGTCATGGGATTAAGAGGGAACTCAGAGGGCAGCCATTGCATGCTTGGTCCACATCAGCAGTCACCCCGTAAGAGCCACGGAGAAGACAGCAAGTGGTGGCCCCCTTTTTACTTGTCTGCTCTCCACCTCCAAGGGCTGCAGGATCTTGAACCTCGCGACAGAACCTTGTTCTGTGTTCTAGTAATCTGTTACTGGGTAAGAACCACCCCCGAAATGTAGTACCTTCAAACAGCATCACTGATTTTCCCTTCCAGGTGTGACTGGGGGTGATGTGGTTGCAGCCAGCTGGTGGTTGTGCTGGGTTTTATCAGAGGTTTCTTCCCTCGCACGGATGGCGTTTGATGCTGGCTGTTGGCTAGAACTCCATCTTTCTCCATGTGGCCTGGGCTTCCCCCCAGCATGGCGGCTGGATTCCGAGAGAGACGGGGAGATGCAGGAGCTTGGTCGCCCCTGAAGATCTATCCTTCTGGCCTCAGAAGTCAGGCAACCCCACATTTGCCACATTCTGTTCGTTAAGAGCAAGTCATTAAGATGACCCTTACTCAAGGGATGGGAACAGGGCTCCAACTCTTGATGGTGGGGTGTTGAGAAGAATTTTCAATGTTTTGGAGTCACCACCCTTTCCTTCTGGATGTAGTGGAAGGAAGGAAGTGGGGTGGATTGGCCCCTTAGAGATTGCAGACAGAATTCCGAAAACAGCCTCATGGGAGTGGAGAGCCCACAGGTGAGTGAGATGTTATCCCGTGACCCGGTTCCTGAGCCTCAGTCTCCCCACCTGACAAATAGTAGTCCTGGATTCAAGCCTGGTTCTCTCTGTTCTGGAGCGCACAGTGGTACCCACGCCACAACACCACCAGGATCTCCCGCACCTTTATGATGGCCCCATGTTCCTAGAGGTTTAGACATACACACCTGAGAGTTTCATTCATATTAATTTGTATTTAACCAAACCAAGCTCTTGGTTATCTGCTCTGCCTGCAGAATAGCCAGAAGCCATATGTACCCTGTGGCCAGCAGCTGCCTCAGCACATCTGTGCAGGGCTCTGTGCTGGGCGCCAAGCCGCAGAGTCAGGGACAGCCTTTCCTCCCCAGGGTCTGGATTACATAACCCAGCAGGAACGTCCCCAGGCAGCCCATACGTGGAGTGCAAAATGCCCACCCCAGCCAGCAGCAGCTGCTCACTGAAGGCCCCTTGAGGTGACCAGAGGATGCCGGGAACACGAGCGGGGCGGCATGGGGAGCCGACCCTCCCAACACCTCCGTGCACCTGCAGATGCTAATCCTGGCCGGGAATCAAGGGGGCCCGCACACCCCCACCTTTCATGCTGGTTAATGAGCAATTTGCTGGAAATCAGCTCCCTTCCCCCTTTGCGCTGGCCCATTAGCTGGCAAATGAGTAATTTTTGATCATTATTGACTAATTTCTGAGGCAGCATTAATCGAGGGCTTAATTATTCGTGCTTATCCAATATATCGGCCTGTTATTCTGCAACAGCTCTGGCGGGACTTCTGCTACCAAGTAAGCTTTAATAGGGCTTCACAGCGCCTGCCAGGGGGAGTTACAACCCCACCTCTGTGTATATGGCCCCCCTCCCGGCCAAGTCAGATACGTTGATGCCATCACTATGGAGGAGCGACACACTTATTTGGAATGAGAATAAGGCTGACTGGTAGAATCATCTACAAGGAAAAAGTAGGATTGACTAAAGTCTTACAACCAGGTGCCACTAGTCCATTATGGCGAGTCAACAGAGCGAGGTCAATGGGCAGTCAGTGTCCTGGGGCTCCCTACAGCTCCTCTCCTGAACAGCGACCCATGCAGGGAGGGTGGTCAGAAAGAAAACATGGTAGGCTACATGGAGGTGTAGGTTTTAGCCCTTGGTGTGACCTTGAAGGAGTGTCTTAACCTCTGTCATTCATTCCGTGTTCTGGAAGCAGAGATGGAACGTTTCCTGTTCACCTGTGATCCAGGTCAGCAAGTCCCTGCCAGAGTCTCCCTGGGAAGACAGATATTAAACATGCGACTGGGTGTGTAACTAATTAAAGTTGCGGTAAATTCTCCAAGGCAGCCCAAAGGTCCTAGGAAAGCCTACACAGTGGACGTTCATGGGCTGCCTGCTCAGCATCTATTCCCTTTTCCTAACTGCAACCAGACTTTCTTCGGGAAGCCACTGCTCTAAGGGGTAGACCTGGGGTTGGATGGAACAGACCCTGCCCCCAGCTTGGGATGGGCTCTGATGGGGATTGCCACTGTGATTGGTCAGTGATAAGCATGTGATAATCAGCTGCCACTGTGATGGGGATGTGATAATCAGCCACCGCTGTGATTGGTTAGTGATGGGGGCGTGATACTCATCTGCCACTGTGATTGGCCAGTGGTGAGCGTGTGATAATCAGCCAGCACTGTGATTGGTCAGCGATGGGCATGTGATAATCAACCAGCATTGTGATTGGTCAGTGATGGGCATATGCTAATCAGCACTGAGGCTTCCTTTCTGCTGTAGCAATTGGTGGGGAGATGATCCAGTCGGGATGGAGACAGGAATTTTGTTGAATGGATGGGAAGAGACATCCTTTGGACACTGAAAAATGAGCTACATAATTTTGTCCAGTACAAAATGAAAATACAGGGCCTCTTGTTCAAAAGCAGGAATAATTTATATAGTGTTATAAACCAATGTTATCATCTCGATTAAAAAAACAGGAATAAAGTGTCATTAAAGATACTAAAATATAAAGCTTTTCCCTTATTTCCATCATGTCTGTCTTGACTTATGGTATTTTTTTATTTGCAATTTAACGTTGTTCTAAGTAAAGAAAAAATTCGAATTTAAATTACTGGCATTAATTTTGTTGTTTGCCTTTATATTGCATGCCAGTTTTAGATGTAAATAGGAGAGCGTTTAACTTGTGTGTGGAATCACAGAAATAACACATTTTGTATTTCGTAGTTCACGCCTGCAGGTGTATTTTGTTCTCTTTAAAAAATTTTTTAATTTAATTTAACGTTTTTATTTTGTTCTTACAGAACAAAACTAACTCAACTGTTTTTATATTACTGCTTGATGTGTGCACATTCCACCAATGCCTGCCTTCAGCTTCCCGGTGGGTAGAGAAGGATTGCGAGGGAAAAGTCTGGGTTCACTGGTGTCTCCTTTTCCTTCTGTGTCATCATTTCCAGCATAAATGGTTGAGTGATACAGAGAAGCCACATGAGTAAGAAATATATTGATGGGATTCTGTCATGCACTGAGTGTGTCCCCAAAATTCATATGGTGAAGACTGATGCAATGTGACTGCATTTGGAGATGGGGTCTTTAAAGAGGCCATGAAGGTAAAATGAAGTCCCTGGGGTCCTCATAAGAAGAGGAGATGAGGACACACACACGCACAAAGGGATGACCATGCAAGGACACAGAGAGGAGACGGCCATCTACACGCCAAGGAGAGAGGCCTCAGGAGGAACCAGCCCCGCGACACCTGGGTCTTGGCTGTCCAGCCTCCAGGACTGGGAGACAGTACATTTCTGTGGTTTAAGCTGCCCCGTCTGTGGTATTTCGCTATGGCAGCCCAAGGAGACCACAGATCCTTGTTGTTCATGTTCTTTGCACACCATTGCCATCGTTTTGCATTTGAAGAGAGTTCTGGCTTAAATGGAAAGCATGGGCTCTGGGGCTGTGCCATGCTTACTTGTCTGCAGACGTAGCACATTTACCCTGAACTCTCGTTGAGTCTTGCATCATCGTGGGTCCCCCAGAATTCCGTGCTCATGGGCATCATAAACGCTATACGAGAATGGGACAACCCAGGATGGGGTGGACATCCACACTGCTCACATCTCCCTTGTCACACACTAGCTCCGCTGTCACATTGGACTTTAGTTACAAACACGAGTTCAAAGTCAAATGACTAAGAATTTCAAGACAGCGACAAACAGAGCATTAAACACAGGCTGGGGCCCTCTAAGCAGGGGCCGTGTGTGACCACATGGGTTTCACACCCGGGAGGCCGGCTCTGCATCCTGGCTGTGAGAACAGAAGTGCCAAGACCTGAATGCCCTCTTGTGCCCGGGGAGGGAAGTCATAGCTCCTGGAGGAGGCTGAGAAGCAGGGCAGGACAAAACTGGGGGGACCACGAGGAAACAGAAAGGGAACACAGAGTGACCGCCCTCCCACGCTCTGCTCTGTGCTTCCGGCTGCCGGAGCCACTTTCTTTGAAGCACTTAGAGTTGGGCCTCCTGGTTCCTGCAGCGTGAAAAGTCCCAAGGGACTGACCTGGTCCCCAGGCCTCACTCTCCCCATCTGTGGAGTGGGGATGGCCGGGCCCCGCCCTGCCTGACAGTGGAAGGCTGTGGAGGTACTCTGGAAAAGCCAAAATGTGGCAGACATGGCAGGAATCATTGTGCACAATCTAAAGTGAAGGGTCTATCTTCATCACGTTGTCACCATGACCATTATCTGAACGAGCAGGGGGTGCGCTTCATAAAACAACCCTTTTGTTCATAAGGTAACAATCTCTTTCAACTCCACAGGAAGATGTTCCTATACCAAGCGTGGGCTGCCCTTCTTGGCGTATATGAGAGAGACCCCTGGTTTCTTCCAGCTGCTGTCCAGGGATCATTCTGGGAAAATGCTCAGACCACAAGCTTGGTGCTTGAGAACGCCCAGGGATCTGAGATCCTAGACTAAAATTCTCTTTTGCGTTTCTAAGTTTATGCTACCCTGGGCAGCTTCCTTTTAAGGACCTGAAGCCAAAGGGCAAAGACTGTTTTGTTAGTTTTCTGGGGCTGTCATAACAACTTCCCTCAAACTGCGTGCCTAGAACAACAGGACTTTATTCTCTCCCAGTTCTGGAGGCTGGAAGTCTGAAATCGAGGTGTCACAGGGCCACGTTCCCTCCGGAGGCTCCAGGGGAGGGTGCTTCCTGCCTCTCCCAGCTTCTGCGGGCCCCAGGCGTTCCCGGGCTTGTGGCCGCATGGCTCCCGTCTCTGCTTCCACCATCACCAGGCCTTCCCTTTGTGTCTGTGTTTTCCTCTCCATCTCTTATACTGGTCAGTGGATTTCGAGCCCAGGCAGGTGATCCAGGATGATCTCATCTCAAGATCCTTAACTTAGTCCCGTCTACAAAGACCCTTTCCCCAAAGAAGGTCACATTTGCAGCTTCCAAGGGTTGGAATGTGGACTTAACTTTTTGGGGGTCACTATTCAACCTGCCACAACAGTGACTCGCTGATGGATGCTCACAGAAGCCCTGTAAGGAGGACCCCACTCCACTCCCCAGATCCGCTCCGGCCCCGCCGCTGGTCTCGGCCAAGCCATGCTGGGCACACTGTGAGGCCTCTCGGGCGATGTCAGAAACAGCTGTGCTGAGTGTTGCTGGGTAACCCTGCCGGGACAGGGCTTCCCGGGAATTGCTGCTGGCTCTTAGAAAGGCTTTTACCCACCTCTTCCTTTCTAAATGCCGCTCATCAGCCCTCAGCTTTTAGGGACGGCTGCTAAGCAGAGATGAAGCTGCAAAGTGGTTTCTCAACTCCGCCCCACCAACGATTAGGGCCGGTCCTTCTCTGTGGTGGGGGCTGTCTTGTGCCTTGTAGGAGGATCAGCAGCTGCCCTGGCCTTGACCCACGAGACGCCAGGAGCGCCCCGAACCGTGACAATCAAAAATGTCTCCAGATATCACCGAATGTCCCCTGGTGGGGGCAGGATTCCCCCTCCCGTTGAGAACCACTGGCTGCACAAGGAATGACAGAAACAGCCTGGCATCCTGGAGTCGGAGGGAGGGACCAGCACTGCCCAGTCCAGGGACCATGCGCATGTTCCAGAATGTTCTGAGCTTTGGGTTTCCCTAATGGGGATATGAATACTCCAAGGGTTTATTGTGATCGTAACAGGCACTGTGCGTACAAAGGCTGTCACAAAGAAAGCAGGTACTCCACAAATGCATTGCAAACTGTGAATTTGTGTATTTTCCAAAGTAGGCCGTGTGTATGCTGGCTTCATGTGCCTACCCCTCACACAGCGCCAGGCTCCGTGCCCCATACCAAGGCACCCTACACCCGACACCAAAGGTGCTCACTGGGACCTATCACCCTGTGTTCTCGATCGTCTTGTTGAGGGGTGGCCCCGACTCGCCGGTCCCAGACATCTGGAGGCCTGGCCCCCTGGCTCCAGCTTTGAGATTTATGGTGTCCCTTTCTCCATGCCACGGGACATGCAAGGGGCTGAAGAGGAAGCTGAGAATGGCCTGAGGGGGCTGGAGTTACCTTCCAATCCTGTGGCTGCCTGACGGCCCCTCCCCAAACTCCTTTTCAATTTGCATTTTGAGAAGATGTTTCTGGAATGTCGCAGGCTGGCTGGGAGCCACTCTCGTCAGCGTGAATAACCAGAGTCGTCCTGGGAACGGGCCTCTACCCAAGCAGCACGGGAGACGGGCAGAAGCCTTCTGACCAGGCCATTCAGGACGACATTGGACTTGAGCCACATGCATCTTAAATGTCCTCACGCCACTCCAGGGACCGTGGGACACCACGGATCTGTGTCTTCCATTGTTCACTCTGGTGGCTGAGTCAAGAAAGGAGATAGAATTGTGGAACATTTCAGGATTCCTTAAAAAATCCACTGCATTGAGATGTGATCGGTGTTTTTTCCCTTTTTTTTTCCCTTGCACAGATAGCATGAGATCTACTTTTTTAACAGAATGTTATGTGCACAATATACTATTGTTAACTATTGGCACAGTGAGGTACAGCTGATCCAGAACATATTTGTCTTGTGGAACTGAAACTTCATACCACTGAACAACTGCCCATTTATCCCTCTGGCAGCCGGTAGAAACAGTCTGCTCTCTGTCTCTGCAAGTTTGACTGTTTTAGATTCCTCATCCAAGTGGAATTGTGCAGCCTCGTTCCTTCTGTGACTAGCTTATGTCACTTAGCATAATCTTCTCAGGGGTCATCCACGTTGATGAACCTATGGCAGGAGTCCCTTCTTTTTCATGGCTGAGTAATATTCCATTGCATGGGTAAACCACCTTTTCTTTGTCCATTCATTCGTTGGTGGGCATTTTGGTCATTTCTTTGCTATTCTGAAGAATGCTGCAATGCATATGGGGGTGCAGATATCTCTTCAAGGTCCTGATTTGAATTCTTTTCAATAAATACCCAAAAGTGGGATTGCTGGATCATGTCATAATTTTATTTTTTATTTTTGGGGGGAACCTCCATACTGTTTTCCATAGTGGTTGCACCAATTTACATTCCCACTGACCGTGCACAAGGGTTCCCTTTTCTCCATGTCCTCGCCAGCACTTTTGTCATTGGTAGCTGGATAAATTCCACTGTACTCTGAAAGCATACTTTCTATGATTTCGATTATTTAATTTATTTATTATTATTTTATTTACTCTTCTTTTTTTTGAGGAAGATTAGCCCTGAGCTAACATCTGCTGCCAATCCTCCTCTTTTTGCTGAGGAAGACTGGCCCTGAGCTAACATCCATGCCCATCTTCCTCTACTTTATATGTGGGACGCCTACCACAGCATGGCTTGCCAAGCGGTGCCGTGTCCGCACCCGGGATCTGAACCAGCGAACCCCGGGCTGCCAAAGCAGAACGTGTGAACTTAACTGCTGCACCACTGGGCTGGCCCCTCTATTTTTTAAAATATATTAATGTGTGTTTTATACCCCAGCATGTGGTCTAACTTAGTGAATGTTCCATGTGAGCTTGAGAAGAGTGTTATCTGCCGTTGCTGGATAGAATGTTCCGTAAGTTTCAATTAGATCAAGTTGATAGTGCTGTTCAGATCATCAATATCCTTACGGCTTGTCTGCTTGATCTATCAATTACTGACAGAGGGGTGTTGAAATCTCCAACTATAAAAGCAGATTTGCCTACTTCCTCTTACAGCACTGTCAGTGTTTGCCTTAATTTTTAAGCTGTTTTGTCAACTAGGACTGTCATGCATTCTTGGAAAATTGCTCCCCTCATCGTTATGTAATGCCCCTCTTTATTCCTGATCAATGTCTGTGTTCTGAAGTCTGCTTTGTCTTTTTTTTGGTGAGGAAGATTGGCCCTGAGCTAACATCTGTTGCTAATCTTCCTCTATTTTATGTGAGATGCCACCACAGCATGGCTTGATGAGTAGTGCTAGGTCTGCGCCCGGGATCTGAACCTGCAAACCCCAGGCTGCCAAAGTGGAGAGCCCGAACTTAACCACTATGTCACCAGGCTTGCCCCCGACAATCTCTGTCTTTTAATTGATGTATTTAGACCATTCACATTTAAGTGATTGGTGATATGTTCAGATTAATATCTATCATGTTTGTGTTTGTTTTCTGTTTGTCCCATTTGTTTTCTGTTTCTCCTCGCCCATTTCTGCATTTTCTGGTTTTTCAACCAAACTTCTTTTATAACTTTTTTTAGTGGTTGCCCTGGAGTCTGTAAGATTCATTTTAAACTAATCTAAGTTCACCTTCCAGTACACTCTAGTGTTTCCTGTGCAGTGGAGGTGCCTTATGAAGGAGTGTTCTTAAATCCTCTCTCATCTCCTGTGGCATGGCTGGTATTCATGTCACTTATCTACATTACTTTTTATTATTTTTATTATTTTATTTTATTATTATTTTGTTATATATTTTATTTTTTTTTAATCTTTATTCTTTGGAGCAGTTTTAGGTTTATAAAAAAATGGAGAGGAAAGTACAGAGATTTCCCATCTACCCTCTGCCCCGCTGACAGGGACGACCTCATCCATTATCAACATCACTCACCAGAATGGTCCAAGGATGAAGCTACTTAGACACATCCTAAAAAATCCCACAGTTTACATTAGGGTTCACTCTGAGTGTTGTACATTCTGTGAGTCTGGACAAAAGTGTAATGACATATATCCATCATTATCGTATCGTACAGAGTAATTTCACTGCCCTAAAAATCTTCTGTCTCTGCTTATGCGTTCCTCTTTCCCCCCACCCCTGGCATCCGCTGACCTTGTTACCGTCTCCATAGTTTACCTTTCCCAGAATGTCCCGTTGTTGGAGTCACACAGTCTGAAGCCTTTTCTCACTGGCCTCCCTCACTTTGTCATATGCACTTAAGTTTCCTTCAGGTCTTTTCAGAGCTTGATAATTCCTTTCTCTTTGTCACTGAATAACACTTCGTTATCTGGAAGGACCACAGTTTATTTATCCATTCACCTACCGAAGGACGTCTTGGTTGCTTCCAGTTTCTGGCAATTATGGACAAAGCTACTATTAACATCCATGTGCAGGTTTTTGTGTGGACCTAGTTTTGATCTCTTTGGGGGTAAACAGCAAGGAACGTAGTTGCTGGATCATACGGTAAGAGGATGTTTAGTTTTGTGAGAAACTGCCAAACTGTCTTCCAAAGTGGCTATTTTTGCATTCCCACCAGCAGTGAGAGAGAATTCCTATTGTCCCACATCCTCGCCAACATTTGGTATTGTCAGTGTTCTGGATTTTGGCCATTCTAATAGATGTGTAGTGGGATCATGTTGTTTTAAGTTGCATTTCCCTGATGACATATGATGTGGAGCATCTTTTCATATACTTATCTGCCATCTATATATCTTCTTTGGTGAGGTGTCTATTAAGATCTTTGGCCCACTTTTAAATCAGGTTGTTTTCTTATTGTTGAGTTTTAAGCGTTCTTTATATATTTTGGCTAATAGTCCTTTCTCAGATGTCTTTTGCAAATATTTTCTCCCAGCCTGTGGCTTTTCTTCTCACTCTCTTGATATTGTCTTTCACAGAGCAGATGTTTTTAATTTTAATAAGTCCAGCTTATCAATGATTTCTTTCAGGGATCATGTCTTTGGTGTTGTGTCTAAAAAGGCCTCACCACCCAAGGTCACCTAGGTTTTCTCTTATGTAATCACATAGAAGTTGTATTTTTTTAAAGATTGGCACCTAAGCTAACATCTGTTGCCAATCTTTTTTTTTCTCCTCCTCCTCCCCAAAGCCCCCAAGTACATAGTTGTATATTCTAGTTGTGGGTCCTTCTGACTGTGCTGTGTGGGACTCCGCCTCAGCATGGCTTGATGAGCAGTGCCACGTCCACGCCCAGGATCTGAACCTGCAAAACCTCGGGCCACCGAAGCAGAGTGCTTGACCTTAACCACTCAGCCAAGGGGTCAGCCCCCATGTAGTTTTGTAATCCTGCATTTTACATTTAGATCTATGACTCATTTTGAATTAATTTTTGTGAAGAGTGTGAGGTCTGTGTCTAGATTCATTTTTTTGCATGTGGATGTCTACTTGTTCCAGCACCGTATTTTGAAAAGACTGTCTTTTCTCCATTCTATTGTCTTGGCTCCTTTGTCAGAGATCAGTTGACTACATTCGTGTGGGTCTGTTTCTGGGCTCTGCATCTTATTCCGTTGATCTATTTGTCTATTCTCTCACAAATACCACACTGTCCTGATTACTGTAGATTTATAGTAAGTCTTGAAATTGGGTAAGCTCAGTCCTCCAACTTTGTTCTTCTCCAATATTGAGGTTATTTTGAATCTTTTGCCTCCCCATATAAATTTTAGAATCAGTTTGTCTGTATCGACAAAATAACTTGCTGGGATTCTGGTTGGGATTGCGTCAAACCTATAGATCAAGCTGGGAAGAACTGAGAGCTTGACAATATTGAGTCTTCCTATCCATGAACATGGATTATCTCTCCCTTTATTTAGTTCTTTGATTTTGTTCATCAGAGTTTTGTGGTTTTCCTTGTAGAGATCTTGTACATATTTTGTTAGATTATACCAAAGTATTTCCTTTTTTTTGGATGCTAATGTAAATGGTATTGAGTTTTTAATTTCAGATTCCACTTTTTCATTGCTTGTATATAGGAAAGCGATTGACTTTTGTATATTAACATTGTATCCTACTATAATCACTTATTAGTTTCAAGGGATTTTTCCCCATTCTTTTGGATTTTCTCTCCTCACTTTTTTTTTTTTTTAAAGATTTTATTTTTTCCTTTTTCTCCCCAAAGCCCCCCAGTACATAGTTGTATATTTCTCGTTGTGGGTTCCTCTAGTTGTGGTATGTGGGACGCTGCCTCAGCGTGGTTTGATGAGCAGTACCATGTCCGCGCCCAGGATTCGAACCAACGAAACACTGGGCCGCCTGCAGCGGAGCGCGCGAACTTAACCACTCGGCCACGGGGCCAGCCCCTTCTCTCCTCACTTTTAAAAGATAATTTTGCTGTATAATTTATTGCTGGAATTCTTTTTTTAAAAAAAAAATTTAAACAAGATAAATATTTCGCTACACTCTGTTCTCGCTTGCATGGCTTCTGCTGAGAAGTCAACTGTAATTTTTATCCTTGTTCCTCTGTAGATCAGACGTTTTATTCCTCCGGCTTCTTTCAAGAATTTTTCCGTGCCTTCGCTTTCCTGCAGTTTGAATATGACAAGCCTAAGGGTGTGTCTGTGTGTGAGTGAGTGTGTGGTTGGTATGTATTCTGTTCTGTGTTCTCTGAGCTCTCTGCATATGTACATAATATCTTTCATTAATCTTGGAAAGTTCTTTGCCATTATTATTTCACATATTTCTCTGCTCTGTTCTCTCTTCTTTTTCTAGTGTTCCAATTACACAGTTCTTAGATGGTCTGTTCTTTTTGCAATTCTTTTTTGTCTTTGCATTTCATTTGGGGAGTTTCTATTGCTCCATCTTCAAGTTCAGACTCTTTCCTATCTGTGTTGCCTCTACAGGTGAGCCCACTGAAGGCGTTCTTCATTTTACTTAGTGTTTTTTATTTCCAGCCTTTCCTTTTGATTGGTTCTTAGAGTTCCAATCTTTCCGCTGCCATTACCCATCTGTTTTTGCATGTTGTCTATTTTTTCCGTTAAAGCTCTTAACATATCAATCAGAGTTATTTTAAATTACCTGTCTGCTAAATCTAACATCTGTGTCGTATCTGAGTCTTGTTCTGATGATTGCGTTCTCTTTTCAGGCTGTGTTTTTTTCCTTGCCTCTTGGCCAACGGTACAACTCTGCTCTTTTCTTTTTTCTTTTTTCCCCCCCTCTTTTCCTTGAGAGCCCCGGTTCACCAGTGACACCTTCTTGAGACCTTCTGCCTGCATTCTAGGAATGCAGACGCCTGACCCAACATGGTGTCGTCATGCCTTATTTTGTTTCCTTTTCCAGTAAATCTGCAAACGAACAAACAAATAAAAAACTCCTGCCCTTTCTCCTTTAAAGAGAATGAGTTTGATGTCACTTCCGTCATCTCCAGCAAATTCAGAGGGAATTGGAGTTGGCACGCGAAAGTGCAGGAAGTGCTAGCGGTGTGTCAGGTGTGCACATCGTGTAATTTACTCCTCACAGCATCCCAGGAAATCGGAACAATCACTGTCCCCTTTCACTAAAACTAAAGCATGAGCATGGGTCACCTTAAGTGACTTGCTCGAGTCCCACAGCGAGTGGTGAGTTGGCTTCAGCCCAGAGCCCAGCATCCTTCCCCATCAGGAGGAAGGGGACTGGAGCTCGGGCTGCATCCAGCTCTGGGCCGGGAGGAGGCCTGGGGTCCCTCTGAGCCATTGCCTTCCCCTTGTCGCACACTTTATCACAGCTCTGGCCGTCGAGTGAGGAAACCCATGGGTCTCTAACAACCTGAAATCACAGCACACCTGCAGCTGCTCACTCAGCCTGGAGTGGGCACTGCGGCAAGAAACAGGCTTTCCACCAAACTCCCTACGCCCGGTTTTGTGCATGTAAGTGTTCATAAATATTAATATTAAAAACTGTGCCTTGACATATGTTAAGTAGTATGCAATAAATGCTAATGATGTCTCTGTTAATGATAAGAAGATGGGTGCTCAGGACAAGTCAGCCACGGCCTTAACCTTGACGCATCCTACACTGACATTTGAGCACCTCTCTCTCCCCCTGGGCCCTCAGATCCATGAGGACAGGACAGTCCATGCTTTCGTTCACTGCTCTTTCTCCAGCACCGCCCTTTCACATCCTACGGAAGTGATCACGAGGCAGAATACAGGAGGAGAGCAACAAAACCATCAGGTGTCCTTAGACCCAGTTTTGTGAATAATCATGCTGGGAAAATCATAGCAGAAGCCAGGATTTAGGGAGTTTCAGGTTCTTGGCTCCTGCAACTTCCTCCTCCCAACCAAAGGCACGCCAAAGGCAGCAAACCACACAGCCCCGCTTAGCCTCAGTGCTCCTTTGCCTGTAGGGTGGCTTCAATGAGATCCTTATGCAAAAGCCTAATGTCTTAGTTGGCTCAGGGCTGCCATAACAAGATGCACAAAGAGGGGCCCTTACACAGCCTTTATTTCTCACAGTCCTGGAGGGTGAAGCCCGAGATCAAGGCATCAGCTGATTCTGGTGAGGGCTCTCGTCCTGGCTTACAGATGGCCACCTTCTTGCTGTATCTTCACGTACCGTTACCTCTGAGCATGCAGAGAGAGAGAGAGAGAAGAGACAGACAGAGACAGAGACAGGCAGAGACCGAGAGACTGTGGGATCTCTGGTATCTCTCCATAAAGGACACTCATCTTATCAGACCAGGGCCCCACCCTTGCAACTTCATTTAACTTTATTTATTTCCTTACCCCCAAAAGTAGCCACACTAGGGGTTAAGGCTTCGACACCTGAATGTAGGGGGACACAAGCATTCTGTTCGTAACACCTAATAAGCAGTGTGTGCACGGTGGCTCTCATGCATTGATCACAGGCAGGGCGGTGGGCCAAGAGAGGTCTTGTCCCTGCCGAGATTGCAGTGCGGGGTGACACGAGAAGAATGGGCTTTGAGTCAGAATCCTCCACTAACGCCTCTGCCTCAGTCTCCCCACCCTCAAAGCAGAGATCATGCCATCTTCTGGTTCTGGGATCCTCCAGGGGCCAGGCTGGGGCTGAGAATGCTTCCCCAGGGCCCGCCCACACTGTGGGGCATCCTGAGGACAAGGGATGATGTTGGGTGAGGGGCTGTGGCACGCACAGGGACGTGCAGGACCTGGTGGCTCTCACTTTGCTCATCCACTGGGACCCCCAGTGGCGTGACCTGCCCCATCTTTCAGCCTTTGGCCCTGTAAAAGGTAATTTCTTCCCTTCTCATCTGTGTACCAAAGGCTGCAGCAAATTGTAGCCATGCTGGAAGAAATTACGAATCTAATATGCAAACCCATCATGGCGTCAGGGCTGGAAGCTATGCAGCGACCTCAAGGTCCCTAAGCTTTTGACTGGTTGCTGTGTGAGCCAGGGCACACAGACTGGACACGTGTGATGATGGTGGCTGCTGTCAAATCAGGCTCTGGAGCGATCGATTTGGGACAACGTGTCTGCTTCTGGGCATGTCAGCTACTTCGCTCAGCTTACCTGCTACTCGCCCTCCCCGGGCTGGGAAGGTTGACCACGTGGCCTGTTCTTGGAGTTCTCTCTCTCTGCTCCCACCTCCTTGGGCCATACCCAGTGGGCCCCACGCAGAGGCGTCAATGCCCAGAGGCCTGAGTCTCCACCCAAAAGGAGGGTGCCTGTTCCCGGTTCCCCGACACATTGTCTCCAGGTGGCAGAACCATCCAAAGCCACTGTCGCCTGGAAGGGACCCCAGGCCAGGGGTCCAAGAATGCAGCATAAACGTGGACTCTTGTGTTGGGTGTTACCAAGGACCTCCTACTTCAGTGGCTGGATCAGCTTCCCTCAGACACTATCCCGGCGCGCTGAAGAACAGAAATACACCCCTTGTTTGGACCTGTCACTCTGTCCGTTTACAGCAGATCCGAATCGTAGCCCAGAAGCGTGACGGGAATCACGTGTCTTCATTTACTTGAAATCGACCCTAACTGAGGCTGGCCTCCTGTCTGGGGTGCTGGTGGACAGTGCAGTCTCTGTCCTCCTCCCCCGAACCCCCCTGCCCCCTTCACCGCCCCACTCCTGCAGAGGTCTGGGGGTGCTGTGGTCCCCATTGCTGTTCTTGAGGTGTGCACACGCAGGGCTTTGGGGAGCCCCAGAATGAGGATCCAACTCCCCCGACCCCCAACTTCTTCCCAGTCTGGGGAGCCGTGTCCCCCCTCCCCTCATGCCCTGCACGGACAGCTTGCCTTACCTCATTATCTCCAAAACGGCTTCTCCTTATCCCTCAGTGGTTTCTGATTCCTGTCCTGGGCTTGAGCACGCAAAGGGTCTGGCTGGCCTGGGCAGAGGGTAGGAGAGTGGAGGGCAGTGAGACACGAATAAATAGAATCGGAACACGCGTTGTGCAAGATACCATGAACACACTGCTGTTTCTCTGGTCCAGTGCCTGCCCATCCTTGCGCTGGGATCCGCATGTGACGTTCTGGAAGACGGTCACCCCGCCCATTCTCAGACTCTGTGCCTTAGGCGTCCGAAAAAATGGTCAGTAGGGGGTGGCTGCTCTTGCCTGACCAATGCGTGCAGCCGGAGTCCAGGCCGAGGGAAGCGGGCACTGGGGACTCCAGAGCTGAGGACAAGGCCAGGGAGCCAGTGAGAGGCCAGTCCGGGGAGGACATGAGGGCTGTGTCTGTCCAGCAGTGACCTCGAGCAAGGAGGCTGCATCTGAAGGGCCAAGGCCTGGCCTGAGGGCTGCAAGAGGAGACCCAAGGCCCTGCCTGCTGTCCCATCCACCGACTGCGGGCAGAGGGAACCCGAGGGAGGGAGGGCTGCAGGGAGGGATGGGGGTCCGAGCCCTGCTGGAATCTGGGATCGACCTCAGCGAGCCCCGGATGACCCTGCAGGAAGGGACTTGCAGAAGCCAGGGTGAACACGCCGTGCACGGTGCACGGACCGCGGGCGGGGCAGTAAAGCCCATCACAGCCGATTTCCAGCCCTGGGGTCTGAGGCCACCCTGGCACGCCCACGTCCGCTGCTGGTCGGCCATGCGGCCAGGGGATTGGTGTGCTCACTGCGCGGGGCTCCGGGACCCGCCACTGCTGGGGAGTCAGCCACCGACAGCACAGCTCGTGTCCTGGAAGGTGCCCCTCGTGTGTGTTCTTCCGCACAGGGTCAGCGGACGCGGGCAGGACCGGGCTCCTCCCGGTGCTTCTCAGGCGGGGCCTGGAGCCGGTGCTGGGAGCCGCCACATATCCAGTCCCCAGCCTGCGCTGTGGGGGCGCAGAGGGTCTACAGCCAATGGAGCCCGCCTTTGCTGGGGGTCTGCTGTGCGCCAGGCAAGAGAGGGAAAGGCCAGGGAAACGGAGTGTGTGAGTGTCCTGGGGTGGCCGTAACAAACGACCTCAAACTGAGTGGCTTAAAACTACAAGAATTATTCTCGCACGGTTCTGGAGGACGGAGTCTGACATCAAGGTGTCACAGGCCTGTGCTCCCTCCAGAGGCTCCAGGGAGGGTCCTTCCTGCCTCTACCGGCTTCTGGGGGCTCCAGGCGTCCCAGGCTTGTGGCTGCATCACTCCGCTCTCTGTCTCTGTGGTCACACGGCCTGTGTGTGTGTGTGTCTGGGTCTTCACATGGTGTCCTCCTCTCAGTGTCTCTGTTTTCTCTTCGTATAAGGACACCTGTCATGTTAGAGTAAGGCCCACCCTAATGACCTCATCTTAACTTAGTCTGTGGACTGAACTGCATCCCTCCAAAATTCGTAGGGCGAGACCCGAACCCGCAATGTGACTGTATTTAGAGATGGGCCTTTAGGAGTTAATTAAGGTTAAATGAGGTCATGAGGGTGGGGCCCTGATTCCATAGGACTGGTGCCCTTATGAGGAGAGACCCCCAGAGATCTCTCCATGCCCGCACAGAGGAAGGGCCACGTGAGAACCCAGTGAGAAGGCGGTTTTGTCCCCGAGTCAGGAAGAGAGGCCTCACCAGGCGCCAGCCCCGCCGACACCTTGATCTTGGACTCGCAGCCTCCGGAATTGTGAGGAAATTGAGTCTGTTCTTCACGCTCCTCATCGTGGTGCTTCGTTACGGCAGCCCGAGCATACGGTCCTCTTTCCAAATAAGGCCAAGCTCACAGGTTCCAGAGGGGAGGCCGTGGACATATCTTTTGGGGAGGACGCTGTTTAATCCACAGCCCAGAAAGATTAGACCGAGGAGACCAAGGGCGCAGGTGCGCCTCCTGCAGAGAAAGAGCTCGATGGGGATTGGGGAACTGAGAAGGACGCTAAGGAGACAAGAGGCTCGCCACACTGTGGGGCAAAGTGACACTGGCCAAGTGGACGCTGTCTATTTGGAGCATCCAGTACCAGACAGACTTGGGGATGAAGGAAGGGTTGCAGGGATGAAGAGGAAGGGGGGTGGCATCAGGTGGGGGTGTGGGGTGGCTTCCGGGGGCAGTGACGTGTGGCCTCTTGGGGTGTTTGGGGAGAGGAGGGGGCGGTGGGAGGGGAGACGCGGGCTGAGGCGCAGCACTGCGGGCAGGTGTGTGAGGACCAGAGCCTGCATCCCTGGCTGGGGGCCTTCTCCCACCATCCTTCTCGGCCGACTTTTAACCGTACGTCACACACAGTTCCCACCACCCTGCAGATGAGCGGGGAGGGGGTCATTTGCTCGTCTGTCACCAATCCGCCCTCTGTCCACGCTCCGTCCTTTGGGTGGCTGGAAACCCTAACCCCGTCTCCCTCAAGCCTGGTGGAGGTGGTCCTCAGGCTCTCCTGGATAAGAACGGGCAGCCTCTTAGAAGTGCAGGATGCCTCTCACCCCACTTCTTTCTCCAAGCTGGGGGCCCCCATGGGAAGGGCAGGGCATGCCGTGGCTTTCGTGTCCCAGTAGAGTTGGGAGAGAGGGGGTAACAGAGCCTCTTGCCCCTTCTGGCCCTCGGCTGGGTGCTGGCTGGGTGCTCTGTCCCCTTGTCCGTGGTCCAGGCACACCGCTGACTCTTAATGCCGAAGTCTGTGGCTGGTGATGTCCTGGTCCAAGCTTTTGGCTTGAATAATGTTCCCTGGAAGCCACATGTCCCTTGAGGACGTGATTTCCTTTACCTGTCCACCTCAGGAGTCAGCCACACCTCCCATCCAGCTTCTAGTGTGTTGGGGTACTCTTTGCTGAGGTGTCTTTAAGTGGAAGTCTGAATAGCAAGGATCTGGCACAGAGAGAGTGGGGTGAGTGGCGTTTCAGGCAGAACATCTGTGCAAAGGCCCTGAGGTTGGCCTGTGATGTGCTGCCAGGAGGCCACAGAGGCAGGAGCATTGGTGTTGGGGGGTCTGGAAGATTAAACAGGCAGAGAGGGGGTGTCCCACAGGAGCCAACAGGCACGGTAAGGAATTCAGACTATATTCTAAAAGAGGGAAGAAGATTCTTGAAGATTTTAAGATGGAAATGACATTCATCTAATTTATATATTACTCAGATCACAGCAGCCGTTCTGTAGAGGGTGCACTGTAGGGGAAGGAGTGAGGCAGGGAGGTCTGCCTGGAGGAAGGGGAGAGGAAGGTCCCTCAATGGACTTTGGGATCTATTTGGCGGGGAGTGAGGAGGAAGGAAGAAGAAAGGAAGAAGGCATCCAACTGGAGCGACGTGTGGGTGATGAGGCCACGGGCTGAGCCCATCCCATCGGGAGAGAGAGAGGCGTGGAGCAGGAGGAAGGGAAAGTCCAGAGCTCCACTTGAGGAATATCGGGGTCAAGACCCCTGGAAGATGGCCACATGGAGATATCAAGTAGAAAGATTCAGAAACACAGCATGGCGGGTTTAGGGTCAAGAGAGAAAGGTGAGAGGCATCAGCATTCAGCGTTATAACCTCGAGACCCGGTGGCCTCACCAACGGGATGAGCAGAGAGAAAAGAGGGCAAGGAGCCAGGCCCCGCTGTGGGCAGCCGGCAATGTTTAGAGGACCATAAGGGAGGGGCGTGGGGTAGGATGCCCGGAGGCACTGTGGTGGGTGAGTGGTGGCCCTGAGATGTGTCCGTGTCCTGGTCTCCAGAACCTGTGGATGTGACTTCATTTGGAATAGGGGTCTTTGCAGATTGGTTAAATTAAAGATATTGAGATGAGAGCATCCTGGGTTACCCACGTGGACCCTAAATCCAATGACTGTGTCCTTATAAGAGAGAGGAGAGGGAGATTTGAGACACAGACACAGACACAGAGGAGGAAGCCACGTGACCACGGAGGCTGAGACCGGAGGGACGCAGCCATAAGCCAAGGAACGTCTGGAGCCCTAGAAGCCGGAAGAGGCAGGAAGTACCCTCCCCTGGAGCCTCCAGAGGGAACAGGGCCCTGCGACACCTTGATTTCAGACTTCCAGCCTCCAGAACTGGGAGAAGATCAATTCCTGTCATTTAAGCGGCCCCGTCTATGGTGCTTTGTTACGGCCGCCCCAGGACGTGTATACAGACGGTGCTACAGTTCTGCACTTGTTTCCCCATGCACCTGAGCCAGGACCCCATGGGACCGGGAGCGGCGCCCTGACCTCAGGCACATGGAACCCCCGACTGCCGGGGGGTTTCCAGTCCTTCAGGATCAGACACATCCCCGTCTTTCTCCACATGAGCCCGGGGACCCCGTCCTTCAGAGCCGTCCCACATCCCACAGGTTGACACCGGGTCCAGCTCCCCCAGGAAGCCACGCCAGCGGCTCCAGGGAAAAGCACAGGCAGCTTCTAGAATGTTCACAGCGCCGGGAAGGGCCAGGAAGCAGCCCGTTTCCCTGCTGAGTGTGAGGATGTTCCGAGTTTCAGCACCATCAAATTACCAATAGGAGGCGACAGCCTGCCTCGGGGTGGGGGGGGTCCTGTGGACGTGTCGACAGCACAACCGGCTCCTGGACGACCTACGACTCAGAGGACCGGGGAGAAAGATGGGCTGTGACTTATGGTGACTTGCTGGTTTGGAGTATTAAAGGCCATACGGGTCCTCCTCCTGGGGGGCCCCACAGACACCACTGCTCTTGTGTCTGGCCTTTCTCTCCGTCTGCCGATTACGCATGTGCAGCGTCTGAGAGGCCGTAAGAGCGGAGGGTCTGCATCAGGCTCCCCCACTGGAGACCTGCTCCAGGCATCTCCTGCTTACAGCCCAGTGACATCAATGATGCTCTTTAGATAGTGAGCTTCCCGGCATGGGAGGTGTGCAAACCGGGAGGCTTGGAAAACTGGGCTGCAGGCGTGGTGAACTCTTGGTTCCACGAAACTCCAGGAATCCCTGGGTGGACTCACTCATCCAGGAGGATGGCAAGGGGCTTTCCTCATTCGTGCTCTGACACTTGGGGATGGGTGGGAGGTCTGCAATGTGTGGGCCCGAGGGCAGGGGGCACGGGGCTTCTGCCGTCCAAACCCCTTATTTCTGCTGCTGGTCTGTGTGACGCAGAGAAACACGCAAAACAGCTGAGGTTCCACCCGCAAAATAGGTTTGGTCTGCTTTTCCGGCCTCTGGCCCGCAAGCTTAGCTCATCAGGCCCCTGCTCCCCTGCCCTTGGGCAGCTCAGTGGGTCCCAGCTCCCAGACAGAAGCAGGTGCAGGCCGGATGCCCACAGTGGCCTCTGAGACCCTGCCCTTCCACCTGGTGCAGGTGGCGCCTCACAGAACTGCCCGGATGCCCCTGAGCCCCCGACCTGGGCTGTTTCTGCACCCCACTTAACAGAACGGGCCCTGCATGCCCTGATCCTGTAGTTTTAGCCGAGCTCTCCCAGCCATGCATCGAGAAGCACACGCCCAGGAAGCGTCAGCTGAGGGTCCCTCCACCATCTTCGTTTGGTTGCAGTTTTTACCCATCAAGCTGGTTCTGACTTCAGGCCTGGTCCAGCCCCTCCTGGCCCCTGGCCCTTGGCACTGCCCCCATCTTCAGCCCTCTCTTGACTTTGGAACTTGCCGGTGAACTCGGTCTCCTAACCCTGAGGTTGGGGCCCTCCTGGGACCTGGCTGTCCATCCCGACTGCCGTGAATGGAGGACCTGCCTCTCCAGGCTTCAGCCTGGAACCCTTCCCTGCCCTCCTGGCTATCTAGGCCTTGGGACCCTGTCACCTGGACCACAGGCCCTGACCCCATCTAGTGGGCAGACCCCGCAGACCCCACCTGCCTGGATCCCCGGGGTTATCTCGACCATGTTTCGGAGCCTCTCTCTGTTTCCCCAGCTGTAAGCAGCCCATTGAAAGAGCTTTCATTAAGGTCACCGAGCGACCCCTGCATCGCCAAATGCCAGGTCAGCTCTTGGCCCCCATTGCACTGGCCCCAGTAGCACGTGGTCAAATAGTCCCGCCTCCCTCCCTCCCCGGGCTGCCAGGATGCCATCTGTCCTGTGTCTGTCCTACTGCTCCCTCTCAGCCTCCTTTCCTGGGCCTCCTCTTCTTTCCTTCCTGTTAAACCTGGAACCGCCCAGCCTGGCCCTGTCCTTGCCTCTGTCCACGTCATTTCCATGGTAGTTTCCTCCAGACTTTGGCTTTCAACACCATCCGTGTGCCGACAACTCTCAGCATTGTCTCCAGCCCAGCCTTCCCGCCCAACCTCCAGATTTGTAGCCCCACCTGCCCATCTCCACGTGGACGTCCACCAGCTCAGCGGGACGTTGGCTAGGCTCCTGATCGTCCCCTCCAAGCCTGCGCTGCCCTGGGCCGTGGCACCTCCAAACTTTCAGTCGTTCAGGCTGAAACCATCCGCTCTCATTCTTTTGGACCCCACATCAAACTTGTCCATGACTTGTGTTAATTCTGCCTTTACGATAAATCCCCAGTTGGAGCACTTCTCAGCCCCCAACTGCAGTCTCCCTGGGCTGACCTGCCATTACCTCTTGCTTGGATCGTTGCAGTAGTCTCCTCCGTGGGCTGAGCTGTTGTTATGTCTTGCTTGGATTGGTGCAGTAGTCGCCTCACCGTCTTGCTGCCTCCACTCCTGCACCTCAGGGGCTCTTGGTCACACAGCTCCTGATGTGATCATTTAGTGTATAGGTCACATTGTGTAACTCTGCTGAAAACCATGTAGGGATCCCTATTTCTCTCTGACTACAAACCAACATGCTTACAAAGCCCATTGGGTCTGACTGGATCTGCAGAGCCCTCACCCCAGGTATTCCCTCTCTGGCCTCATCTCCTTCTGTCCCCTAACTCGCTCAGGCCCAGCCCCAATGGCTTCCTCACCCTTCCCTAAGCTTCCCAAGCATGCACCTGCCTTAGAGTTTTTGCATGGGTTGTTCCTTCTGCCTGAAATGCTCTTCCCCACACCACCTCACAGCCTCTGCTCACACGTCCCCTTCTGCATGAGGCCTTCCCTAATCACTCCATTTAAAGGTGCCACCTGCACCTCACCACACGCCCCAGGTCCCCCTAATTCTGCCCTCCTTTTGTCTTAGTCTGTTCAAGTTGCAATGACCAAGTACTATAGACGGGCGGCTTAGGAACAACACAAGTTTATTGCTCACGGCTCTGGAGGCTGGAAGGCCCAGATCAGGGGGCCAGCTTTCCTCTGGGTCCTGGACTTCTCGCTGAGTCCCACACGGCAGAGAGCAGAGAGGGGAAGCGGCCTCTCTTGTGACTCTTACAAGGGCATCAGGGGGCCCACCCTCAGGCCCTCATCCAGTCCTAGTCACTCCCAAAGGCCCCACCTTTGAACACCATCACGCGGGTGGCAAGGCTTCCCCTGTAATTTGGAGGGACGCAAACATTCAGCCCGTAGCACCTGTCTTCCATGGTTATCGCTTTTTGACAATTTCTCTATTTATCCATCAGCTTTATTGTTAGGAAAGCATCTTAGTCCCTTTGATGTACTATTGGGGACATCAGGGATGGAGGATAAATATTTGTTGAGTAGAAGCAGTTCGCTCATATGTGACGAGGCGTACAGATGTCCGCCTGTCCTGGAGCCAGCGTTGGAGGAGCACCCCTGGGCGTTCTGAAAGGATGGCGGGAGGACTGACGGCTTGATTCCATGGTGGGGGGTGCGTCCCCCCCTCCCTGTTTTGTGCTCAGCCTGGTCAGTGCCCCCTGGCTTCCCCTCCCCTGCCCCTGCCCCGCCCCCATATGGAGCATGATGGAGGTCCCCCCATAAGCGGGAAGAGGAGCTGAAGCCAGAAGTGGAACCCCAAAACGACAAATCTCTGACATTCCTGCCTCCTTGTGATGCAGACACATTCAGACTCCACGCAGACTTTACCACGTAATGAAAGGTTTTCAAAATCGTGACAATGCTAACGAGAAATCTAATTTTCACAGAGAACGCCACGAACGGCCAAAGGAATATTCGATTTGTAAACAAAATGGAATTTTTGATTGTGAAGCGGAGCGCCATAGCTCTGCAAATAATTGAATCTGCAAGGGTGAGGTGTTTTTTTTTTTTCCAGTAGTTGTTTCTCAGGAGGTCAGATAACGTGCAGTTCTGGACATTTAAATGATGCTGGGAGGGGCGGGGCGCACGCACATGGCGGGGGCGCGTGGATGAAATTTTTGCAGAGCAGCTGCTGGTAATCTCCACGCACTGCATGACGCCCCCTCCAGCGCAGGGCCGCCCTCCCCCAGTTACCCAGAAGCACCTGGTGCTGTCCTGCTGGGAGGCAGGTGGCATCCTCACCTGTGCGGGAGCTGGACCAGGTGAGTCAGATGCATGGACTCCTGCCCAGTGCCCTGCTCCCGGAGCTTCCTTCCCCTGGTGCTGCCCACTCCTGGCTCCAGTTCTGCCTCCATCCCACGTCCCACGTGAGGTCACAGCTGCTGGTCTGCACACACGGTGGTCTGGAGGCTCTTCTGGGGGCCCGCCTGGGCTCTCACTCCCCAAGCAAAGACTCATGGAACTCCGGATGTGCGATGGAATTTTTGTCCTAATGCACATTTTCTTTCCTGGGAAGAGAGTTAGTCCTTTCATCAGATCCTCGAGGGTTTCATGACCCTAAAAGTTTCAAACCACTGACATAATTGGAGAGACAAGTTGCTCCCAGCATTTCATGAGCATCTGGCGTGTGCCAGGTGGGAGCTACAAGATTTCTCTAATTGCGTCTTTTTCTTAAAATTTTTATATAAAATTTTTTTTTTTGAGGAAGATTAGCCCTAAGCTAACTGCTGCTGCCAATCCTCCTCTTTTTGCTGAGGAAGGCTGGCCCTGAGCTAACATCCGTGCCCATCTTCCTCTACTTTATACGTGGGACGCCTGCCACAGCATGGCTTGACGACTGGTGCCATGTCCGCAGCCAGGATCCGAACTGGGGAACCCAGGCCACTGAAGCGGAACATGTGAACTTAACCGCTGCGCCACCGGGCCAGCCCCTATGTAAAGAATTTTTGACATACAAACAACTGTACCTACTGAATGTCTACAACTTGATGACTTTGGAGCTAAATACACATCCGTGAAACCATCACCACAATCTGTGCCATAAACCTATCCATCACCTCCAAAAGCTTCCTCTTGCCCTCTTATTTATTACCATTATTATTATTTTGTGATAAGAGCCCTTAACGTAAGACCTACCCTCTCAGCACACTTTGAAGTGCACGTACGGCCTTGTTAACTCCAGGCTCTGTTCGGGACAGCAGATCTCCAGGAGTCGTTCATTTCGTATAACTGAAACTTTGTGCCTTTGAACTAATTCCCCCTTGTTTTCCCTCTAATGTCACCTCTTGGGCGTAGAGATTAATCTCTCAGTGTTAAGATGAGGAAACTGAGGGCCACAGCTGCTCAGGGGCTGACGGGGGGCTGGGATGGCCAAAGAGAGCCCCCAGCCCCGGGGCTCGGACTGGTCCCCCAACCCAGGATCTCCCTGCTGGCGTTCCCCCTCGGAAGGAGCAAGGGGGCCAGGACCAGCCACAGGGACTGCAGGTAAGGTGGGCCGGCATTGGAGGCTGGAGCACCAGCAGTGGAGGCGGGGGCCAGGGTGAGGGGAAAACCTGGTCTCTGTGAAGGACCAGGCAGGGTGGCAGAGGCAACGGGACGCACGCCCCAGAGCCGGGGACCAGCGTCAGGCCAGCTCTGCACACCACGGTTCCCACCTGTGGAAGGAGGAGCTTGGCTCACTCACCCCCTTCTAAGCCTTGAAAGGAGTCCTCGGGCCTCCCTGGGAAGCCCTTCCATGAAAAAGGCTCCAGGGCCGTCCTCGTAGACTGGTGTCTGGCCCTGTGGGCAGCAGGGCAGATCAGCAGAAGGACAGATCCAAGTTCTCTCCTGCCACTGATTTAGGCTCCACCTGGATGGGGAGCAGAGACAGCTGCCTCAGCCTGGCCTGCACCCCGGGAGGACTGGGCAGGCGCCGGATTCAGTGCAATTCCTGGGGCTCCCCTCTAGCCGTAATGCCAGGCATCCCCTATCTTGCTCCTTGCCCCCCAAATTGAAAACCCACCGAAGCGATGGGACAGAAGAGGCTCCCCCTTTCCAAGGCCTCATTGCCCTGCGGTGCCCTGCAGGAGTCAGGCCTGGGGGGCACCCTGGTCATTGGTCATTGCAGCCATAGCTGCGGCCACAGCTGTAAATGGGACCATCCAGCACTTCTCCAGACTCTTAGCCTGCATTAAGGACATTAAAAGCATTGTGGCTCAATTCTGAAGACAGAGCCACAAGATTGCAGCTGAAATGAGACAGAAAAAAGATGGGCTAGCACTTCTCTTTTCTCTAATCTCCTTATTCAAGCTCAATTTGGTGTCCAAACACACCCCAACGCAAACACTGCATCTTGCCAAAGAGATTTAGAAGGGCAAGGCTAGAGATAATGCAATTTCACATTTGGAAGCGTGCGCATAAATCTGCATCTCATATGCATCTATTACAACGGATCGTAAGTTGCATAACCAACTCAAAACAATCAGTTTCTGTCTTACTGTATTTTTTTTATTTGTTTCTGACAAATGACATGAATCCCATTATCTGGTAATGCTACAATAGGATTACACTACCGACTAGGCGGCAAAGCTCCTTTGGGGAGGAAATCCTGTGGGATTCTAGGTGGGCAGAGATCCAAATGCTAACACAGTATGTTTTACTCTAGTCTGCACCAAACCGCTTTCATTCCTGGAGTTAAGAGCTGGGCCAGTAGCGTCAACACCACGAGGGACTCTGCATTGATGATGCTCTCGGTGCCCAGCACCCTAATCTGTGAAATGGGCACAATTTTGACATTTGCTTCCTTTCTGCCTCTTGGGTTGCTATGAAAATTACCAGGGCCATCAGTCAAGTTTTAGTTGTGGGAAATAAATATCACTCTAGATTTGGGTTTTAAAACAAGAGATTCTGGACCAGCCAGGGTTGCAAGGCGTGGGCTGGGCCTCCAGGAAAGCCTGTCCGGAAAAGCCCATAGCCAGGAAGGTGGCCGATCCAGAGGCTGCCCTTGGAAGTGCTGATTTCTGGAATATTCCTTGGGGCTGGGATGCAGGGGTCAGCTGCTGCCACCTGCACAGCCACCCTTCAACAACAAGGAATCCAGTGGCCAGATTGTAGAACCCCACATGCCCATGGCCATGCCCATCAGCAGAAACACTGGCTGTCCACGGCTCATACAAGTGTAGAATTGGAGGACGCTCATTTGCATACAGTGCCTAATTTGCATTCAGAACATCAGATGCAAGGGCACCTGGGAAATGTAGTTTTTAGTTTTCCGGCCTCAATACAGGAATGCAGGAAGCCTCCCCAGAAGGCAGCTGCAGGGGCCGACCACACCTGGTGAGCTGGGCACTGCCGGCCCACGAAGGGCTCACACAATTCCACTCGCTCTAGCCCTTTGCTCTTTGAACAGATGACGTGTCCTTGCATCATGACTGCTCTCAGATATGGGAGCAACCCAGTGCAGGGCCAGGGGGCAGCCCGGCTCCGCAGTCAGACCTGGGCTCACGTTCATGCACCACCTTCCCTGTTTCTGCTGCCTGGTGCAGGTCACGGAACTCAAACCTCGGACCCTCCTCCGTGATGGGCTGAGGTTAAGAACATCTCTGCAGAGGCCTGTTGGGACAACTAGAGAAGATGATGCTTAAGGCCTCTCGCCCGGTGCCTGGTGCACAGGGAGTGCCCAGTAAATGCTGCCCGTGGTGGACAGAGCGTCAGCGTAGGGGTGGACGGAGGGCTGGTCCACAGTCAGGAGGCCTGGGGTTTAGGCTTTTCAGCGTTGTCTTGAAAGAAGTTTCTTCCTCGTCTGTGAAACGGCCTTTGGATCAATGGCTAAAAGCTTTCCCAGCAGGACACCTGTGTACCGGGCTGAGGGGCTGGAAAGCTCAGGCTGGGCCCCAGGTCAGTGCCACATGCTGTCTGCTGCCGGCCAGGCCGGGCCATGGGCACCAGGAGTCCCTTCCCACTAGCCCTGCTGGCCGCTGGTCTCCGTGATGTGCCCATTAGCCAGCCCCCCGTCGAGGTCCTGTCTCCCTCTGCACCTCACCTTCACTGCCGTGGGGGAAAGACGCAGGAGGGTCTCAGAGGATCGGTGCCCATGCTCCCACCTGGGGGCCCGTCCTTGGCAGGAGGTCGGGAGCCCTGCGGCTCTCCGGGAGCTTCTCAGAGGGTCTCTGCGCGGAAGTGGCCCAGCAGGGTGCACGGATCCCCGAGCCCTGCCCCCATCACCTGCGGGGGCAGGAACCCCCCCTCCGCCCCCCGCAGGGGGATCACTGCTTCTCCAGACCCCTCCTTCTGTGGCCAACCTGGAAGCTCCATGAAGCAGGCACAGGGCTGGTCTCGGTGTCTGAGGCCATCTCCTCGGTCACCCCAGGGACCAGAACTGTGGCCACATGGCGGGGGAGCAGAGTCAAGGCCACTTCAGGACTGGAAGTTTCTTTGCACAGAGAGGCACCGGGTGTTCCAAGCGGGGACAGAGCCTCTGCAGATCACACCACAGGCGCTGGCCGCACGAAGTGAGCCAGGGACAGACACTCTCCCCCCCTCCGAGAAAGACAGGACCAACGGTGGGTGAGGTCACCAGCCTTCAAAAGGCAACGTGAGCACAACGGCCCCCTGGAGCAGGGTGTCTAGAAAGTGCTCCATCTGTGGGAGTTGTTGTTACTCTAAAATGAACCTCCAGCCCATAGCTCGGACCCTCTGGGGCCCATAGGACAGGCCTATTCACTCTTCCGTGATGGGACCGCTTTCCATTGGAGAACACAGCTCTTATGCTCCCCTGGAGAGATCTTCTCCATGCTCAAGGAGCCTTGCATTTTCTTGACCCTGGGCCACTTTTCTTCGAGCCATTCCTAACGCTCTGCCTCCCTTCTGGAGTTTGGTGCTGGGAAGCCAATGCTGTACCCTACAGAGTTCAAGACTCTAAGTCTGGAGCCCATGAGCTCTCACCTCTCTTGTCCTGGACGTAATACTTCAGTTATTGCTGCCTAGGTTTGGGGCAGCCTCATGCTGTGGTTGGCGGCCCAGAGCTTGCAGTCAAGCAGGCACAGAGAGGTGGCGACTGGGCCTCCAAAGTGGGATGGATGCAGGTCGCTCTCTGCTGGCGCTGGCTTCTGCCAGTTGTCCTCTGGGGTGTGCAACTACAGCCCTGCCCTTCAGTCCTTTCGAGCCGAGGGCCTCTGGTCAGCTAGCTCTCCTGCTTGGCTTGGGCAGAGCTCAGGCTGAGCAGGGGCTTCTGGCCTGGGTGGGAAGGAGGGGGAGGTGGGGAGGGGAGGGATGCATGTGTTGTGACAGCTGCCCTCTGGGAAGGGGCATGGTGAGCAGGGCCAAGCCCGGCTCCTCCTGCTCTGAGGCCCCCAGGCAGCCAGAGGACAGCTCTGGGGCAAACACTGCCATCAGCCATCCTAAAGACCTAGCTGCATCCTGGTGCAGTCACAAAGGCAGGGACAGAAGAGCATTACTGTACTGGGAACCTTGCTGAGAGACCCTGAGCGTGCGCCAAGTTACACGAACGCAGCCAAGGAGATGTGACAACATGAGCCAGAGGCCAAAACGTCTTTCTTGTTCCTCTCAATGCATGTTTCTGGGAAAAATAACAAAAGAAATACTGGATATACAAATGGGAGAAATAATTACCAGCAAGGTACACATCCAGGGACATGGATAGCGGTGAAATAGCCTGTGTGTGACAACCCTTTTCCTTGGTGTTCCTCCCAGGAGCTTCCTCATCGGTGGGGTGACCATTTGTCATCCACACTGGCCAGTTTTGAGAATGAGGGTGTAGCCATCAACGGTGACGCCGGGGCAACAGGTGTAGAGCGGGCGTTGTGCTCGCGGACTGGGACATGTGGCTGCTGTGGTTATCTGGGCAATCAATCCATCTGCAGGGATGACAAGACATTGGACGAGAAGGTGCTATTTCTTGGAGAAGGACCACCAGACGAGACTTACGATGTTGTTGTGAGGGATGTTGCCATCTTTGTGGCTGATTTGTTCATCCCACGGGCAGCATCCTCTGGAGACACGCTCTGCAATTTGAGCTCTGGCGGTGTGCCACTAGGGGTAGTTACAGAAGGAGGAGAACCCGGGGCTTGAGGCCCCACCCAAGAGCCAGGTCTATGGAGGGGCAGCAGGTAAACAGAGAGAAACAGGCTTCTGACATGGGCTAGCCTGGGCTCCCCACAGTTCCCCACCCCACGGCTCATGAGCTGGTCAGAGAGGACGTTTGTTGGTGGTGGTATTTTTCTCTGCTCCTGCCCTCCAGGGTCTTGGTGGGGACAACCTGCCTGTTCCACTAAGAAGGGGAAGGCCCCAGCTCCTCAGCTCTACAGCCTTCCTGGGAGCTGGGCGTGGGAATGTGGCCTGACCCAGCAGAATTACTCAGCCAATCAGATGCACCTGCCCTGAATTGCTTGGCCAATCATGTGTGGCCGACTGTCCTGAACATTTTCACCCTGAACTTCCCAGCCAATCAGATGTGACTGCCCTGAATCATTTGGCCAATCAGGTGTGGCTGACTGTCCTGAACATTTTCACCAATCTGATGCACCGCCCCCGAACTTCCCAGCCAATCAGATGTGACTGCCCTGAATTGCTTGGCCAATCAGATGTGACTATCCCCATGTGGGCCAGCCTGTAGGTGTCCTGGCTGGGACATCTGGAGCCCTGGGGGTCCCCATGCAGCCCCCTCACCTGACCATTTCTGCAGCTCTGGCTGCACAGCTTTGGAGCAACATTTAGCCTTCCTTCTGGCAATGCTGTGTGCTGCCCTTTGGTCTTCTAATAAATTTCTATTCTGCGTATATAGTCGGAATCTGTTTTTCTCTACCTTACAGCTAAAGAGTCTTGACTGATATGCTGTGTGAGCTGGGGTAATTCTTGCCATTCTCTGAGCATTTCTCAGTCATCTTTAAAATGGGATGAGAATCCCTAATGCTAAACAACCATGGTTTAAAGCATAAGTATATCCCATGCAATATTGGGATACACTTATACTACAAAAATAATTGGTTGTTTATCTGAGGTTCCAAAGTTCCTGGGTGTCCTGTGCTTTGGTTTGCTGCCTGGCACCGTGGCCTCCTCTGGGAATCCACCTCCTGACTCCCCCACATCCTGCGTTTGCTTTTCTTTGGGGAGCTGTGCTGACAGCCAAATGGCTTTTATGCAATGCGTCCCTGAAAGCCGGTTGCATTTGCTCCAGGGCTTATTAAGACAAGCCATTTTACCGCGGTGAAGAGCACGCACGCACACGCAGCCATGTTCCAGAATCAATGGTGTCTCAACAACAAAATTGCAGGCATTCTCACGTCCTCCACCATTAGGAGCCCATAGGAGGCATAAACACCCTTCTGGGTCATTATGGTTCATTTTCAGCTTCCAAAGAACGTGTTTCTCGGCGCCTCTGATCCCCCCAGCTGTGTTATACCCCCGCTCAGCCCAGCCCATTATGCTCTACTCTGTCCAAGCCGGGAGCAGTCATTTTCCAAAGACAAAACACATTTGCCTGACAAGTCTCGACATCCTCGTTTCCCCTCAGACAGACACGAACGCGGGCTGCTTCTGGGTTCTAATGCACCACCCAGAGAGGGCCAAGGGAGACCATTTCCCGAACTGTGCCACCCAGAACAGACTCTCCCTCTGAAATGTGGCATGGAGAGGGTGGAAGCTGGTGGCTGCCACTGGGGTAACCTGTGGCCAAGCGGAGAACCAAGGCTGAGATGTCTGTGAGTCAGAAACTACCCTCCCCAGTGTGCTTCCTCCCAAGGCCACAGAGAGGGAGACTCAGATAAAGACTCGTGAGCATATACGGGGAGCTTCACAGAATCCACGTCCTCTTCCTCAGCGTCTCCGGAGAAGCATCTCGTATGCTCTGCAGAAAAGGCAGCGACATCTAAAGGGCAGGCCTGGCAGGGGCTGCGGTTGTCCTGGGATGTGATTTAGGTTAATTACTGTAATTGTGCATTGGGCTCTGTGATTCTGGTTTCCAAGAGTAAGTCATAAAATATGCAGATGGTCATTCCAAAAATGAGTCCCCACTGTAGCTGATTTTCGAGTTGCCAAGAGGTCTGCTGACTTTCCAGTGTGAAGCCGGCCACGATGGTCCTTTTATGCTTCTGCTCTTCCCTTCTTTCACTAATTCCCTCAGGGAACGTGTGTCCCCACTGCGCGCCGAGCCCTCTGTGCTGGGCGCCAGGGCTGCAGCGGCCAGTGAATGGGGCAGACAGGGACCCACGTGCGCAGCTGACAGTCTGGGGCAGGGGTGCACGTCAGACAAGAGAGTCTAAGCTACGCCGTAGAAATGATCGCCGTGTGCAATGAACGAGAAGCAGAGGGACGTATGCGACAGGACCGTGAGAGGCCGCTCCAACCCTGCTGGCCGTGAAAGAGCGCTGGCCTCCCCCTCTGGCCCAAGTCCTGGGTCCCGCCTGCCCCCAGTCTCCAACCTCCTCCTCGCAGGAAAGGGTCTGCCCAGTGGCTCAGCTCCAAACCCCAGAACAATCCTTCCGTCCCCCCTTCTTGCCACCTTTGTTCAACCTCAGGGAGTTCTCTTAAACCTCTTTTTAAAACATACACTTAGTCTGGCCATGTTTCGGCATCTTCACTCGGCCTCCGCCTGGTCACTGTTGGCTCTCTCCGGGGCAGCTGCAAAACCTCCTACCGGGTCCCCCTGTTTCCTCCTCTCCATGGATTCTCTCTCCTCAGGACAGCCAGGGTGGTCTTTCAATGAAGTAAACTGGGTCATGGGCTGTCTCTACTTAAAACTCTCCAGGGATGTTCCATATCATACAGGATAAAAATCCCGACTCCTTGCCTGGGCTCGCAAACCCTATAGGCTTCAGCCCACCTCCCCTCCCACCCCCACCAGCACTGGCCTGGCCCTGTCTCCATCGGCTCCCACCAATTGCACTTTCTTCTGTTCTGCAGACAAACCACACTCATCCCTACCTCAGGACCTTTGCACGAGCTGTTACCTCCACCTGAGGTGCTCTTTCCTGGTCTTCAAAGGTCTGGCTCTTTGTCACATAGGTCTTAGCTTAGAGATGGCTTCTTCCGAGAGGCGGGTTGTGCTCTGCAAAGCGCCACCTGCCTTTGGTGGGTTTAGTTTGTGTACCTCTTTGTTGTTCGCCCTTCCCCACTAGTGCAAGCTCTATCCCGACCCATGGGACACTGTCTAGCATACAGCAGGTGCTCCCTGAATAGGTTTGCCCAGGTGATTGGATGAAGGAGCGTGGAAGCATCTGGGAGAAGTGGCTTCTAATCTGAAACCTGCAGGTGCGGAGGAGATGCTCAGGTGAGAAGCTCGGGGCACAGCCTGGAAGGAAGCGACTGCATTTGCCAAGTCGCTAATGAGAGATTTAACTTGGGACATTCAAAAAGCAGAAAGTTGACCCATATGGACGGGGCATAGGGTACGCAGTCGGTCATTCGCATGGGGCCTAAGAGATCCTCTGGGGCCTCGCCCATCACCCTGGGCATGCACTGTCCTGCTCAGACAGAGGCTGCCGGTAAGGACACTTGCGGCCTGCGAAGGTGTGGGAAGAGGCTCTGTGCTCTATGCTGTGAGCACCCGAGAGGGGCACACGCTGGTCTCAGCCCCACCTTGCATATTGAGAGGTGGAGAGGGGAACCCCCACCCCTGTGATGCTGGGTGTCGTCTGTGGCCCAGCAGCTCAGCGTCACCTGGGAGCTGGTTAGAAAGGCCGAACGCCAGGCTGCACCCGGGCACAACACACAGTGCCCGGCCGATGCGAAATCCGAAAGTGATCAGCCGAGAGAATGACGATATTCTGCTCAGGGAACAGCAAGTATTCAGACGGACTAGAACACGAAGTGGAAATGGGTAGGTCGAGGGAGAGAAGATGAACATGATGAGCATGTTGCTGGATAAAATACGGCCCCCGCCCCCGGAGGGCTCATGGGTTAATTGGTTTATATCCGTGATTTGCACAATTTTCCAGAACCAGCCTGAGCCTCTCTCTCCTGCCTTCGGTGTTGTCCCCAGCCCTCTCCTCCTTGTCAGTTAGTTTGCTCCTCAGGAGGTGGCCCGCAGCCAGCAGTGTCACCTGGGAGCTTATTAGGAAAGAAAATTCGCAAAGCCACCCCCAGATCCGTGAATCAGGATCGCTGGGTGTTGGGTCCAGGAATCTGGGTTTTAACAGGCTTTCCTGGTGATTCTCATGTGAGCTGAAGTTCACGAAGCACTGCTTAGATGAAGGGAGGGGTCTATTCTCCTCACATCACAAGAAGTGCAAGGCAGAGAGTCCAGGGGGTGTGGCGGTCCGCGACGCTTTCCAGCAATCTACTCAGCCATCGGAGTGTGCACATTCTGCCGTCATGCTGGCCACCGTATGTTTGCATGGTGACTTGTGCCACTTCCAGCCCTGATATGCGTTTCAGGAGGGAGAGAAGGGAAAAGATGCCAGCTGGGTCTGTGTCTCGTAGTCACTTTCCCAGAAGCTCCATGTGGCGCATCCGCTTACATCTTATTGTTCCTCGCTGTCACATGGCTCTATCTAGCAGGGAAACACAGCCTTTTAGCTGGGCTGAAGGCCAGCCTCAAACTCACTGGGCTTCTTTTGTGGAAAGGAGAAGGAGAGAATGGTACCGGGGAGGCACCATCGGGGGCTGCCGTGCCCCTGGGTGTAGTCGTGAGGATCGTACCCTCCAGGGCTGTTTCCTCTCCCTGAACGTGGTGGGATTGCTGCTCCGTCCTTCTGGTGGAGAATGGGAAGCCTGGTACAGTTCTGACCAATGATTGTGAAGAGAAGTAGGTCAAGCACTTAGAGAGCTGGCCGGTAACTCTCCAGAGCTCTCTATCCATTCGCATGGCAACCGGTGGCGCTTGAGAGCACAGCTGCTACCCGAGCCCAGGGCCGAGGGACTACAGTGAGCAGGGCCTCTCTGCTCTTGTCCTCATCCCCGCAGACACACGATGGGTATGCACCCTGAGCAAGAAACCATCTGGCGTTGTTTAAAACCACTGGGATCTGGGGGATGTTTGTTACGTCAGCATCACCTCCATTATCCTGACTGATGCAGTGCTCAATAAATAGTGCAGTCCCATAAAACAGCTGTTTTTAACAAACTCTTTCCTGTTCATAACCTGCTTATCAAACTCTTGTCCGTTCTTCAAAATTGTTCCTGCCCTGGGAACCTATCCTGACCCTCCCAAGTTGGCTTGACCTTGTTTCTCCACTCTTCTGTGCCTGGTGCCTCGGGCAGAGCAATGGCCCCTTGGTGGTCAGTTGTCTGCTTCTCAAGCTCCTCTCACTGCACTGAGTTTCTCAAGGGCTGGGATGAGGTCTCATTCACCCCTCTATCTCAGCTCCAGAGCAGTGCCTGACACACAGTAGGCCCTCAGGAGAGATTTCTTTAATTGAACTGAAATGGGGACAAAGACAGGCAAGTTTCTCACCCCGTGACTTTGCTCGTGCCTCTTCCTCCGCTTGCAGTGTTTCATCTTTCGAGCCCCCATCTGTGCCTACTGTGCCCATGTCCCCCTGAAAGGGAGCTGTCTCCTGTAGGGAAAGTAGTCAAGCATCCAAAATGTATTTACGGAGAACCTACTGCATGCCAAGAACTTTTCCGGATTCTGAATATACAGTGATGAACAACGCAGACAAAAGCATTTACATTCTAGGGGACAAGATGGCCATAAAAAGCACATTAAGACGTCGTATGCTGTGAGATGGTGCCAAATGCTATGGAGAGCAGTTGAGTGGGGAAAGGACTAGAGGGTGGGGGGGCGGGGGATGCTGTTTTTAAAAGAAGGTGAAGAGAAGCCTCTTTGAGTAGGCGACATTTGAGCTGACACCCAAAGAAAGCGAGAAATTCACCACACAGGTAGTGGTGGGAAGACCACGTCCAGTAGAAGGCGGGACGGGTGCAGAGGTAGAGAGGTGGGAGGACGAGGTCTTTCAGGGTCTTCGAAGCAGGCCTAAGCAGTTTGAGTTTGCTGTAAGCTCAATGGGAAGCCAGGAGGGTTTTAAGCAGGACAGTGATGAGATCCAACTTGTGTTTCAGAAAAACCCTCTGGGCGACCACTGAGGAGGAGACTAGGTTGGGGGGACGTGATAGTGGATGTCGGGAGACTGGTCAGGAAGCTACATGGTGCTCTCGTGAGAGTTGGTGGTGGCTGGGACCAGGGTGCTGGGTGTGAAGGTGCTGCCGAAAGGTCGTCCTTGTGGTCTATTTAAAGGTAGAGCCAACAGGATCACTGGGTATATGGATAAAATATGGGGGGTCGGGAAAAAGAGGAATTAGGGATGACTCTAAGGTTTCTGGCTTGAGCCGTGATCCAAACTGGGGAGCACGGAGGAATAGACACCTTCGGGCGGTTGCCTCACAGAATCCTCTGAGGCTGGAGCAGAGGAGCGCTCGGAACGAACAGCTCTCAGGGCCGCAGCTCCTTCTGGAGGGTCTCATCTCAGCCCCGAGGCCACCTCCAAGGACTGCTCTTTCCATTGCAAGACTGATCCAAGCAGCCATAAGCCACCTGTACCCTGAGAGACAGACCAGCATTAAAGCAAAAGCCCCAATCATCAAAGGAGAGCTCATTTCAGGCCGTGCAAATAGCATGAAGACCACGTGTCTTTCCAGCAGGCGTCTTCTGCACCTGGGGTACCGGTGCCCACCTGGGGGCTGCAATAATTTTCCAGGCCTCAAGCTAGGACGTCTTCTCTCATCCCCCACCACCCCCTTCCGGGTCCCAGGTTCCCCTCCCTTCCACCCTTCCCCAGAGCTGCGAGTCAGGGCTCAGCGCCAGCTCAGAACCAGGGCCCTGGGGCTCGCAGCTATTAAGAGGCACGGCAGGAAGGCGCCCGGCGCTCTGCAAAGCCTTTGCTCTCTTCGCTGCCGCGTGGTGCTGCCATCCTCTGCCAAGAGAAAAACGTGTTAGAAAAAGCCGGCATGCTTCCCTCGCGGGGAAACACAGTGCTGTGCAAATGTGTGACTGTTTGCCTGTCTCCCTCGGAGAACTAACTGTCATAGAGAGGATTACCTTAGAGGGGAAAGAGGCCGAGAGAAAATGCGAGAGGGGGAGAAAGTGACAAGGCAGCCGCATGAACCGAGCCGGGCGGCTGGGTCCCGGGTGGGGGCGCACGGAGGGGGCTTTTCCGGAGCCCGTCATCCCAGCACACACTCGGCCTGCTCACAACAGAAACCTGGGAGCTGGACTCTCTTCCCCCGTCACAGAGGCAACTGAGGCCCTGGGAGTGTGGTCAGACCCCGAGCCTGGAATCGAATCCGTCCGGGTGACCGCACCACCCTAGCTCTCTCGTCCTCTCCCCGCCTCCCAAGAGAGTGGTGAATCTGGTGAATGTGGGGGTGCTGCCTTTGGACCTGGAGCAGCGTTGGATTTTCAGGAAAAGTGAATCTAGAGGCAGGTGGGAAATGAAAGAGTGTTGTTTTCGTTTGAGAAGAATGAATGAACAGCGTCGACCACGGGCTGTGTCCCCCCGTAAATATCCTTCAATGGGGACTCCAGGTCATTGCCTGTGTTTGAGCAAGGACAATGCATGGGGTGCGGCCGCCCACAGAGGAGGCTGCGGTTCCCGTTTCCTAGCCCTAAATCCACCCGGGGCTCGTGGTCCCTGGTTCCTGCCATCATGAGGCCCAGCAACACTCAGCCGGAGACACCTTTGCTCTCTCCCAGGCGTGAATGGGGAGGGGGAGACCGTGGGGCTGAGTGGAAACAAGGCCGTCACTCAGAAGTGTCCCTACCAGCAGCCTCTGTCCAAGCGAGAGCCTCCCACACTCTCAGGGTGAAGGGGCCCGAGAGCTGAGGCCCAGGGGGAGTGGGGAGCCCTGGCGGGGTTGGAAGGAGCCAGACACCCAGAGTACAGAAGAGGTGGTTGCAAAGAGGGCTGCATCGGCATGACTTCTCTCTTTCTCCTGAACAGGGAGCCATGGAGTCACCCTGGTGTGACGTATGTGGGTGGCTGCAAGTCACCACAGCTCATAGTAGCCGTGAGAAGGCTGTTGGAGGAAACCGGGGCGAGAGCCGGATGCCAGGGAGGCCACGTGAGGCCTTGTTCCCCTCAGGGGCTGATCTCCAGGATGCGGTGGGAGGGCCATATGCCTGCACAGCCCAAAGGATCACATACGGCCCCTTCGCCTGCTGTGACTGTGCTGACCTCCGCTGGTGGCAGTCAGTGGCAGCGGGGTTGCCCGTGGGCAACGGGGCTGCACCCTGGCTTCCCAGCTAAGAAGGCAACGCGTAGACAAAAACGGGAGCCCAGGCTTCCAGCGACTCCTGGGTCTCTCGGGCCCCGGGCCATCATGGTTTTCTTCACGGTTTTGGAAAGTTTAAAGGAAAAATGAGGATTTAAAGTGGCCTGTTCCCTGATGACGGGAAGATGTGGGCTTTCCCAGAGATGCCCCCGAAGGCATCTTATCTCCTTGTCACACTCTGTCACCTGTCACCATACGCCCCTTGTAGAAGGCAAGGACTTGTTCTTTTTCTGGCTTCCTTTTAATCTTTATGTCAATCACAGTAGGACATGTGTGCGTGTGTACATATACACATAGAAGAACATACATGTTTACACATATGCAGAGAAGAACATATGTATGTTAAACTGTGCTACAGGACTTAGAAGGATAAATACGGTCCCCACTCTCACCCCACCCCCACTCCTCAAAGGCATCTCCTTTCAACTCTTTTAATTAACTCCTTAAGTATTCGTGTCATCTATACTTTTTAAACAACTATTGCTTTTACTGCAGTCTCTTGATTCACCGGTTTTAGGCAATATCCAGAGAATGGTTGTTTGCCTCTGTTTAAGTCAGCACTTCCTCTCCCATCCTCTCAAAATCGTCCTATCCTAAATTTTGGACAAATCATTATTCAGGATCTGTATTATTGCAACTAGGTAAATATTGTTTGCTTGTGAGTCAAGTATGATTAAATTTTCTTTTTTCTTATCCAACTTTTTGTTTTTCCTGGAATTCATACTTGCCTTTTTTTTCCCCCCTAAGTTGCTTAGTTTTTTTTTATTTATCACGCCTACCCGTGGCTAAGACTTCCCACCCCTCAGGCAACCTCTCCTTACAGTTTTCCTCCAGGGCCAAGCCCACCAGGTTGCCCCCAGTTCCAGTTCCCCTGCAGTCTTTCTCCCAGGATCCCTCCTTCGATTTGCTTTATCTGGATCTCTGCTCTCTAGGCCTGAGAACCAGTCCTGTGAACTGGGCAGGGGTGGAGGTCTGGTGGGAAGGAGTCTCCATTCGGTTGCAGCCCCTCCAGGCACTTCTGTCATCGCATCACCTCAGCCCTGCCATGTTTTTCCACTTTTGCAATATTTTTTATCCATAGGCCAAGCTCAACTCTGGCCCAAGGAAGTCTCTCTCTGAGAACTCCAAGGTGTGGCCTGCTTCCTATGACCACTGCTCCTGGCTCCCTTTCGCTCCTTGCCACACACGCTTGTCACCTTCCCATCTCGCCTCTTTTCACGCTATCCCACTGTGCGGACTGCCCCTCCACCCGGCCCTTGCTGCTGAAATCTTCCAGCCCCTCCCTGTGGAGCTCAGCCCCTGCCTCATCCCTGTTTCAGGACGGGTTCTTTGGGAGCTCCCCTGGCCCTTGTTGTTGGTCCCACCGCTGCACACTGCTTGCGAGAGCTGTACTTGCCCGCAAGCTTTCCCCTCCTGCAACGTGAGCTCTCGAAAACCCAGGTAGCATCTGCCGCTGCTTTTTTCCCAAAACCCGTATTTGATAAATATTTCCTGAATAATGACTGGCATCCCCCTGGTGTGTCATGGTGAGGGATCTTCAGAACCCGTTTCCACCCAGACAGTGCTCTCAGAATTCAGGAGAAAAAGAGAAAGGGGGCTCCTGGTCTCACAGATTTTGGGTGTTAACTCTGTGAACGTTTAGCCTGGCCAAAAACACGTCTCCCAGAAAATGTCTGGGATAGGGAAAACAACCACTAAAACACCCTGAATTCTAGAACTGGTAAACCCTTTTTTTTTTTTTTTTTGGATATTTATTGCTTGTCTTGAGCGAGAGGCTCTGTCTGGGTTTGGGGAATTATTGACAA
This sequence comes from Equus przewalskii, assembly GCF_037783145.1. Classification (NCBI taxonomy): domain Eukaryota; kingdom Metazoa; phylum Chordata; class Mammalia; order Perissodactyla; family Equidae; genus Equus; species Equus przewalskii. Next base: position 31,109,655 of record NC_091841.1, read on the forward strand.
AACACTAGTAGAAACCTATTTAATTTCAGTTGTTTCCACCAGAATTTCCCCAAACAGCCTCCCGCTCCTGCTGACAATTTTATAGTCTGCCGTGTCACTTCAGGGCGGCCGACCCCCTCAGACCCATAAATGCCGGCCTTGCAGTGGAAGTATAAACAGGACCATCCTTTGTGGCTTTGCCAGATTATTCTGCCCCAAAGCTGCTGATAACGTCTTCGCTGTCTTTAAAGACAATTTAGCCGATTTTTTCCTCAAAGATTTTGAAAAAAATTTTTTTAAAAATCTTTTAAAAAAAAGATTCCATTGTGAACATGTCACAAGGTTGGGAGTTATTGTCTTAGCTTATTACGAGCTCTCTAGATGAGAGTTTTAGGCTATAGAATTAGGGCTTTTCTATTTTTGATGTCCCCATTTCTCAAAATAGGTGGTGTGGGAGCAAACTCGCTGGCCCAGATTGCCCACCTGGGCCCTCGGGTCAGAGACGGCACCTGCCACGACTTTCAACTCAACTCCATGCTTTGGCCAAGTCCGTGCAAGGGGCCCAGGAGATCCCCAGCATCCACACACCCCATGAGGCCAACTCACAGTACGGACTCATCCCAGAATCTTCTAAGAAGGAGACTGGTTGGCTTTTTTGAGCAGCCCATTGAATGACATAGAAAATGCAGAATTCTCTGATAAATTTATAGGCATGCTCGGAGAAATAGAAAGTGCTTCTTTCCTAGTGTTGCATATCTGGTGAGGAATGTCTACCCCACTCTCAGATCACAGTGTTTCCTTCGCTTGAGGCTTCAGCCATCTTTCCCAAGGTGGCGTGGCTACCCTGGGAATCAGAGAGTGGCCCGTTGACAGAGGTAATCAAGGGGTGCTTGGATAGCCACTTGGAGGGTGTGACAAAAGGGTCCAAGCTTTGGCTGAGCTCTCAGATCGAATGGCCCCTGAATTCCCTTCCAGTCCTGGAGGTCCTTGTTATGCCGAAGGCTGAAGGGGTTAAGAGGAGAGTTTATTCAGCTCGCTCACCCCCAGTCCGTGTCCCAATTCCCGGATCCCCGAAGCAGGGCACCAAGGGCGGGTGCTTCGGACTGTCTCCCACTCTGCCATTATACTGCTTCTCGCAAGTGACCGGGGCCCAAGGATGGGGAATTTGATTCAATGACATAGGGTGTCCTGAGCAGCCACCCAGAACCAGGCCCTCTGCAAGGGGCTTACTTAGAGTCTAATGCAGAAATAGGACAGATGGGAGGCCTGAGGGGGCCCTGAACTAACCCTGGGCTTGGAACAGAGGGTCTCGCTCCTCCACAGGAGTCTTCCAGGAGTCCCGGTGTCCGAGGGGAGACAGAAAGTTGTCTGAAATATTAGACAGAGAGAGGAGCAAGTCTTTTTACAAGATCAACCGAACGCCAAGGGAGGTATTTGCTGGACCCACTCTCCTTTGTTCCTTGGCTGTTTTAGGCGGTCCTTGTTTCCTTTACAGAACGCAGCACACCTGTAATTATTTTATGTATATGATGGTTTATTTTTCTCTGCATCCCTCACTTGGAAGCTCCTTGGGAACCGAGACGGTGCTGGCTTTGTTTCCCCTGTGCCTGAGGAAAGTTCTCAGCATGCATTTATTGAATGGATGGGTCGATGAATGATTGGAATTAAAAAAAATAAAGGGCTTTAAGAGAAAATGAAATTTAATTTCAAATCCTTCTCTAAAGTACCAACCAGTCCGTTACGACGCCATTTCTTTAATCTTGCTGTGCTTTCTGGAAGGCACGTAGCTTATGTCCTCAAGTCAGGGAGACTCCGGGAGCTCACGGAGGGTGTGGATGAGGGTTGGAGACCACCCTCTTCTCTTTTCTCTCTTCTCTTGTCATTTCTTCTTTGGCCCATGGGTTCTTCAGAAACGTGTTGCTCAACTTTCAAACACTTGGGTTTCTCAAGATGTCTGTTGAGTTCTAATTTCATTCCACTGTGGCCACGGACAGTAGTCTGGGTGTGCTGGAACCACAGGATATCTATTTGGAAGAAATGAAACTCCACCTTTACCTCACATTATATCCAAAAATTAATTCAAGATAGATCATAGATCTAAGCAGACAAAAAACTGTAAACTTCCCAGAAGAAACACCAGGAGAACATATTTGTGACTTTGAGATAGGCAAAACATTTCTTGGGCAGCACATAGAAAGCGACAACAACAACATAAAAAGTTAAATTATTCGACTTTATAAAAATTGAAAACTCTGTTCATCAAATCAAAAGACGTTGTTAGGACAATGAAAGGAAATCCACAGGCTCGGGAAAAATATTCACAAAATATGTAGTTGACGGTGGCCTCTATCCAGATTATATGAAGGACTCCTACAAGTCAGTAATATAAGGACAAACAACCCAAATAAAAATGGGCAAAACCTGTGAACAGAACTTCACCTGGCTGTCTGGCTGTCCGTGGATGTTTGTTTCAGTTGCCTACAGAGCATCCTCTGGCTTCTGGTGTTGGCACCCGGTTTTCTTGGCCAAGTACTCCACTATCCTCCTCTGTCCATGTGGTTGGTGGCGCTCACTCTCCCTTCTGGTCCCTGAAGGAGGCCATTAGAACATCACATTCTTCTAATGCCGTCTGCTCAGAGATGGGCACACGGCCCAGTCAGAGCCAGGGAGAGGAAATTCCAGGACTTTCTTCAGAACCCTGGGAAAGAGTCTTTCATCCCACTGGACCTGAGCAGGGAAGGTGTAGTCCCAGAGCTGCTGGTGGCCAGCTTGCCACGCCACAGGGAGAGCCAGCCTGAGAGTGGATCTGACAGAGAAGGAAGCTGAGCTGAGAGGAGGAGTGAGACCAAATCCCAGAGATGTTGCTTGAATCCCTGGATCCAGCCTAGCCTGAAGCCCAATGTGGTAGATTGCAAAAATGGCCACACATTCTCCCCATCTCTGTAAGCTCGCTTCTTTGTATTGTGACTTTAGAATCCTCCCAACCAAGAGATTGAGTTTATTCCTCCACCTGCTTGAATCTGGGCTTGGCCACATGACTTGCTTTGGCCAATGCAATAGTAGCAAATGTGACACAAGCAGAGGCTGGAAAAGTACCTGTGTGTAGGGCTGCTCTCGGGCCAGCCTGCTGGAGAGTGAGAGACACATGGTCCAGTTGCCCCCATCACCCCCTGACCTCCAACACCAACTGACAGTCAGAGTCAACTGGCCGTCACGTGACTCAGGACATCCTGGACCACTGGTCTAACGGCCCCAGCTACCTGTAAACTGCCTGGCTGACTCACAACCTCATCAGCAATAACACAACAGTGGTTGTTTTAATCCACTAAGTTTTGGAATGGTTTGTTACACAGCAAAAGCTAACTGATAGACAAGATCAATGTCTGGACTTTTCGAGTACACAAGACAAAGAAATCCCTTTTTTTGCTTTGGGCCTGGTTTGCTTGGGTTTATATCTCTTTCAAGGAAAAAACCCAAAGTCTGATCTCTCTTTGCTCTTCCATGTCATCATGGCATCAGATCAAGGTCTGCAAGCCTTTGTCTAAAATGTTTTTGAATCTACATATATATGTGAATTGCTCTCTCTCTATTGAATCTACAAGAATATTTAGACCAGCCTAAATCTTGTTCAAGCTGTGGGTGCCTGTGGACAGAGAAGATAAAAGAATATTCTAGCTTTGTCTCTAATGCCAGCTCTAATCACGCCTGGCGGTATAGCCTGCCATCCACCCCCATCCTGGGGTTTTAGGCCAACTCTCGCTCAAAGTCACCTGGCTCCCAATACCTTCCGGAAGTGTTTCCCCACTGGCCAGGGACATGTGCAGACTCAGAGGGGACATGTGCACGCTCTCATCCAGGTCCTCTGAGAATGACCCATTTCCTTTCCGATTCTAGGACAAGCCGGGCTCACCGATTAATCATGGTGGCCTTGCTCAGCATCTCACCTCCCTCCACCTTGGAACAGAGGAAGCTCTGGGTCGTGACGGGCCTGCGAGGCTGGGCGCCATCCTGGCTTGTGATTGGCCGCCTCACCTAGTGGGGGGATTCATCCTCTGGGGAGACTCGGGGAAGATGCTGGCTGAACGGGGCCAGAGCCAGGCCCTGGACACTTCAGGCCAGTTGCTCGTGCTTCCCTCTCCAAGGCAGGTCCTAAGGCTGGGAATGGGAAGGACCGGGGTTCTCTCCTGGTACCCACTGGTCTTTGGGGATCAAAAGGAGGGGCTGACCCAGGAGAGCCAGGCTATCCCCAGACTGTCCCCAGAGTGTCCAGGGGCTGCATCTTCTGGAGCTGGACCATGGGAGGAGACAGGGAGACAGCCAAAGCAAGAGTGCTGGGGTTCGAGGCTGAGGCTGACCTGGGCAGGAGATGCCCAGAGGTGCCCACCTGGAGGAGGTGGAGCCTGGCTCACAACGCTGAGGCTGCACTGAGCGGGAGGGCCACCATGGTCAGTGCCAGGATGACCACCTGCACCGTGACATACTGCTGTGGGCATCTGCACTCACCTCTCCATCTCAAAATGGCCCTTAGCTGGTCTTGGTTCCCAAGCTGCTGACTCTGAGTGGGTGTCACAGCAGCAGCTTGGGGCCAGCGTTTGCCAGAGGCCAGGGTGGCTGGCTGGCTGGCCTGTCTTTCGCTGCTCACCCTCTGGCAGCACCAGACTGGCTATGACTAGTCCCTTTCCTCTGTGTCCCTAGGGGACTCTCCTTTGCCTCCCGGCCCACCAGCCCCACTGGTCTGTCTGGCTCCTGAGCTGGTCCGGTGTCTGCTTGCTGTGGCCCTATGTCTGTCCCATCCAGGTGGGGCCACTCCCATCTCAGGCTTGGCTGCCCAACCTTCATCCAGGCAGAGCCCTGGGGACCCCTGTGTCTGGAAAGGGGAGTCAGACCCGGGAGATGGACTAGCCCCTCCTTAATGGGGAGTCCTGAGTTGGGAGACAGGGCAGAGCCAGCACCGTAACCCATGGCCCCTGAGATGCTGGAGGGACAAGCTCCATGGTCACACCCAGGATGCAGTGGGTTCCCCACCTGCAGCCTGTGTTCCGGTTCTCCAGGGAGAGGCAGCTGGTCCCAAGGGTGGGGTGGGACTGCGGCACTCTCCAGCTTGGCTGGAAAGGGAGGGACCTTCCCAGGGCTGGAAATCCTTTGGCCAACCTCAGGATGCTTTGGGGTCCGAGGACCATTGGGACAGGGAGACAGATGGGTGCAGTGATCAGGCGCCAGGGTCTGGGGACCAGCAGTCACCCACAGAGTCACCTCTTGGCTGTCTGCTTTTCCCACCTGCTTTATGGGATAACATTAGTAACTCCCCAGGAGGATAGGTGGGGACAAAATGAAATCATGTGCAGCAAGCACTTGGCTGTGCACCTCCCCAATATGGTGCCATGAATAAGTGGGAGATAATACAATTGTTGATGTCATCATTGTCACCACTACCACTACCATTACCACCATCAGTATCATCATCACCACCACCATCATTATCACCATCATCATTACCATCATCATCATCATCATCACTATAATCATTGTCGTCATCATCACCATCATATTACCTATCATCAACATCATCACTGTCACCATCACCACAATCATTGTCATCATCATCATCACCATCATCGCCATCATCATATCATCACCACCAGCATCATCGTCATTACCACCATCATGGTTGTCGCTGTTCTTATAATGGTCTTGGGACCACCACTGAATATGAGAGCAGAGTAATAACCACCATCTCTTAATTTGCTAAACACTACAGTTTACAGAGGATTAATTTTCTTTTGTTCCTGACAACACACTGAGGGAGCACAGTGCGTGTTGCCCAGCATTCAGTTGGGAAGACTAAGGCTCTTAGTTGGGGCCTTAGTCTTCCCTTGGTGGCTGAGGTTGGGTCACTCGCCTCAGGGCACACAGCTGGTCAGCAGTAGAGCCAGGACCAGAGGAGCTGGTGCTGTCCAGTTGTAACTTGTCTCCGACCCCGCCCTGGTCAGCCTGGACTCTGGGCCGGGCAGTGGCTGCAGAGACTTCCCAGCAGTGGCACTTCCCTGCTTTGCTCTGCTTATCGTGAGCTCCCAGCCTGGGGGCGCTGAAGGGCATCATCAGTGAGCACAATTACCCTGTTCCGAGTGCCCCCACGGGCCTCGTCATCACCTTCACGAAGAGGAGACTTGCGCTGGGGAAACATGTCGAAAACACCCTGAGTCTGCAGAAAAGGCAGTGAGAAGGGCTGTGCGGGGGCCAGGAGAGGGAGGCGGCGCCTGCACCGAGGGAGTGGGATGGTCTCCTTCACAGCATCCGTCCACCTGTCTGCATCCAGCTCTAGTTTGTCTGTCTGCTTAATCTGTCCATCATCTACCTACCTACCTGTCTACTTACCAGGCCTTGGCACTTGGACTGCCAGAAATGGCTCACACGTTGTCCCCCTGGGCGGGGGTGAGCTCTCCCACCCATGGTGCCCTGGCTTCTTGCCCGCCGTGCACACCAACTAGCTTGCCAAGGACGGGGCGACTTCCATGGGGGCGGGTGATGGGTGGCTGCGGGGCCAGGGTACCAGCAGGGCCGGGGCGAAGCGTGAAGATGCCTGGATGTGGGCTCATGCCTCCTCCCCTGCAATTTCTTGCAAAAAATGAATCAGGTCAAGCAGCCAGTGAGACAAGCATGACTCTGCGTCTTTTAGGAACATCCCAGGGGACAGGAACGTTCTGGGCAGCAGTGTTTGCTGGACTTGTTGCTTCGTGTCCTTCCTATATTCTTTTTTTTTTTTTTAAGGATTGGCATCTGAACTAACATCTGTTGCCAATCTTTCTTTTCTCTTCCTCTTCTCCCCAAAGGCCCCCCAGTACGTAGTTGTATATTCTAGTTGTAGGTCCTTCTAGTTGTGGCATGTGGGATGCCACCTCAGCGTGACCTGACCAGCGGTGCCATGTCCGTGCCCAGGATCTGAATCGGGGAAACCCTGGGCTGCCCAAGCAGAGTGCAAGAACTTAACCACTTGGCCACGGGGCCGGCCCCCTCCCATATTCTTAAAATACTTGCCGGCCCCACCACGCAGGACGAACACGCCTGAGAGTGCATTCCCAGGCCAAGTGTGGCTCCCGGCTGGTCTTCTCTGGATGCTGCCTCCTGCCTTGGCCTTGCCCCCAGTCCATCCTCCTACTGCCGCTGGCCGGAAGGTCGTTCTGAAATGCACGTTTGACCAGTTTCTCTTGCCCTGTGGGTCAGACTCCTCCCAGGATTTTACCCTGAAATGGTTCCAGTGCTGAGACTTTAACGAAAGTGTTGGGTATGGAAGTCCCGGCCAGACGAAGGGAACAGAAGCTGGGAGGGACCAGCCTGCCAACCGGAATGCCATCACCAAACGGGGGAGCATCTGGTGGAATCTGGGCCTCAGAGGCGCCAAAGAGCTCCACCCAGGCCAGCCAGCCTGCTCCTGCCCCCTCCCTCACTGGCCCTCCTTCCAGGGGGCTCCCAGCTGCATGAGGCAGCAGCGTCTCTCCAGCTCCTGCTGAGCACGGTGGCTGGCGCTCCATGGATGCTTGAAAAGTTTCCCAGAGGAAAGAAAGATGACCACACCACCACCAGTGACGACCGAGACTGGTGCTCACCGAGGGACGAGGTCACAGGCTCTCTCACACCCTTCTGGGCCAGTCCTGATGGTGCGTTGTGATGGGGCCGCCACTGCCCTCTGTGAGATCTGGGGAAACTGAGTCCCGGCAAGACGGCCTCCCCAGGGTGAAGCACTCTCGTGCTGGGGTGGGCGAACGAGAATGTTGCCCCGAGCCCCAACCCCAACTCTGTGCTCTGACTGTGGGGGGTTCGCGGGGGGTGTGTTTGCATAGCCCCTCCCTCCTTAAACACACACACACACACACACACACACACACCGCGCGCGCGCGCACCCCTCCTGCTCTTGGGGTCAGGCTGGCTCCCTCTCCTTTGTCCTCGTCCCTTCCCGCTCAGGCTGATAGAAAACAGCACTGTCGACCTTCACCCGACTTCGCAAAGTCAGGCTGGAGGGCCCTCCCCGTCAATCTGGTGTCAGGGCGACACCTGCTGGCGGGCTCTGGACCGTGGGGACGCCGCCCTAGCCCACGTCCTGGGGGCACTGGTTGGGTCCTCCCTTGGGCAGGGGCCCTGGAGGATGCTAACTCACAGATCCTGGCTCCTGCTCCCGCGTCCTGAGAATTTGAGAATCTGCATTTCTAGCCAGCCTGCAATGCTGCTGGTCTGGGGACTGCGCCTCGAGTGGCCCTGAGCTGCATGGAAATCCAACCAGCAACAAGCCTCTCCCGAGAGACCCCCGAGGACCAGGCCTGGCTCTGAGTCTAGGAGCACAGGAGAGAGCGGAACAGAGCCCGTGCAGCTGATGGCCAGGCTGCGGGGAATGCGGGCAGGGCAAGCATTGTGGGAGGGCCACAGTGGCTGGATCCTCACTCTATGCTGCAGGTCGCAGCAACTCCTCACGGCGACTCCGAGCATCCTCGTCTTGTTTGCTGTTGGGCTCTGGTTTGGGAGAAGTGGAGTACGTCCTTGTCTTGGTCCCCCAGGGAGGAATTCGAACTGCGGGCGCCCCGTGCTCCACAGACCTGCCGTGACAGCCTCCCTGGGGCCAAGGGCTGTGAGAGCGTGTGGACAGCGAGCTCCCGAGGGCAGGCCCTGCGGCCCGCCGTGGCTCATCATGGTCACTCGACAGACCATGGTGGGTGAGGCACCGCAGGGCGGCCAGAACCCCGGGCTCCTGCACGGCTCCTCGGGGACCCCAGGGGCAGCCGCTCCTCTGGGGCTCACTGTCAAGATTCGAGGGGGCTTCTGGGGAGCAGGCGTTTTCAAACGGTGAGTTGAAACACTGCCTCTCCTGAGGTCCTGGAGGTGGGGGGAGCTCCCCCCAGCCAAGTGGTGTGGGCGCTCTGATGGATTGGCCAGGGTCCCCAGACTACTGAGCAGGGGGAGGGGTCTGGGCCCCCCCGAGTGGTGAAGGAATTGACACCCAGGCTCCTCATGCGTCTTTGCTCAAGCAGGAGGCACTCGCTTCAAAAGCGGACCCCAGCGGGAGGCTCGTTGCTGTGATCCCCTGCAAGGGCACAGGGGCCAGGAAACACCCTGGGATGATGTCAGAGCGACCGGAGGTGGCGGGAGCCCATGTGGATTCTGCTCCCCAACACCCGTGTCCACAGTGCTGCGCAGGGGACTGCCCACACGTCTCATCTGCTGCCTCATGAGCCCTCACCAGGACCCTGGGCTGGGATGGTCATGCTCATCTTACAGATGGGGAAGCTGGGCTCACGGGACCAGCTCGAGATAGAGCCGGGACTTGAACTCAGGTCTTTGGATGCTGGGTCAGGGGCCACATTGTTTACAGTCTACACCACTGCTGCCTCCCAGGGAAGGGCCCCCACGAGGGCAGAGCTGGTCAGCGACCCCCCTGGTGCCTCCCACATGCACAGAGGACAAAGGACAGGGTGGCACCCCCTGCCCACCAAGTGGGGAAGCCCCAGGCCCCCTGAAGGAGGGGCTCGAGCAGGTGTATCGGGCAGGCAGGCTGACCGCTGGAAGAAGCACCCCAAAATCTCATGTCTCAGACTCGTCTTTCTCCCCTCCAGTCGGGTGATGACAGGCTGCCTCCCGACGGTGACTCATGCCCTTTCCATTGACTATTCTCTCGCAACCCCAGGGCCACGGGCTCTTCCTCAGGAGAGAGCCTGGGCCAGAACCGCCAGCTGAACCGGTCCCCAATTCCCGATCCGTGGGAGCTGCAGAGGTCTTGGCTCGGCTGCCGTAACAAACACCACAGGAAACAACCCACGCTTAGTTCTCATGGTCACGGAGGCCGGACGGTCCGAGATCAAGGTGCCAGCTTTGTTCCTGGTGGGGACCCTGTTCCCGGCGTGCAGACGGCTGCCTTCCCACTGTCCTCACGTGGTGGAGAGAGAGTGAGAGAGAGCACTGGTGTCTCTTCTTATTAGGATGCTGATCCCATCATGAGGGGTCTGCTCGTGCCCTCATCTAACCCTAATCATGTCTGTAAAGGCCCCTCTCCAAATACTGGGGATTCAACATATCAACTTTGGGAGGACACAAGCATTCTGTCCCTAACACTGGGCTGACAAATATTTGTCATTTTAAGTTTCTAAGTTTTGGGGCAATTTGTTACACGGCAATCCCTCCCATAACCAAGAATTGGTAGGATCAGGACACAACACTCTGGCTTCACTATCTTTGCTCTAAAGCTGTAAAAATGGAGAAGGACAGCAGCAGCGGCACGACCTCCCAGGGTGCTGCGTGCTGGCGTCAGCGAGGGCGGAGCAGACCAGGGGCTGGAGACACTTGTTTTCAGCCGGCCCATCGTTGACCAGCTTGCAGTGGGGCCGGCCTGTCTCAGCTGGACCTGCTGCTTCGGCAGGACCAGGGCCTCCCGCTGCACCAGCTAGCGCCCCGGCCTGAGGGTGGGCTCAGGCCCAAGGACCTCCAGTGAAACCCAGACCAAGGGCTGCCAGGTGGAGCGGCAGGCCTGGCTCCTGCTGCCTGTGGTCGTCTGGCGGTCAGATGGTTTCGTCCCGTGTCTAGCAGTTGGCTGCTGATGGGCGGGTGGTCAGCTGGTGTTAACAGGGTCACTGGAGCATGTCCCCCATCATCCCAGGTGCATCTACCACTCGGCACAGTGGTGGCTGCCACCTCATTTCCAGGGGCAACTGGAGTTTGTGCTGCACCCTCTCATCCTCTCACCAGCTGGTGTGTACGTCTCTTCGGCCACAATGACCCCATATGGCAATGACTCATCTTCTGGCTTTCTCCTCCCCACGCAGAGGCTGAGCTCCCCCAGGCTGGGATTATGGCAGTGTCTTCATTTGCGCAGCCCCTGCACAGGGCCTGGTGAACGCTTACTCAGTGAGTGTTTATTGAACCGGTCATTGAATTTGTTGAATGGAATTGAAAGTGAAAATGGCTGCGGGTGAGCAATGTATTAATTAGACTCAGGATCTGAAACTCCAGATGGGCGGAATATAAATGAGTAGAGGTTTTCAGAGGCATTCCCTTAAACCACAAGTTCAAAGTGACTTGAACCTTCTGGGACACCAGCCATGACCCTGCAGAACGTCCCCCGGGTCACAAATGGGCGAGGTTCCTAGCGTCTCTCGGGTCACAGCCCCTTTGAGAAGCTGATGAAGATGACGGACACCTGCCTTGTAGGTGTCAGGGCTCAGTTGCAGAGAACAGGATCCACTCCAATTAAAGGAGGAAGGAACGCATCCTGGGATGTGACAGGGCAAACGGAATCACTGGGGAGGCTGAAGAAACGAGGCTTAGCTGCAGAGTCAGGAAGGACTTTGAAAGCAAAACTGAGCCAACAGAGGAGCCCTTTGCTCTTTGCAAACTGGAAGCCTCCTGCTTAACTGGGAAGCTGCTGCTATGTCCCCTAGCTCCAGAGCCACGCCATCGCTGCCACCGTCACAAAATTGGGAGACGGTCATTTGCAGATGCTGTGGGAAGCTGCCATAGGAAAACTGGACAGCTCTGCTCAGGCGCTCGCCTTCAAGAACCTCAAGCAGCGGTGGGAGAGCCCCTGCCTTACACAAGCTTTCGGTTTGATGCAAGTGTATCCATTAGTAGCGTTCGAGTTACAATTGGACCACTTGCTGCAAGGGATTCTGGGAAATGCAGACCAAGAAGACACCAGAGAAGATTAGAAGAGACGGCTGGCCCTGCCATCCTCTCGAGCTCCCCGCGCACCCTTCTCTCTCTCTCACCATTTCCCAAACTACGTCAGCTCCTCAGGGATTTATCACAGCAGGTGAACCCCAAGTCTACAGCTTTAAGATGCAATAGTTCTCGGGAATCGAAAATCAGAGTGAAATCTTTCCTTAGGGCAAAGCGGGCCCTAAGGATGCAGTCACTAGGTTCCTGAACTTCCGAATTTGGTAGTGCATTAGAGAGAATGGAGCCAGGGTATAATTTTTTTGTCTTTTCGAGCAACGAGTTACGTTTACCCATCTTCCCAAAGACTCCTGCCCACCGCCTTCTGAAGGACGTGGCACACAATGCCGATGGGAGCGGGATGGGCTCTCTTGTCTAAATTTACCCGGGAGGAGGGGGGAGCGAGAAGAGAAGACTACGACCCGTTTTCAGACAATGAGCCGGTGATGATAACGAGGGCACAGACACAGGGCTTTGCAAGTGGGAACTTGCTAAGGTTTGCAGCTGGCCAGGGACAAGGATTCTCTGCTGGCGTCTGAACAGGGGACGGGACCCTGATCCTGGCCAGTTCTTGGGGCGGGCCAGCCTTTGGACTGCAGTTCAACAACTTTTTCATCTGTCTCTGAGCACTTTGAGTCAACTTAGGAAGTCCGTCTGTTGAATAAATATGACGACACTTCTTTTTTCATCGCACAGTGATGAGGAGTCACCAGCACGCTTTAAAAAGATCTCTAAATCTTTACAAACTATGTCCTGCTTTGTGGTGGACGCGAACAGAAAGTGTTTGCCTCTGTGAGCACAACTTGTGAAGACCGACTCAGAGATGGACAAGTAACGTCCGTGGCGGTGACCCCCACAGTGTGGTCCCCGGCCCAGCGGCGTCAGCCTCGCCTCGGGAACTTTAGTTGCAAGTGGAATCCTTGCTGATTCAGAAACGCTGGGCGAGGAGGAGGGGAGAGCGAGCTGTGGGTTAAGCCTCCAGGTGGTCCTGTTGTGTGCTAAGTTTGAGAACACTGGTTTATGCCAGTCCCTGTGCGTGCAGAGAGCTTTACTGTTTACAAAATGTCTTGCACGCGCTGTTTCATACTCACTCTTATAACAGTCCTGCTGGTAGGGACAGAGATAGAGACACAGAGAGAGAGAGAGACAGGCAATAGAGATAGAGAGAGAGGGATAGAGATAAGGACAGAGGTCGAGGTAAAGGATAGAGATAGAGCAGATAGAATGGATGACTGATGAGCTGAGGGAGGCTCATAGAGGTGATATGACCTGCTGAGGTCACAGGTCGCACAGCTGAGCCAGGACTGCCGAGGTCCTCTTTCCCCATCATTCCATCTTCCTTCAGAACGGAGGAGGTTGTTTGAAAGGAGGAGAAGCCAATGACCTCCTCTGTGTTGTGCAGACTTATTCCTTAGAGTTCAGGCTTCCATCTTACCTACAGGGTGGCAAAATGGCTGCCGCAAGCCTGCAATCGCAACATTGCCCTTGACCACGAGGACCCACTGCACTCCTCTGCCCGCCTCCTGCTCAGAGTAGACCAGCGCTTCGCTCCTCTCCTGCTCCCATCTCCTGATTGCTGAGCCCGATGGCCAGTGCGCCCTGGGGCAGGCAGACAGCAAACTTGAAGGCAGTAATACTTGCCAAGTCAGTTCGGTTCCTATATTGCAAAGCTTTTATTTTTAAATTATCCATTTTCCTCTTAAGTTATTCCCTTTTCCTCAAGGGCACACACAGTCACAGATTCCAGCCTCTTCTATGCTGGAATAGAAGCTTTGGTGCTGGAACGACACGCATGCATGCTGACTTGGCTGGAGCCGAAGATGCCTTGGAGATGAGCAGGGTCTGGCTCTTTTTGGAGACACAGAAACTGAGAGTCGCTTTGTTGACTAAAATTCAGGAAATTAATTGGTTTTGGTATTTAAAAATCCCTTTCGGTACCTCAACCAGTCTTCTTATCTAGGATCTCTTTAGCTTAACGTGGTGTCGCACTTTGTTCGAAAAAGTCACCAAGTCTTAGCAATGACTTTGAAAGAAAAGAAACGTATGAATAAGACATCGCATTGTTCCTATTTCAAAGTAGCATCAAAGGTTCCTTTGGAAACGTTTAATTACCAGGTTCCAGAGTGAAGCGCCTTTTCCCCTTCAGTGTGAACAAAAGAGTGTTATGTGATCCCCCAACAGACTCCCAGCTCCCTGAAGCCTGCCCCAGAAACTTCTCTGAATGCTAGAACTTTTTCTGGACCTCTCTTTAAGACTACGGCATCTGGCTTACCTAAATCTTGGAGAATATTAATAATGATAATAATAAGAACAGCTAACTTTATTGAGCGCTTATGACCTTCAAGGCACTTTTCTAAGCCCCTTATACAGATTGTCTCTTTGAATCCACTGCAATTATATTATATTATTTGCCCCATTTTACACATGGGGAAACTGTGCTATATAGAAAGTTAAGTAACTTGCTTAAGGTCACATGGCTAATTTGAACTAGGCCTCGAACACAGGTGGTGTGACTGCACACCCGTACACTTATGCAGTATGACCTTAGTATTTAATGAATGAATGAGAAATGATGGATGATGGATGCATGGATGGATGGATGGATGATTGGATGGATGATGGATGGATGGTTGGAGGGATGGATGGATTGGTGGATGGTTAGAGGGAGGGAGGGATGGATGGATGGATGGATGGACGGATGGGCGGATGAACGGATGAATGAAAATAAAGAACAGGCAGCAGTGCCCTTGGATCCCCTCTATATGTTTGAGCAGCCAGCACTGAAGTGCAGATACAGGCTGGGCTGGGACCAGAGGCTGTACCCAGAGCTGCAGTGGCACCCGTGTGAGCTGGAGAGGGGTGCTGTGGTTAAAACCACAGTTGGATGAGGATGCCTGGGAGGGACAGAATAGCCCAAGTTAAGCCTTCCTACCACCCCCCACACACACACTGCTGTTGCCCAGGCTGGAGCATAATGAGTCCCCTAGTCTGTGACCCAAAGTCCAGCTGACCTCCTGGGAAGGACTGTCCATGGGGTCTGAGCTGCCCACTGCATGTTACACCTTGGGCTGGGAGTGGGAACCCAGGCAGGGGTGAGGACCAGCTCTCCAGGAACAGGAAAGTCATCTGGGGGCTGAGTTTACAGCTATTTACTCCAGTCTCTCAACTGGCTTTTAACAAAGCAATTTTCAGCATCCAATTAAGTTGTAATGGACTATTAGGATCGCTAATTGTTGTGTATTTAATAGCAGAAACTCATTCTTGAGTAGTTAATGTAAATCACTTGCTGAATGCTGATAATTCCCCTGCTTTGGAGAACCCAGGCGAGCCAGATTTCTGGGTATGTGTGTTTGAAACCCATTATTGAGGACTCTTGACTCAATGGGATGTAAATATGGATTGTTTCTCTAGTAATTGCTTCTGACTGTGCTGTCAGACCCCATCTCGCCCCTGCTCTTTCCCACCGAGCAGCAGGTCACCTGGGTGACAGCTCACTCAGATTCTATGGCCGTTTAGATACTTCTGGTTACTGAGGAGAGGCAGGCCAGGTGGTCACCTGCCTGGCATTGAGCCTTAGCTGTGTGTCCTCGGGTGCTTCCATTTGAGTCCTCTAGAATGGGGATAATCATAGCACCCCCTTCTCCACGACTGCAGCACAGACGAGGGAGGCGACACATGGAGGGTGTTAGGACAGGGCTGGTCTAAAGCAAATTGTCTCATTAGTGCTGAGGCAGCCTCATTATTTTTCCACAACTTGGTCCTGTTTGTTTTAAAATGTTAATATCATATTTGATTCAAGCCTTTCTCCCTCAATGTCCCCCTCCCACTGCCCCAGCCTTGATTGCTGCTCTGGCCAAGTGAGGAAGGGATGGGTGGGTGGGTGGATGGACGAATGGATGGATGGACAGAAGGAGAGATGTATGGATAGATGGTTGGAGGGAGAGAGGGATGGATGGATGGACGGGTGGATGGGTGGATGGGTGGATGGATGGGTGGACGGATGGTTGGACGGGTGGATGGATGGATGGATGGATGGGTGGATGGATGAATGGGCAGGTGAATGGACAGATGAATGTCATAATTGATTCAATGTCTTTCTCCTTCTATGTCCCCCTCCCATTGCCTTAGGCCTGATTTCTGCTCCGGCCAAGTGAGGAATGGATGGATGGATGGGTGGGTGGATGGACGGATGGATGGATGGATAGAAGTAGAGACAGATGGATAAATGGTTGGAGGGAGACAGGGATGAATGGATGGATGGATAGACGAATGGGTGGGTGGGTGGATGGATAGATGGACGTCATGTTTGATTCAAGGTCTTTCTCCCTCCATGTCCCCTCCCACTGCCCCAGCCCTGACTTCTGCCAGGGGAGCAGCTGAGTGAGGAGAGTTGAAAGGTCCATTTATCTCACGCCCCACCCTCCTTGCTGCACAGGAGGCTCCAGTGTGGGTGGGGAGAAGGAAGGAAGAGGAAACAGGTCTTACCTGACTATGTAGAGTGCGGACAGCATCCCATCCTTGGTCAGGGTTGCTGCTGTGGTCTGGGCCTGGCTGTAGGCACGTGTGACTTCCACGAGACCCCACTCCCAGCCGCACCCGCAAGGGCTCGCTGCCAGGCTGCTTCTCTGGGAAAGGAGGCCGCTAGTGAGCCTCATAACCTGTCACCCCTTATTCCCCTGCCCTGAGTGCCTTCCTGCCCCCACCCTGGTGCAGGGCCCTCAGGAGGCCTGGGCTCCCCTCTCATCTGTCCTCTGAGCCACGGGGCTCCCAGGCTTAGGCACGCCCCGTCGTCTGTACCCCTCAGGCACCCAGGGCGGTCCGTGCCTGACAGCAACCCTGGGGACAGCAGCAGGCAGGGTGCTGAGCGATGTCCAGTCGGATGAGTTTTGGGTGCCAGGTCCCAGGCCTCAGGACAGGAAGCCCCCCTGTTCATGGTTGCTGAGAAGGGGAGATGGCTTCCCCTCACCCACACTGCACTCCTGCTCTCTGACCCACCAGCTTCGAAGCATCTATGCTTGGCTCGGCAGGGGAGAGTGGGGTGGGGCGGAGGGTGGTCTTAGTGGTGGCCAAGCAGCCTGGGGTCCTCCGCTCTATGAGAACTCGGCTCCTTTCCTTCTCCGTCGCCCCAGCTCAGGCCTAAGGCCCCTAACTCCATCCATTGTCTGGACACGCCTTCTGGAACAAAGCCTTCCACCGCCCTGCTGGACGCCGCCATCTTGGATTACGCTAGGAAGAGCTCTTTAGAGCTCCAGGGTGGCTGGGGACGGTCCCTCCAGCAGACCCAGCCAAGGACCCCTTGAGGAGAGCTTCTGGGGCTGTCACTGGCCATTTCACGCGTGCCCACACCTCCCTTTATAGCCTGTCTACACGTTCTTTCCTGGGTGTGGCCGTTCCAACAGCGACCTCTGAGCAGGCTTCAGCGAGGCACTTGGAGGCTGCCACAGGAAGCTAAGAGTGGCCGGGCCACTTGAGCAAGGACGAGGCTCCTGACTGGAGCAGGGCAGACTCAGAGACAGAGGAGGATGGGGTGGCGCTGCCCACACTGGACAAACGCTCACCCTCGTTGGCGAGCCCATGTCTGTCCGTGGTCCCAGGGTGTTGACCCTTCCTGCCACCTGCAGGGCCCGGAGGTCTTGTTGGAGCTGAGGTGGGCATCTGCCCGGGGAAGGCTGGCCATTGGCTGACAAGGCACCCAACAGATGCCCCCTTTCTGAGGAACAAGTGTAAATGGGGGATGACCGGAGACAAGGTTCAGGAGCCCCTCTCGCCATCCTCATCCCTGAATGTGGGCAGTCCTCGCTCACCCTTCTCGAAGCCCAGAGATCCTGTTTCTCCTTGAATTCCGGAAGGACTCAATTCCTATTTTAAACTCCCCGTGGCCCACACTTCCCTGGGTGGGCTTTCCACCCCCTCATAAGACATGCCCCTGTGATCTGATGTGTTTGCAGCGACTCATTTCTCTTCTGCCACATGGAACACAACACGGGGGTCTACTCACCCCTCCGAGCCTCACGCCAGCATCCTTTCCACCCCCTTAGACTTCTGGTGAGTTCTTGGGAGGCAGGTCGACATTTTCCCATCTTCATCCCTAGCATCCGGCCCAGAGCCTGCTACAAGTCGGCACCTGCCAACATTTGCTGGAAGACCGGGAGAACAGAAACAGGAAAGAGACCCAGCAAGGAGCGCATGCGTCTTCCATCCACAGCCCGCAGCTTGTTCTGGTGTCTGGGATGTGGGGACTGAGAAGGGCGCCGTGCCTCGGCTAGGAGAAGCGGGCTGGGGCGCTCTGCGGCCAGGGTGGCGTCAACTCTGGAGAGGCAGCGAGGGCTCTTGGTGCTGACGGTGGAGAGGGCAGGACGATGAGCGCCACCACGCTCTGGGCACAGGCCGGGGCCTCACGCTGGGCTCTTCCTCAAGAAAAAAAACCCCTGTAAAACCTGCTAGCGGTGGGGACACCGCGTCACATGTGGTAGAACAGAAACTTGAAGAGGGGTCATGAGTCATTCAAGGCCTCACGACTAGAGTGTGCCAGAGTCAGGACTCAAATGTACTTCCTCCTGACTTCAACCCTCCCCACCCCTATGCCCCTCCCCTCATAGAATGGGGCTTTTGGAGGAAGCCGAGAATGAATGAATACAATCCTCAGGAGGATGCATGTTCCAAAGCGGGCCTTTGGAAAAGAACATCCGAGGTAAGTCCAAATGCGAAATTAGGGTGCCAATACACAACAAGGAAAAGGCTAAATATCCCCAACAAGCCCCGAGATTGTGTCCCAGACCTTGTGTGCTTTAAGGACTCATCTTTAATTACAAGCCCGATTAAATAAAAGTGGGATTTATTGGCTTCCCAACTAATGAGTCCACAGATGGAGTTCAGGCTTGGTTGGTTCAAGCTGTGCTGTGAGGAGTCTTAATCTCTCTCTTTCTCCCCTCCCCACCACTGGGTTTTTCTGTGATGGCCTCATTCTCCAGCAGGCTCCCCTTCATGGTAGCTTGATTATTGCCAGCAGCTCCAGACTTTTCTAAGTGATTAGCTCCCTCATGGAAGGAGCTTCCATCCAACAGCTGACATCCTGGGATTCAGTCATGCTGGCCTGGCTGGCTTGATCTTCCACTGGGACTTCTCAGTCAGGCTTGGGTCATTTGTGCACATCTGAAGGAGCAGGTGGGTATAAGCATTATCCGACCCCACTCCAAGGAAGATGCGGAAGGGAGAGAGCATGCTGGGCCATAAACATTCCTCTGTCCAGACATGCTGAGCCCAGATGCTAATGCCTTTGACCTCCCAGGATCATCGCACGGGGCCACACTGGGAGGCGGCTCTCTGAGGGGCACCTGAGAAGGGGTGTGGCTGTGCCGTGTCCTGGGTGTGCTGCTGGCTACCAGGCCAGGGGGCTGCTCCGGACACCTCAAGGAGGAGCTCGTTGGGGCAGTTCCTCTGTGTTTTGTGTATTTTTCTCTTCTAGATGAACCTTGAATCATCTCGTCAAGTTCCGTCTGGAAAATCTCAGTGGGATTTGATGAGGTCGCCCTGGGCTTCTCGGTGACCCTGGGAGGACTGGTGGTTTATCCGTTGTCTTCTCGTCCTCGAGCGTGTCCTTTCTCTCCCCGTGCCGGAGTCTTCTTCAGCACGTCAGCAGACGTTTATGGTTTTCTTCATGTACGTCTCGCACACTCCTTGTTAGTTGACTTTTCTTCTCTAAGTATGTTACAGCTTTTGTGACCTTTTCCCAATTTTATTTCCTAAGTGGCTCCTGCAGCTTGTATCACGTCTGGTTATCCTGGTTCCCAAGCAATCAAGAAAAACTCGATTAAAACTTATTTATAACAAAAAAGAGTTGTGTGATTTATTATCTTCTCGAACTGAGAGACTGCAGTCTGACTGGCCTCAGGGCTCAAAGATGAAAGCAGCCTCAGTTTACCCTTTCTCCCGCCACCTGCACGCTCCACAGATCTTAGTTCAGGAAACACCAGCTGCGGAAAGAGATAACACTCCATCTCGACGGCTTAACCCGACATGAGTCTGTGTATTGAGCACCTAACCCTAACAGTCTCGGTGCCTCTTTTCTGAGCTGGGATCCCAGGACGCAGCCTCTCCCTTCAACCCACGGCGCCCAAGGTCAGCTGAGGGTCGACTCTCATCCAGCCAGCAGGGAGAGAGAAGCGCTAAGGGAGGACTGTGCGTGGCTGGTGCCTATGGGTCAGCACTGGAAGTGGGGAGCATCGAAGAGCGAATGAGGAAAAACTTGCGGTACATCCATACCATGGAATATTATTCAGCCATAAAAAGGAAGGACTTACTGATATGCGCTCCAACAGGGGTGCACCTTGAAAACATTATGGTGTGTGAAAGAAGGCAGACACAAAAGACCCCATATTGGGTGATTCTGTTTATAGGAAATGTCCAGAATAGGGAAATCCCTAGAGACAGAAAGAAGATTAATGGGTGCCAGGGACTCTGGGGAGAGGAGACTGGGGAGTGACTGCTAATGGGTGCGGGGTTTCTTTCGGGGGGATGAAAGTGTTCTAAACTTAGATGGAGGTGATAGAGATATGGGCCCTGATATCAGTTCCCCTACCCTGAACCCAGCACATGTGGGATTAAAACCAAAGCACTTTGCCTGCTTACCCCTTGGCTTCCCAGCACCAGAATCCATCATGCAGACAGACAACCAAGGACATCCCTTGTCTGCTCACCCTCCTCCCTGCAAGCATTCTCTCAAGGTCAAGTACAGGCTGATGGGAAAATGCTGGCCAGCAAGGCTACCTTCCCCCCTCCCCTACCTAAAACCCCAAATAGAAACCCCAGCTTGTAGCTTTTTGGGGAGTTTGGGATTTCACCATTAGCTGCCCTCTCTCCTTGCTCAGCGCTGTGCAATAATAAAATTCCTGCTTTCTTCCACCACACCTGCTTTCACAGATTGGCTTGCTGTGCAACAGGTGAGCGAACTCCACGTTTGATATCAACTTGGCGACCCAGATGGGACAATGTCCCAAGTGGACGTCTCGCCTGTGGCACACCAGCCTCTGGCTAAAGGCCTTTCTTGGAAGCTGTCCTGCAGCTGCCTGAGCCCCTTGTCTCAGGGACAGCCCCAAGCGACTGGCTGCTGACCAGACGTCGTTGGCTCACCGTGCTTTTGCTTTGGTGGTGCAAAAAACTAGGTTCAGAGTTTAGGAAGACGTCTCTTGTAAGTAGCTGGTAGTTTTTGTTTTTGTCCTTGTGCTAACCTTTTTCCAACAGGACTGGCCAGAAATGATGGGCACCTGGCAGCCCTCTGGGCTCTGTTTGTTTTGAAGTCATGATACCTTGGCCAGATTAGGTAAGTCCCCTGGTGTGCACACCAAGGTCCCTTGTCCTTGCTCATTTGGGAAAATCTGTAGGATGGTTCTTCATTTTTTGGGCACCACCGAGTGTAGGACATGGAAGCTGGGACTGGAAGCGTTTTGGCTTTGGTTAGGTTTGGTTTTGGTTTCTTTGTTCTGGCTTCCATTTGCTGGCCAGGGGTTTTCAGGAAAGTGCACTTGTTTGGTCCTTGGTCATTGTTTGTCTGTTTGTCCTTCTAAAAGTGTTAACATGGGAGGTGCTGTATCTGTATCCACCTAAGAGCCCCTTGGGAGAAACTTTGGCTGATGGTCAACCTATAGTTATGAGCCAGTGAGAAAATAACAAATGGTGTTTTTTTGTAACACTGCCTGGCCAATGTGTGTCTTGGAAACTGAGCAAATATGGCCACTGAATGCAACTTTGAGTTATTACACCATCTTGCAGTTGGAGTTATCTTGTAAAAGGTCTAGAAAGTGGGATGAGATTCCACATATTCAGGCTTTTTTGTGGTTGCATGATCAGGAAGGTGACCGGCCAGGGACCAAGCTGAGAGAAAAATTGTGTTTCAATAGAAACTCATAATACACAGTTGTGGATACTGGATTTTGGTCTTGCCAATTGTCTTTGGGATTTTTGTTATATCTGTTAACTGGGCCAGATCCTGAATTCTTCTAGTCTCCTAGAATATCTGGCTACAAACCTCCAAACTAAAGTTTTCCATCCTTTTTTCAATCATTTTAGTTTGGAATCATTGAAAACTATACCCGCCCGTTTTTTTCCTGAAGCCTCGCAAACTGAAGCTGGAGGACATGATATAAACCTAAGAGAGATTCCTGCCTGCTGCTATATAAGCCACTCAGAAAGATGCCTGGGTACCCAACGACACCATCAGAGACATTCCGAACTGCAAAAGATGCTTTGACCCTGACATGTAGAAATCTTCTTGATTGATTGCCCCCAACCAATCTCAGGAACTGAGGAACTGATCAGGGCTCAGGAACTGATTTGTAATTTGCTCCAACCATTAACCTTGTTTTCTTTGTTTTGTTTCTCTATAAATATCTCTTATTAAATACCTGGTTACTTACTTATACAGTATAGGCCTAACTTTGGGAGCCCACCTGCATCACTGCCTTATTAAAAGACTGGTTCAATGAGATGGAACAACCTGTGCTTCAATTCAGCAGGAAGTAGCTAGATTGGTCACCACTCCCAAATCCCTCAAGATTGAGGGATGAATGTAAAATAGGGGGGAATTGATACCGGCCCTGATGTTAATTCCCTTGTATTGAACCCAGCATATACGGGGTTAAAACCAAAGTACTTTGCCTGCTTAATCCTTGGCTTCCTGGCACCAGGACCCATCATGGAGACAAACAACCAAGGACATCCCTTGTCTTGTCACCCTCCTCCCTGCAAGCAGCCTCACAAAGGCAAATGCAAGCTGGTAGGAGAATGCTGGCCAGCAAGGCTACAAGTCCCTCTCCCCTAGGTAAAACTCCAAACAAAAATCCTTGCTTGTAGCTTTTCGGGGAGTTTGGGATTACAGCCTTAGCTGCCCATTCTCCTTGCTCAGCACTTTGCAATAAACTTCCTACTTTCTTCCACTACACCTGGCGTCAGAGATTGGCTTGCTGTGCAATGAGTGAGTGAACTCACTTTGGGTTTGTTATCAATAGTTGCACAACTCTACGAATATACGAAAAACACCAAATTACATCCTTCAAGTGGGTGAATTTCATGGTATGTGAATTATATCTCAATAAAGACTTTTTTTTTAAGTGGGGGCAAAATATAGACATTCACAGATAGACATGTTTATCACCAGCACATCCTTGCTAAAAGGACATCTAAAGGAACAAAACCAAACCAAATTAAAACACTAGACCAAAATAGAATATGGAAGGAGAGATTGGAAAGGAACGTCCTACAGCCCCTGTAGAGGCAGGGGTGTGAATTAATCTCAGACTGTGTTACTTTTAGCAAGGCTGTTTAGACTTCATGGTTACCATAAAGAAAAGAAATGACAGTGGAGGAATAAAGAAAACTCAGCAAATCCAGTAGAAGGCAGGTTAAAAACAAAGCAAGAAGCACCAAAAGCAGTGTCAATAGAACACACAAGATTAAATTAGAAATAAGTCCAAACAGATCCATTGTCATAATTCACATAAGGGGATTGATCTGTGTTTTGTCTGTGGCAGCTGTCGCTCCATGAAGGCAGAATTGAGTAGTTGCAACAGAGACCGTGTGGCCCATGAGGCCAGAAATATTTACCATCTGGCCTTTTTCTGAAAATGTGCTGATCTCTGGTATAGAACAATTTGACTCTTTAAACTGTGCGAGTGTATATCTTTGATACAAATAAGAAGTAAAGAATGGTACTGTGCTGTAGATTCCTTTCTTTTTTTACTTTTAAAAGCTCAACATAGAGGTTTAATCTCCAACAACTCGTCCATGTATAGTCATCTGCCATATAACACGTTTCTGTCAACTGCAGGCCATATACACGATGGTGGTCCCATGAGATTAGCACCATACAGCCTAGGTGTGGAGTAGACTGTGCCATCTAGCTTTGTAGGAGTCACTCTATGATATTCGCACAACGATGAAATTGCCTAATGATGCATTTCTCAGAATGTGTCCCCGTCATTAAGTGACACACGACTGTCTCTCTACTTCATTGCTTTTGACCTTTGCAGAGAGTTAGAGGGTTTGTATCGACCAAGTTTTCTTTATCGATTTCCCAGGTCTGTTTGCACGTCCATCTAGACGGCTCAAAGGCTCCGTTGCCGTGTGCGATGTTGCAGCTCGGACCATGGGGATGTCCTCTTACAGGTGGGGTGAGTGTGCAGCTGAGGGGAAGGCGAGGGCCCCCCAGAGCTCTCCAGTCGCCTGGGCACATGCCACCGGCCATGAGTGCAGGCCCCCGTCTCCCCACGAGCTGCCCTCTACCCTCCGGGGTTGTCCGCGGTCCCAGGGCCCGCCGACGCAGCAGGGATCAAGCAGTCTCTCACTCCTTTCTGGTTGTATTTCTTAGCTTGCAGAATTTGCAAATCTACCAAATCCAGGGAAAGCTATCCGTGAGTTGGAGCATTGGTTCAAACTTTTATTGTCTGCTTGGATTTTTCTCTTCTGTGGATTGCCGAGTCCCACCCTTTGCCCACTTGCTGTTAAGCTTTCCGTGTTTTCCTGTTCATTTCTTTCATTCATTCACTCATTCATTTGTTCCACAAGTGCTCGCTGAGCATCATGGTGGACTAGCGTGCTGGGATTCAGCAGTGAACAACACACACAGTCCCTGCTTTTGTGGAGCCGGCATTCCAGCTGGCGGCAGACAATCCACAGAGACAGATAGAGGTGATGTTGGGGGTGATGAGAGCTAGGAGGAACAGGTGGAGCAGGACACGGACAGAGGGATGTGGGAGGCATGGTGTGGTCAGGGACGGCCTCTCTGCCTCAGAGAGATGCAGCAAAGACCTGAACGCAGTGAGGGAGCAAGTCATGCAAGGAGCTGTGTCCCAGGCAGCCGGATTGGCGTGTGCAAAGGCCCTGAGGTGGGAGTGAGTCTGTGTTGCACTTAGAACAGCATGTGGGCCTGTGTGGCCAGAGTGGGGTGATGAGGGGGACAGTGGGGGAAGGATGATGGCACAGAGATGGTAGCAGGTCATGCAGGCAAAGACTCAGAAAAACCTTTGCATTTCCTTCTGTGATGAGAGGCCACTGAGGGTTATTTTTTTTTTACTGTGCTAAAATATATATATAAATATTAAAATATATATAAAACTTACCATCTTAACCATGTGTAAGTGCACAGTTCAGTGGCATTAAGTGCATTCACATTGTCTTGCAACACTCACCAACATTTATCTCCAGAACTGTTTCCTTTTCCCAAACTGAAACTCTGGCCCATTGACCCTAACTCCCCATGCCCCTCCCCCAGCCCCTGGCGCCCACCATCCTACTGTCCGTCTCTAGGAATCTGACTCTTCTAGGGACCCCATAAAAGCAGAATCACAGAGTATTTGTCTTTTGGGGACTGGCTGTTTTCACTCAGCATGTCCTCAAGCTTCCTCCGCGTTGTAGCGTGTGTCAGAATTTCCCGTGTCTTTAAGGCTGAGTAATATTCCATTGTATGGATGGACCACATCTTGCTTCTCTATTCATCCATCAATGGACTCTCGGCTTGCTTCCCCCTTTGGGCTGTTGTGAATAATGCTGCTGTGAACATGGGTGTGCAAATGTCTGTCTGAGTCCTGCTTTCCCTTCTTCGGGGTCTATACCCAGAAGTAGAATTTGCTGGACCACATGGGAATTCTATGTTAAGCTTTCTGAGGAAACTCCAAACTGTTTTCCACAGCGGCTGTACCTTTTTACATTCCCACTCACAATGCACAAAGCTTCTAATTTTTCCACATTCTCACCGCACTTACTGTTTCCTGTTTTTTTGATAATGACCATCCTGATGGGTGTGAGGTGGTGTCGCACTGTGGTTCCGCTGAGGGTTGTAAGCCAAGAAGTGCAATGACGGACCTTGTGTTTCAAAGGTCACTCTGGCTGCTGGCTGGAAGCAGGGACACCCGGGGCGGGGGTAGGCTGCTGCAACCCCAGGAGAGAGGGGACGCTGGGGCTGCCTCGGGGACAGCACCAGCCTGGGGAGACGGGGCTGGATTCTGGATATTGTTTGAAGGTAGAATCAACAAGATTTGCCAACATTTTATTTTTTTACTTTTTTTTATTTTATAATTTTTTTTTTTTTTTAAGATTTAATTTTTTCCCTTTTTCTCCCCAAAGCCCCCCGGTACATAGTTGTATATTCTTCGTTGTGGGTCCTTCTAGTTGTGGCATGTGGGATGCTGCCTCAGCATGGTTTGATGAGCAGTGCCATGTCCGCGCCCAGGATTCGAACCAACGAAACACTGGGCCGCCTGCAGCGGAGCACGGGAACTTAACCACTCGGCCACGGGGCCAGCCCCAAGATTTGCCAATATTTTATGCGGGCTGTGAAAGAGAGAAGTCAGGAATTACTTTAGCAGCATTGTCACTTACTGGGACAGAAATGAAGAGCTTGATTGGGGGCATGTTAATCCCTCTTGGAAGGAGTTTTCAGCATGTTCTTGACCTCATTCCTTTTGCGTGACGGCCTTCGAAGCCACGTGCACCTACAAAGGTGGGAACATTCTCGTCTCCTGTGAGGCTGCCCTCACCCTTTATAAACGAAACGTCTCTTCGATCCCTCTGTTCATTTTGCTTGAATTTGGCGTATGTGTCATCCGCTTCTTTCGTTCTCATTTTTCTGGTGTACCCTTTTCCGTCACCTTGTTTTCGAATTTCCTGTGTCATTTCGTGCTACGTCTCATTTGTTGCTATTTTCCCCTTAGTTACCCTTAAGTTTTTAAGAACAGTTTCTTAAAGTTTGCTGCATGTGGAACAAAATTCAGAATATGAAAGAGGGTACAGGCTCTTCTGCATCAGATTCCTCTGGAGCCCCTTGTCCGCTCACAAGCAATAAATATGTCTCATAAAGGTTTACTGCCTTAAGCGCATCCTGATTTACACGTTCCGTCGCCACCTGCAAAGCGAACCTCGACATCAGCAAGAGGAGGGACGCCCGTGTGGTTTCCAGACCACAGACCAGCCATCTCAGCTCCATTGTATCGGGTGAGTAGCTAAGGGAAAGACCACGGCAGCATCCTTTGCAAACACTTCCAAATTTATTGAAATAACGATACTTGCTTTCGGGTCAGAAAAAAATTAGAAACCTCCGATGACTGAAAAACAAACCAATGTTTGCCACCTGCAATGACATTCCACCAATAAGAATATGACTTTGGAATATGTCAGGGGCTGCTCGGAGCGTCTTTACCCGCCTGAATTACGGGGACAGGCGGCGGGTTTGGGGCAGACGGCACAGCTGGTGGTCCATGCTGAGGAGAGTGAGCAGACCCTGGAAGGCTCAGGTTGGGTGTGTAGGATGCGGTGGCCTGATACCCTTAAATTCGAAGCACACACATCTAAACTCATCATTTCCTATCAACATCTGGAGTTAATTTACGTTCATATATTCCGCAATTTCACTTTCCTCCTCATTCCCGCCTCTAACGCCCTCCCCATTTTGAAATCACCTGAGATTTTTTTGTTCCACATAGTTATTAATTTTTTTAAAATTCTGTATTAACGATGATTTAGATTTAACTGTACATTTGGTCTAGCTTCTTCACTCTCCACTGTTTCTTTGTCTTGGCTTGTCCGTTTATTCATCTCACAGATAATCTGCGATTCTCTTTTTTAGAAAGGGCACGAGGGTGGTTAATTTTCTGAGTCTTTGCCTGTCACCAAATTATTGTTTTCCCAACATTGCAACCCCCGTTGCACGAGGTCTGGCATTTTAGGTTCAGAATAATCTTTCCGCTCACCTTCGTGGCTTCGTTCCCCTACCTTCGAGCCCCAGTTTTGCAGGTGAGAATTCTGAAGCCAATCGGAGCCTCTTTCTTTTATGTAGGGTTGCTAGATTTAGCAAATAAAAACCCACGCAGGATTTGGAACACGCTTATCCTAAAAAGTCATTTGCGGTATTTCTGAAATTCAAGTTAAACGGGCATCCCGAATTTTTTCTGGTAGCCCTGCTTCGTAGTTAACCTGGGTTTTGTGGTGGTTGTGTTCTCTCACCGCCTCTAGAATTTATTCTCTGCCTTTGATATTCTGAGATTTCCTTGGGCAGCGTCTGCGGGTGGGAACCGCCCTTTGCCCCGTCAGGTCCTCGGCGGTCCTTCCACCTGCAGGCTGGCGTCTACGGTTGGCATCACTTTCTCTCCTTTGTTCTCTCTGCTCTCACCCTCTGGCTCTTTCGCTAGGCGCTATCCACGGATTTAAACGCCCTATCACTGTCTAAATGGCAAGATCAAGTTAATTAACTTCTCTTAGCTTCGGTTCCCGCATCACCAGGCCGGCTTTCAGAAAGCCAATCTCGCAGCAACGTCACGAGGATGAAATTCTTTTCAGGACGTAGCGCCCCTTGCACCGTGAGTGCTGTGGACGCCGCCCCGACTATGCTCTCATGGAACTTTCCCTGTGGGATGTCGGGTCCACCGCAGGATGGTGCTTCCCGGCCCCTGTGGTGGCTTGGGGCCATGTGACTTGTTCTGGCCAATTAACTGTGAGCAGACACGCACAGTGTCCCCTCTGGGCTGGAACATTTTGTTGCCAATGAAAGACCCACCAGGGCGCTCTTATGCTCACCCACAGTGAAGGACAATGTTCCAGATGGCATCTGCTCTGTCAGCTGGATTCTGGGGTGAAGGCAATGCAGGAGAGAGCCCCCGCTGACCTTCCAGGGCCACGCAGCACCAGTGAGAAACAGCCTTTTGTTTCATGGCCCTGAGATTTGGGGATGTTTGTTACCACAGCTCAGCTTAGCCATGCGGACAGAGACACAGGGATCACCAGAAATTCCCCCCCACCCCCGTACTCTGCATTGATGTTGGGAGTACCCTGTGAGCATGTCCCAAGGCGCTCCAAGCCTTGCCTAGAAAAAGAGGCAGCCTGTCCTTTATTGACCCTTTTTATTGAAGTCTGGGGGAGGAAGGGCCACCCTCGAGTCTGAGTCGGTTCTGAGCTCTGATCAGTTCAGCCAGGCTGGAGGCTCCGCCTGGGGTGGGCATTGATGGCACAGGTGATGGGGTCCAGAAAGCCAGAATCAGAAGTTTCTCCTACTGACGACAGAGGAACCCATCTCCTTGTACTCGTCGTTGGTGACCCACATGTCCTTGAAGGTAGAGAGTGAGCACAGGATGGAACCACCCACCCAGGCGCTGTATGAGGAGTACGGAGAGGTGGACACCTGGATGGGGGCGAGGGGGGGAGAAGAGGGGAGAGTAGGGGAGAGGAGGGAGGGGTCAGATGGGAGAGAGGGGGAGAAACCAGAATCAAATACCTCTCTAAACTGGGACACAAAATGCCAATCCCCGAACGGACTTCACAGGCAGGCATTTCTTCCCCTGCAAACACGATTTCTTCTAACCTTTGAAGATATTTAACAATCCACATACACCACTGATAGCCTTAAACTACAGGATGAAATGAAGAAGAGCACAGAGCCCTCACCCGCGGCTCTTAGATTCACTCGAAAACACACGACACACTTTATACTGTGCAGGATTCACTCGAAAATGTATGACACATTTTATACCATGCAGAGTCTGTGTGTAAGGCTTCTGTATTCTGCAGAAAAGTTGGAAAATACAAGTAAGCCAAAAAAAAAAAAAAAAAACCCCACAAGTACTCAACCTGGAGAAGTCCCTTCTCCAGTTTGGTGCATCACTTTTAAGACTTTCTCTCGCTCTTACAGTGACACCTGTTGAGTGTGTATTTGCTTCACTTTCGGTTCTGGGAGCCTCTCGTCTGCTCACTCTCCTCTGGGCTGGAGGAGGTGAACATCTCCACAGCCGTTTGCCAGGTGGGGCCTCTGAAGCCCTGAAGGGTTAAAGTCACCACCTCAGGGCAGACGGTCGCCCCCTCTTGTGCTCACTGACTTTCCTTATGGCACTTGGGCGGCTAGTGATAGAGCGTGTTTACTATTCTAGGACGGGATCACAAACGCGTTGCTGCAGTTGGCAGGGAAAAGGGGTTTGGAATGAGGATTTGGAAAACCAAGGTCCCGGCTGAGGCGGGGAGAAAGGGCAGATGAATGGTCAGGTCCAGTTACCGATGTTCGCCGGCTCGGTTGCACCGTAGAACCAGGCTTAGCTTGGAAACCATTTGCTGGTCTTGGTTAAGAAACATTGCCGAGATTTTAAGAAAGAAAAAAAAAAAGAGAAGAATCAGAAGTCGGCGGGGGGAAGCACGTTCAGGGTGAGGCATCAGGCAGAGAAAAGAGCCGGTACCGGCCACCCAGGTCCTCCATTCTCTCCCCCTGGACAAGTCACCTGCCCCGTCTGTGTCTGATCTAAACAAACACAAAATCAAACAGAAGCATACACAAGCTAGGATGATTCATGGCCTCAGAAGAAAGCAAAACTGCCAACAGAAAAATGCACAAAGGGTCGGAACTAGCAATTACAAAAATATGTTTAAAAAAACAAAAAGAGAGAAACCGCAGACAGATAGGAAGCATGCAGACTGTTCACCATCGTTAGCAATTAAAGGAATACAAATTAAAACCATCATTTGTCTTCCATCTATTCCATCGGGAAGAGAGTTTTTAGGATGATGGTCCCCGTGCTGGAAGGAATAGATGGGAGGAAGAGCCGTCTCTGCCCCACAGGATCCCAGGTGGATCTTTCCACAGGCAATGGGGCTGTATGTTCAAAAAGCCTTGACCTGTGCACACCTTTCTGGCCCCAGAAATTCACATCTAGAAATAAATCCTAAGGGGAGAAAGAACTATTCTAAAGAAATAAGGGGAAATCATGGCCAAATTTTTAACTGAAGAACGTTACAATAGCAGGATTTGGGTTGCTGGGAGAAACTTGCTTTAAAAGGCGGCCCCATGGGAGTTAGCTGTTTTCTGAAGGGGGAGGAACTCGTTTTAGGGAGAGAATTCTTCTCTTCTTTAGGGGAACAAT
This sequence comes from Equus przewalskii, assembly GCF_037783145.1. Taxonomy (NCBI): domain Eukaryota; kingdom Metazoa; phylum Chordata; class Mammalia; order Perissodactyla; family Equidae; genus Equus; species Equus przewalskii. The sequence goes on from NC_091841.1 coordinate 31,140,209, forward strand.
TTAATGAGCTCTGTGGGTGCGTAAAGTGGATCCACACCCTCCAGCTCAGCTGCCCCCTTCCACCTGCTGCCTTCTCTACGGCTTTGTCAAATCTCTCTGCAAATCCTGTCGCCTTCGCTGTCGGCGTGGGTTTGAGTTTTGGCCACCTCCCACCCCTCCACTGCCTGCTCTGAGCCATCGGCATCTCTCGCCCGAATCTTAGCATCACCTTCCACCTGCATCCCGACCTCCCCATCCCCGAAGTCCACCCTCCACACAGCAGCCCGAGCCATCCCCCAGAGCCTGGCTGGATCGTGTCCCTCCTCTGCTCAAACCTCCCAGTTGTTTCCAGTTTCTCTCAGGGTAAAGCCTCACACAGCTTCTCTGACCTCATTTATGCTTCTCCCTCCTTCAGCCCCAGCCAACCCTTCCCAGCCCTTCCTCCAGGAAGCAAGCCTGTGGGCTGCTGCATGGGCTGTTCCCTCTGCCTGAATGCTCTTCCCTCTGCCTGAATGCTCTTCCCTGGATATCCACATGGCTCCCCCTCACCTCCTTCAAGCATTTACTCAAATGCCACCTTCCCAAGGAGACCTCTCTCGACCACTTGCCCTCCCGCCATCCTTTGCTGCTTTCCCCCTGTGGCTTATATATTATTACATATTTGCTTCCATATTATTTTGTATTGGTTATCGCTTCCTCCCCCCACTGGAACGTAAGCTCTAGTTTACTGATGTGTCCCCAAGGACCTGGCACCAGGCCTGGCACAGCAGAGGCATTCTGGGAATATCCATGGGATGAGCTCAGGAAGCCCCCCGGGGGTGGATCAGAAGGACCGTACCTTCACGTTGATGGCAGGGGTAACGAGGGAGCAGAGTTCTCTCTGCATCCGGTCCCGCAAGCCGAAACAGGAGCTGGTACCTCCAGACAGTATGATGTGGCCAAAGAGAACCTTCCAGAGGCCGCGTCTGCAGGAGCTGATACTCTGAAAGGCTGTCAGGTGGATGCCTGGGCGGTTTCTCCCTGTCAGGTGGCCGGAGGAAGAAAGAACCTTGAGGCCTCTGCTCGCCAGAGGCCTGGCTGGCTGCACGCTGGGCTCTTCCCTTCGAGCTGCAGGCTCTGGGAGGTGGGGACCCCCGAGTCTCAGACAGCTCTGGGGGCGCCCCCGGACAGACCCGAGCACCACGCACCGCACGAGCATGTGGGTTTCAACAGTACGCGTCATGGATGAGACTGCTAATGACTCAATAAATATTAGTTCTCTTCTCTCATCTGAGAGAATTTATATTCCAGTGTTATTGACAATTATTAATTTTCAACGCCTTGGTATCCATTACTTCATGAAAGGATTTCTGCAGAGGCAGTGTTCTTGCTCAGGTAGCCTTTGAAAAATTATACTGATTATTCCTTTCTTTTTTTTTTTGTTTCTTCTCCCTAAAGCCCTCCAGTACATAGTTGTATATTCTAGTTGTAGGTTCTTCTGGCTCTGCTATGTGGGACGCCACCTCAGCATGGCTTGATGAGTGGTGCTAGGTCCGTGCCCAGGATCCGAACCAGCAAAACCCTGGGCCACTGAAGTGGAGCATGCGAACCTAACCACTCAGCTGCGGGACTGGCCCCTGATTATTCCTTTCTTGATTCATTGTGTGTCCCTATAAATAAACTCAAATAGAATGAGAACAGCCCTTAAAAGGTATGAGCAGTGCATTCCTATCGTTCAGTATCATGAGCCTCTGGGAGGGGTGGGTGGTGGCTGTCGGCACCTCGTTTTCCTGATGGGTGACAGTACCCGGATCAGAACCTTGGAAGCAGACGGGAAAGGCTGATTCCCAGGAATCGTGTAGGGCAACTGGCCCAGCGAGCATGAGCAGTGACTATCTGTTCTCATTGTGATTATGGCTGTGTCCACACTCGCTGTGACCTGCCCGACCTGGAAGGGAACTGTTACATTGTAGGTGAAGAATTTCACCGAAACACTTCTTCATTTATGCATTTATGCATTTATCTGGGACGTGTGCCATGTTTTAAGGCTTCATCCCCTGCACAGCTAACAGGGAAGACGGAGATGAAGGCAGGTAATTTATGCTGGATTAAAAATGCCATGTCGTTACCCGTTACTAATCCTGGGGAATGGGGTGGGTCCCTTTGAGTCCCCTCTGTCCCTTATGAATGTCACCAATTATTTTAAAAATTTGATTTCAGGAAGTAGCCAGTTTTCCGTAACTACCGGGCAGACTTCATCTTCCCAATCAGTGGGAATTTCATAATCCATCCTTTTTTCCTGTTCTGCTGTGCCTACCAGACGGGTTACTCAACTCAATGCTCATCTAAAATCTCCAGATCAGCCACATTTTTTAAAGTTCCCCCCAAATCTATGGTTTTGGCTTTTCTGCTTTAATTGTCTTAATTTTCATATTCAAATTACTTTGTAAGTAGATGGAGTATGAATAATATGTAATGAGAGAGAGGCCTTGCAGTCCAGCATAGGACGTAATCATATTTGGCAAATACTGAACACTCTCCAATGGGGTTTGTCATCTGTAAAATGGGATCAGGTGAGATTGGGGGCGATTCAAGGATGCAGCCCACGTACGAGGGTCAGCAAAGTGACAGGGATATGGTTGTCCTTAATGTCCGATAGCTGATATCTGAGAGCTTATTTTTTTTAGGAAGCTTAGCCCTGAGCTAACATCAGTTGCCAATCCTCCTTTTTTTGCTGAGGAAGACTGGCCCTGAGCTCACATCTGTGCCCATCTTCCTCTAGTTTATATGTGGGATGCCTACCACAGCACGGCTTGACAAGCAGTGCCATGTCCGCACCTGGGATCTGAACCAGCGAACCCCGGGCCGCCGAAGTGGAATGTGTACACTTAACCGCTACACCACCGGGCTGGCCCCTGAGTAGCTTTTGAAATGGGGTGCCCACTTGCTACTATCTGCTAGTCAAAATGCAATCCTCTACCAGCCCCTCTGCTCCTTCCTTCTTATAGCTGCCCACTGTCCGTGTCTGGGTCCATCCCCGTCCACTTCTCGTGGGCTCACCTATGAGGCTTGTCTGGAAAAGTGCTTCGGGGCAGAAAAACCTCTCCTGCCCAAGGTGGATCTCCCGGCCATCAGGCAGCTGATATTTCTGTGCACTGGAAGGGGGGCTGGCTTCCTCCTTTTCCTTATCAAAGTCCAAAGCCACGTAGCAACACTTCTCTTTCACGTCCCGGACGTACTCCCGGTCAGCTGCGCGAGGAAGGAAAAGGGTCTGAACGTGAGATGAGTCCACAAAAGCTTTTTTTTTTTTTTTTTTACCTCCAGGGAGCATCTTTCTGAAGATTCAGCTCCTTGTGTTGGAGACAAGACAGCACCATCCTAGCCGCTATTTCTATTTTCATCTCATATTCAGCTCCTCTGGATCAGTAACGCGTGTAGGGGGCCTGGGCTTGTGGAAGAGAAGGCAGGACAGGGATGCCCTGAGCGAAGATGCAGGTGTTTGAAAATGTCTGCATTTTACAGGTTGGTACCTTACTGTCTCTAGTGTGTTTGGGGGGAGCTGGAAAATCAAATTTAATTTTATTATCTACTAAGGTAGGAGGTGCCATTGGTGCCCCCAATCCCCACCTGTGTGAGTGTTGGCTACGAACAGCTCACAGCTGCCCGCTGCTCTGGAGAATTGCCTAAGCGAGTTGAAGCCCCCTCAGCTGGAAATATCTGGAAGGTCACATGCCTCCCCTTTCTGGGTGGCTGACAACAGGTTTTAGACCCAGCCACGTCTTTTTGTGTTACGGTTTTATATTTTGTCTTTCATTGCTTTTGAGCTGGGATCAGAGGGAACTCCCTGCACGAGCTTGCCTGGAAATCCCGCTGATTCTTCAGCCCTTTGACACTGACTTCAGCCTTCACCCGCTCCACTTGAGCTGATCTTACCGGAGACTATCACGTCCTCCTGGTTTCAAAACCTGCCACACTTTTTGGTTCTTTCTTGACTTCATTCCCTCTAGCAACTGACGCACGGCTAACATCTCTTTCTTTGGCTTTTGGGATGTTGTGCACTCTTGGTATCTTTCTCTTCCTTGCCTAGTTTGGGCTTTGAGGAGACAATTCTAGGTTCAGATTCCACCTCTGCCATTCACCAAACGCAGAGCTTTAGGTAAATTCATTCTCCTCTTAAACTTTCCTTTTTTTTCATCTTTGAGAATGGGGTTAATCGGCACTCTGAGGATTGTTGTAAGGAGGAGATGAAATGACGCACATAATGATCTTGCTAAGTGGTAGGTACCAATAAAATGTCCGTCTTTGGCCTGGCCAATCCTTCTCACCTTCCCTCTAATTGCTGCTATTCCTTAGGGCTCCAGATTTACTTTGCTCGGTTTTGGACACAGACCTCCTGCCTGGGAAGACCAGAAAGTATAAGGCAGGGTGTAGGCTTGTTGGGAAGGGGTTCATGCAGGTTATACAGGCTGGGAACCTAGTCCAGGAACTGGCTGAAAAGTGGGATGGGGACATCCTCATCTGGAGTCCTTGGGTTCACGTTATGGCTGCTACACCTACTAGGCAAGGGATGGTGAAGTCGCCTGACCTTCCTAAGCCTCTTCCTCTTGCAAAGGAGCTAATTGTTCCCCCTCGAGGTGTTGTAGCATGCAGCAGTGAAGGAATCTATGTGAAATGTTTACTTAGGCCACTACCTTGCACAGGGCAAGTACTCTGTAAAGCCGAGCTCACCATCATTGGCGTCATCTTATCAATATCACCACACTGTCATTATCATCACCATCACCACCGCCATCATCGTCATCGCCATCATTACTACCATCATCCACGTCACCATCACCACAACCACCATCATCATCATGACCACCACCATCCTCACTGTCACCACCATCGTCACCAACACAATCATCACCATCATCCTCATTGTCATCATCAATCCACTAAATGTCCGTCAACATAGATAGGGTTGTTTTTAGGACCTGGATGATAGCCTACAGCCTTAGCTTTACAAATTGAGGGCTATAGGTTAGGCAAGCCGAGAAGGAAATTACACCCCATGGACTGGGTTTACCTGGCCAGGAATAGCAATTTCCTACCTGTGCTCACCAATGAATGCCCACTGTCTGACAATTGCTGTAGGAGGTACAAGGTTAGGTCTTGGCCCGCCACGTCCATCTGGATGGTTGACTGATTCAATGGACAGCCGTCACTGATGGGCACGATGTATGTCATTCCTTCTCCAGATTCAATGGTTGTTCCTAGACAAGAGAACACTGGCATCATAATGTAGGATGTCTGGCATCCCTTACCAGTTGTGCAGTCTGCAGGACGAGATGGTAGAGGGGGAAATAATTGGAGGGGAGGCAAAGGGCCTGAGGAGCAGACTTTTCCCCCTGTGGGGAAGGGTTCTAGGATGGAGCCTATGTGGGTTAGACCAGGGGCTGACTGTTTTGGACAGGAAGCCTTCAGGTTTTCTTATTAAGCCAGACATACAGGTATTAGCAGCAGTTGCCAAAGAGGTAAAAGGGGAAGAATACTGTGTCCCTGACACCTGTTTCTCTAAAGAACTGTCTGTGCATTGATGTGGGCACTGGGACCCCTGGGGAGCACTCGGATGTCAGAAGAGTCGGAATGAGTGGAGGAGGCACACATTTTGCTTAGCAAGGCAAACCGCTCCCTCTGTGCTTGTCCCAAAGGATGTGACGTGGTAATGAGAATACATGGCCTCGTTTTGTATGAAATGGTGCGTTCCAGAACCATCCAGAGCTGACTAGGGGTCTGGGTGGCTGGCTTCTTGCACCTGTTGAATCTGGTAACCAAGAAATTCAAGTTTAAATGAAGCAAAGTGAGTCAGGAAGACCTCCACGTCTAGCTAAGATGGGAACGAGGAGTGGATTCCCCGCCGCCTGAACCACCTAAGAAAGGGGACAACATAGAAGAAACAACAGTTTTCAAGCTAATGGCCATCAGGCAGCAAAGGACAGTGGTCCCTGAGAGAGAGGACATCGCAAGACAGGCAATGGCACACCACCACCCCTCATGAGCACTGACACAAAATTGTAGCAAATTGAATCCAACAATATATAAAAAGGTTAATATGTCATGACCAGATGGGTTTTATCTCAAGAATGCAAGGTGTGTGTGTGTGTGTGTTTTAAAGCTTCTTTCTTAAAGTATGCTTTTTCTTAGTGAGGAAGATTAGCCCGGTGCTAACATCTGTTGCCAATCTCCCTCTTTTTTTCTCCCCAAAGCCCCAGTACATAGTTGTATATCTTAGTTGTAAGTCATTGTAGTTCTTCTATGTGAGACGCCACCACAGCATGGCTTGATGAGTGGTGCGTAGTTTTGCACCCAGGAGCTGAACCCGTGCGCCCTGGGACACCGAAATGGAGCATGTGAACTTAACCACTCAGCCACAGGGCTGGCCCCTGCAGGGTTGTTTTAACATTCCAAAACAAATCAACATATTTCACCATATGAAAGAACTAAAAGAGAAAATCCATATGTCATATCAATAGATGCAAAAATGCATTTAACAGGGGCTGGCCCCGTGGCCGAGTGGTTAAGTTCGCGCGCTCCGCTGCAGGCAGCCCAGTGTTTCGTTGGTTCGAATCCTGGGCGCGGACATGGCACTGCTCATCAGACCACGCTGAGGCAGCGTCCCACATGCCACAACTAGAAGAACCCACAACGAAGAATATACAACTATGTACCGGGGGGCTTTGGGGAGAAAAAGGAAATAATAAAATCTTAAAAAAAAATGCATTTAACAAAATCCAACATCTATTTATGATCAAAAAAGCCTCTGAGCAGACGAAGAATACAGGAGAACTTCCTCAAACTGATAAAGGATGCCTATGAAAAACCTACAGCGAACATCATACTTAATAGTGTAAAACTGAATGATTTCCCTCTAAGATGAGGAACAAGATGAATTCTGTACGGAGGGTGCTAGCCAGAGCAGTCAAGCAAGAAAAACAAGGAAAAGCATCCAGTTGGGAAATAAAGAAGTGAAACTGTCTCTCTGTAGATAACGTAACTGACTATGTAGAAAATCCTACGAAATCTACAAAAAAAGCTACCCGCACTGATAAACGCCTTTAGTTACGGTACCAGGATACAAGATCAATGTAAAAAAAGCCAATTGTAAATCCATGTACTAGAAAAGAACAATCAGAAATTGAAATAAAGATATCAGCCACAATAGCATCAAAGTATATGAAACAGAGATAAATCTGACAGAGGTGAGCGTGATTTATACACTGTAAACCACAGAACATCGCCAGGAGAAATTAAAGAAAACTTAGGAGATACACCATATTCATTGTTTGGAAGACTCAATTTTGTTAAGATGTTGGTTCTCCCCAGACTGATCTGTAGATTCAATGCAGTCGCGATCAAAACCCAAGAGGCTTTTTTTGGGTAGAAATTGACAAACTGATTCTAAAATTCATGTGGAAATACAAAGAACGTAGAATGGCCAAATATTATCAAGAACAAGAGACCAAAGTTGTAGCACCAACATTATCTTATTTCAAGACAATATCTAAGCTATAATGATAAAGCCACAGCTATCAGGCAATGGGGTGTCAATCTTGAGTTAGTCAAGTAGAACGATGGAACAGAATACACAGTACAGAGATAGACCCACACATATACGGACAACTGAGTCGCCAAAAGAAATGTGCAAAGGCAATTCAGTGAAGAAAGCGTAATTTTTTCAACAAAGAGTGTAGGAACAATTGAACATCTATACACACACAGGCAAAACTTCATTCACACCTTCTACCATACACAAACATGTATGCAAAGTCGATCATAGTACTAAATGTAAAACTAAAAATTATAAAACTTCTTGAAGAAAACATAGCAGAAAGCCTTTGGGTTCCGCGTATATTTCTTAGATACGACACCAAAAGCGTGATCCACAAAAAACCAAATTGGCAAATTGGAGTTCGTTGAAATAAAAAATTTCTGCTCTTCAAAAGACACAGTGAAGAGCGTGAAGAGTCAAGCTATAGACTGGGAGAAAATGTTTGCAAAAGATATATTTGATAAAAGACTTGCGCCCGGGATACAAAAAGAATTCTCAGAACTCAAAGATGAACAACTCAGTGAAAAACCGGGCAAAACATTTGAACAGACACTTCACTGAAGTAGATACACAGATGGCCAAAAAACCCACATGGAAGAACGCTCCACGTCATTGGTTGTTAGGGAAATGAGAATCAAAACCACCATGAGATACCGCTGCCCTCCCATTGAATGGCTAAAATGGAGAAGAGGCACCGTGTCCAGTATCGGCCAGGACGTGGAGGAGCTGAAACTCACACATGGCTGGTGGGAAGGCAAAATGGCGCACGCAACCACTTTGCCATCTAGTTTAGCAGATTTTGTTAAAAGTTAGGCATACACCTGCCATGTGACCCAGCCATGTCACTTCTAGATATTTACTCAAATGAAGTGAAAGCATATGTCCGTGAAAAGGCTTGTCCACGAATGTTCAGAGCAGCTTTGTGTATAACAGCCCTGGCCTGGACACCACCCAAATGTCCATTCACAGGTGAGTAGATAAAGCATGGTGCATTGACACGATAAATACTATGCAGCTATAACAAGAAGCCAACCATTGACATAAACAGCACCACCAATGGTTGTCCAAATAACTATGTGGAGTGAAAAACCATCCAAAAAAGAGTACACGCCACATGATCACGTTGACACAAAATTCTAGAAAAGGCAAATCATTTGAGGACACATGGGAGGCGGCAGCGGGCAGATGGGAGGGAAACATTAGAAGTGATGGCTGTGTTTGTCATCCCGGCTGTGCTGACACTTTCACGAGCTTGTCCACATGTCAGAACTGATCAGACCGCATACCTGAACCACGTGCAGTTTACTGTACGTTGATTATGCCTCAAAAAAGCCGATAAGGAAAAATAAAAGTGAGTCAAGTCGGGGCAGGTTGTTCAACCAGGAGGGATGGAAAAGGAAGGAGCTGTGAAAAGGGCTGGCGAGTGTGCGTTTCGTGGAATTGTCTTCTCTTTTGTTATTTGCGGGGGAGAGTGGACAGCCAGAGGGGCGGGGGGCCTGGGCTCACGGGGGAGGGGCTTCTGCAGGGCCACTCACCAGAGGTTTGGCCGGAGGAGTACAGAGAAAGGACTCCTTGGTTGGCTAAGTACAGGGCAGGCACGTTGAAGCTCTCAAAGAGGATCTGTGGAGAAGCATCCAGAAGCGCTCAGCGGGCGGAGGAGGGGTGGGTCTTCCCGTAATTCCGAGAGCACAACGTGAGTCTGGCTGGCAGCGGGCACTTGGCGACCCCCAAGAGAGATCCGGATGATAGGGTGGGAAGCACGCCACCCTTCCTGACAGCTCTGTGACACTCAGTTTACCCATCTGTGAAATGGGCTCGCACCCTTCCCGGGTCCCTTACAGGATAGTACCTTACGGGACTGTCACCAGACTGATTAGGGAGCCTGTCGTCCTCTGGTAAACCACCGTTTTATCACGATGGGGACGAAGCTGAACTCCCAAATGCCTCTGTGAAGCCACTGCTGTTCCCTGCAATGAAGACACCCTTCCTTCTGCTCTCGAGGGCGGGCAGACTTTACAGACTTCGATTTGAGATGATTGGTTGTTTTATAATAACGAAAATAACGAAGGCTAACTGTCAGTGTGTGCTCCCCGCACGCCTGACACTTGGTCCAGACACGCTTGGTCAAGAAAGTTGTCCTGGCACTGACTGTATCCAGGGCGGGAGAGCCTCAGCTTTGCTACTATGGCCCATGGGGACCCCCCGAGGTAAGTGACAGTGGACCCCCTTGTCCACTTGAGAGACCAGCGGACGGAATGGGAGGGAGCAGGTGGCAGAGGTGGGACGTGAGCACGGGTGGCTGGAGACAGCAGGGCACCAGCCCCATGAGGTTGGCTGGGTGACTGAATGATTCCCCTGCCAGCTGGTGACATGGGGTCTCTAAGAGTTAAAGTTTCTTTGGATGGTGGGACCCAACACGATGTCACTCGGGTAGATGAAAGGCAGCCGGTGTTAGGCGCTGAGAAGGCTGCCAGGAATGGCCACAGGGGGCTTGTCCCCAGGAACAGGGTGACAGCAAGCTGGCGCTGTCAGGAGCAGCTTCTGGGCAGCCAGTGGGCGGGGGTTAGCTAGCCTCAGAGGGTGGACTGGCTCGTCTGAGTAATTTCGCGGGCTCCTGGGCACAGGGGCTGTCGCCAGGTGTCTGTTCCCCGGCTCTTGAGCGATTAGGGTGGGTGTATAGCGGCCGTGGCGTGTGACAGGACAATAGGGAAGTGGCCGGGATGTGGACTTCATCCACTGCCCAAGAGGGGAACTGACCGGCCTCAGCAGAGACCTCAAAAGCGGGTCAGGACAGCATTTTCAAAAAACGCTATCACACACGGCGGGGACACACCACTGGGCGTGTTACCCACTAAGCGTGTTACTCACTAAGTGTGTTACTAGGGGGCGGCCCTCTGTGGGGTCTCAGGGTTTACCCAAGAGAAATGAAAACGGGTCCACACAAAGGCAGGTTCACGCCTGTGCACAGCGGCATCGTGCACAACAGTCCCACATGGGACACCACCCAACGTACACTGCGGGAGAAGGGACCTGCCATGTGACGTGTGGAGGGCCTGGCGCCTGGAAGCTGGCACCACCCCGAAGGACACGGCGGGCGTGGTGGCGTCTGTGAGTTTGCGCCGTCCTCGGGTACCCCTGGCATTTGGATCCTGGTGGAGGAGCGAGGGCAGCTTTTGCCAGTCACCTGGAGACCCTCCCCCTAGGAAACACAAAGACCAAAACCGACCTCCGCTCCCAGCCTGGCGTGAGGCCAGAGGTCACAGAGCCTGGAAGGGTCTTTAAGGTTCCTGCGGTCAAGCTCCCATTTCACAGATGAGGAAACTGAGGCCTGGGAGCAATAAGAAGCATTAGCTGAAGGCTCGACAGGTGCAGGGCTCTGTGACAAGCGCTTTCTGGCATCAATGCTTTCGTTTCCATGACGACCCCCAGGATACTACTGTTACCATCCTTCTGATGGGGAACTCAGACCCGTGAGGACCAGCAATCCACCTGAGGTCACCCGTGCTGGGAAAGCCAGTGCCAGAACCACAGGGTCCTGAAGCCAGGGCAGGCCCTTCCCTCTACACTGGGCTGCACCCCATCCTTTTCTTCTGGGACATGACACCAGAAATCCTCTCAAGATACAGGTCGATTCCAGGAAGAAAATCAGCTCTGTGCCTCTGACCATGCCAGCCTTGGGCAGGAGCCTCGGGCAGGGTGGGGCCCCCTGCAGGGAGGGCCAGTGCATGATGGAGAGCTCCCAGCCTGGCCCACGGAGAAGGAGGAGCCCACGGGGAGGTGGCCTTGCTTGTGCCCCAGTGCGGGCCACCGTGGCTGGCTACTTTTGCCTGCAGAAGCTTCTACCTCTCTCCACCGCTCTGCCCTGGCCTGTGGTCACCGGCTCCCTTTCCCTGGGTGACCCCATGGGTGCTGCTCACAGGGGCCTAGAAGGAGAGCCGAGGGAGGTAGCGTCCAGATGTCCCTGCTCCCTCCCTCGGGTCCCTCCTCGAAGGACAGCTCCTGGCCATCGGCCCCATCTAGTGCTGGAAAGCCCCCGTTGCTGTTTCAGATTTGGGGGGAACGGCTCCCCGTTACTAACCCGCAGATCTGCACCACCTCATGTTGCTTTACTAAACCTTATGTTCACCTTTCTGAGTAATCTTTCCAGCAAACTCCCCAAAAACTGCCCCGTGCGACTGTACCTCTGGGTTCCTGCTGGGACCCTGAGATGTTAGGGGGTGAATGTGGAGAGAGCCGGGGCAGAAAGAGAGGCAGTGGGGCCCGGGGGACATGGGGATGGGCTGGAGACAGGCTGTGTGGCTGGTGCTGTGGTTGTACGAGGTGAATTTTATGTGTCAACTTGACCGGCCCACGGGAGGCCCAGACATGTGGTCACTCGTGACTCTGGGAGTGTCTGTGAGTGTGTTTCTGGATGAGATTAACATTTAACTTGATAGGCTGCGTAAAGCAGATTGCTCCCTCCAATGCGGGTGGGCCTCATCCAATCAGTTGAAGGTCTGAATAGAACAAAAGGCCTGAGCTTTCCCCGAATAAGAAGGAATTCTTCCTGCCTGACGGCCTTTGAACTGGGACATCAGTTTTTCCTGCCTGTGGACCGGAACTTCCACTGTCGGCCCTCCTGGGGCTCCAGCCTGCCAACTCACCCTGCAGATCCTGGGGCTTGCCAGCCTCCATAATCATGAGAGCCAATCCTTTGTAATAAATCTCTTTCTCTATGCTTCTGGTTCTGCTACTCTGGAGAGCCCTGGCTAAGACGGTTTGGGAGGGACACGTTACCTCGGGGTGAGGGACAGTCCCAGCCCTCTCTTCTCTCTCCAGCGCCCTGGGGCCCTGATGGGCACTTAGCATTCTCAGACTGGGTCGCTGCTGTTTCAAGGCCGTGGGCTTTGCGCTAGGTCCACGTGGAGCCCAGCTGTGGCCCACTTCTGTGATCTGCCGTCCGCGTGCAGAGGAGGAGCCCTCGGCTCCCCCAGGGCTGTGTGAAACGGGGCGGCAGCTCACACATGCCCTGTGATGGATGGTGCCCCGTTTCTGGGCCACGGCACAAGCCTGCTCCATGTGCAGGTGGCACCCTGGGCCGTGGGCCTCTCCTTCCGGTCACCGCTCACTGCAGGAGATGCCGCTGAGCTCCAGGGACCCTGGGCCAGGTGGTGGAACCTCGCGGCTTGCTTAATTAGCTTACTGATGTCCTCATTAGGCAAAGCATAATAATGTAACTGGAATCCGGGCGGCCAGAAGCAGCCCCTGTAGCCCCCACCTGACCCGGATCCCACTTGGGCCCTAAGGAGGACTCTGCAGTCTGTACTGGGTGGGGGCACCCTCCTCTCTTCACCAGCCTGAGCCCTTAATGGGCTCCCAGATCCTGTTCAGTCCGGTCAATCTGATCTGCATGCACCACCAACTCCTGCCTGGGGGGCGGGCCCAGGGTGAGGCTCCGAGAACGGGGAGGTCCAGGACCTTTTAGTCAGGGTGGGACACACCACACAGCAGTGCCGGAAACGGGGCTGCGGAATCAGAGCATGCGGGGCCAGGTGGGTCCACCAGCCACTCGCCCTGCGACCTTTGCCAAATTACTCCCGCTCCTGGATGCTCCAATTTCTTCATCCGTGCAAGGGGCTGGTAATCGCCCTGCCCCCCAGAGTGGCTGGAGGTCCAAACAAAATAATTCACGTGAAACGCCCAGCCCACGCCTGACCGCTCGGCCGGCTCTCCCGTGCTGGCCGTCATTCTTGACGCTAAGGTCAAAGGGGACAGCTCACTGGTGTCTTTCACTCACTGAGCAAAGAGAAGGTGATGTCCTGAGGCTCGAGGCTCGGGAGGAGGTGGAGGCTGCCCTCCCTGCGGCCTGCCCCCTGACCCCCCGCCCCCCGCCCACCTGGCCTCTTACCTGCGACATCCTGTCTTTGACGGACATCGAGTTTAAAGGTGGTTCTGTCACCATCAGAGGGTGCTGCTCTGGAGCGATGCGGAGCACTTGGTAGAAGGAGTGATGCCAGATCTGAGGAGAGCGGGGGGCGACACAGTGAGGCCGGGGGGAACCTGTCTACACCACAAAGCGACTTCTTCAGTAGCACATGTGGTTGTGGTTCACAGCAGGAAAGACTGTGTGGCTTTGACGAGATGCAGGACCTCCGTTCGTGCACCAGGCCTCGAGGCAGGAGGGGAGCAAAGACGCACGAGTCACGGGCCCCACGTGGAGGACCTCGTGGTCTGACTGGGGGACAGATGTGAGCCCCACACTGCAAGGGTGAGCCCCGAGACGCAGCGGGAGGGGGGGTGGCACAGGGAGAGGGCGCAGGGGTGCAGACCCGTCATTAGTCCCAGTCCCACGTGCACCAGGTGTGCACCCAGACAAGCCACCTGACCTTCGTGAGTCTGTTTCCTCATCCATGAAATGGAAAATACTCCCACCTCATGGAAGATGACAAGGATTCGGTCATGGGACATTTGTAGAAAGCCTAGTATATGAGTGTCCTGTGGCCGCCATAACAAAGCCCCCGAGATGGGCAGCTCGAACCGCAGACACAGACTGTCTCCTGGTCCCAGAGGCTGGACAGCCGAGCTCCAGGCGTCCTCACATGGCCGTCCCTCTGTGCGTGTCTATGTCCTCGTCTCCTTTTCTTGTAAGGACTCCAGTCACATTGGATCAGGACCCACCCTAGTGACGTCATCCTACCTTGAGCCCCTCCTTAAAGGCTGTCTCTCCAAATACGGTCACACTCTGAGTTGCGGGGGGTCAGGACTCCAACACATGAATTTGGGGGACACAGTTCACGTCACAGCACCTGGCAGAGTGCTTGGCGCACAGTAGGTCCTCCATGGGCTAACCACTATGGATGCAGCACCTGCCTGCCTCTGGAAGGGAGGCTCCGTGGAGGAGTGAAACCAGGAGTGAAGGACCCGCTCCTTGGGCGAAGCCTGTTGCGAATCGTGCTGCTACGAACACACGTGTGAAATATCTCTTCCTGTCCTTGCTTTCCGTTCTTCGGATCTACACCCAGAAGGGGGATTCCTGGCTCCTGTGGTGGTTCTAGCTTAGTTTTTTGAGGAAACACCATACTCTTTTCCACAGCGGCTGCACCATTTCATGTTCCCACTAACAGTGCACAGGGTTCCAATTTCTCTATATTTTCAACAACACTTGTTGTTTTCTGGATTTTTAAAAAAATGTATATATAACAGCCATCCTAATAGATATGAAGTGGACTTAGGGCTTTTTATCCATCCTCCACTTTAATCCTCACAACAGTGCTAAGTGGTAGGAAAAATTATACCGTTTCTTACAGATAAGGAAACTGAGGGCAAGAGAGGCCAAGTTACTTGTCCAAAATGACGTAGGTAATAAGTAGTGGAGACGGGATTCAGACCCAGGGCTCTGACTGCAGAACCATGTGGTTGGTACTACGATGTGGTGTGTACTGAGACCAGATGCAGGACGGTGGTGACGGTTGCACAACAATGTGAATGTGCCTAACCCCTCCCCGGTGCCCAGGCAGCAGGGCCGCCCTGGGCATGGGTAGGGGGGGCCCTGTGAACAGATCCCACCCCCAAAAAAGCAGCAGCCTACCTTTTCCATGTTGTCCCAGTTGGTGATGGTCGCCCGAGAGATAGGCTGCTGCAGGTTGAGTTGCCCCCATTTTTTCTGAACCTCGTCTCCGATGAACCAGTCTTTCTCTTCCATTCCCACCAACAGATTCTGAAAAACACAGACCAGGGCAGATCTGCTCTCCAGACCGACTCATCTCCACGCAGCTTTCACGTTGGCGCACGACTGTGAGCCGTGACATGCCGCGGGGGAGAGCTCCAGGTCACAGCGCTGGCATCTGGGGCCTCCTCAAACGGGAACAGCAGTTCCAAATGCCACCAAGAGGTTTTTAGCAAATGACCTGCAAGGTGAAGTGCTCCTGAGGACCCACCGCCAGGACCCTCGTCTTGCGGATGGGGAGACCGAGTCTGAGGGAGGAGAGAGACGGTGGAGGCAGGAACAGCGTGGGGAGAGGCGCCGGCTTCCCCATCTGCTTTGGAAAGTTGGCAGAGAAAGGGTGCGAAATTTAGTTTACTTTCCATCATTCTTTCGGAGGATGAACCCAGCTACTCTCACGGCCGATTAAGCCATTCATTCTGTCATTCAGAGGTTATTTGACGTTGGTCCGTGTTTTAGTCCGGGTCCACCAAGAAGCAGACACCAAGACAGGATTAAGGGTGTGAGGACTTTGCTGGGGAACATGCTCATGTGGGAGAAAGTGGGGAGGCAGCCGGACAGGGCAAGGAGAGACATCAGGCTGTTGTCCAAGTCTGAGCCTGGGTGTAGGAGAGACGACTGGGTGGGTGTCCTGGAACATTGTGCGGTTGGAGGAAGGTTCGGCAAGGCTGTTGGGGAGTTTGTGAGCCAAAGTCATTACCACAGGAGCCCTGTGTCTCCCAGAAGTGGGTCTGCCTGTTATCGTGCCATGCCCCATTGTTGGCTAAGAGCAGTTGGTGGGAAGCAATGGTGGTGCAGTGGGGCCATGCTGCAATGGTGCGATAGTGCAGCATTGTCACACTGCAATGGTGTGATGGTGCAGTGGGGCCATGCTGCAATGGTGTGATGGTGCAGTGGGACCATGCTGCAATGGTGTGATGGTGCAGTGGGGCCATGCTGCAATGGTGTGATGGTGCAGTGGGGCCATGCTGCAATGGTGTGATGGTGCAGTGGGACCATGCTGCAATGGTGTGATGGTGCAGTGATGCCATGCTGTGATGGTGTGATGGTGCAGTGACGCCATGCTGTGATGGTGTGATGGTGCAGTGGGGCCATGCTGCGATGGTGTGATGGTGCAGTGGTGCCATGTTGCAATGGTGTGATGGTGCAGTGGTGCCATGCTGTGATGGTGTGATGGTGCAGTGGTGCCATGCTGTGATGGTGTGATGGTGCAGTGGTGCCATGCCGCGATGGTGCAGTGGGTTTCCGAGAGAGGCCCATTCTTGAGGCCACCACACCTTATCTGCACAGAGCCCCCATATCTTAGGAACTTGTCTTTTAGGCAGAAGAGGTGTGGACCTGGGGCGAGAACCACTGGCTTTGAGCCCCCGGGCGAGTTGCTTGCCTTCTCTGAGCCCCCACCTCCTTCTCTGTCAGATGGGAACAATGACCTCTGCTCCCCATACCCTGCACAGCATTTTTGGGGGATCAAGTTGAATGAGATTGTTGATGGGAACGCACTTTATTAACTGAGAGGGCATATTAACACGAGGGACAGTAGATGCTGCACCAGCCTGCGACATCTGTCAGCTTTCCCCATCTAAGTGTGGAGGGCGGGGACGGGGTGCCTGCACGAGTGAGGAAGGAGCAGAAGCAGTCTGGTCTGAAGTCACTGTTTGAAATATCGAGATGGACTGTGCTCGGGTTGGGGTGACCGTGCTAGTTACAAGGGACTGAGTGACTCTGGGCAAAGCCACAGGTGCTCCCACGAGGGTCTCACTGTCATCTTGGCTGCTAGACCAAAGTGCACAGGAGGGGTTCATGCACTTGGATCTGGAACGAAATGTGAGTCCACGCAGAGCCTCCTGTCACGTGCCAACCCCACTTAGAGACAGAAACTTACTTCCTGCTGCCCAGCAGCTGGCCCCAAAGCCTGGGAGGACGGCGGCCGAGCTGCCTCGCAGAGGGTGAAGCCAGAGAGCCGGCCTGCTGTGGCACAGGTGGCTGGTGCACTGCCCTGGTAATTCATCTCCGTCACTGGTTTCTACCTTGGTGAGGAATTTGACTTTTCTCCCTGTCTTCAGCTTCACCAGGTATGTAACCTGTTTTATAGACACTTCTGTTTCTGTGCTACTCTTTGTACAGGTAACAGGTATTGTGGACGATTGCCATGGCGCAACGTGAAGTTCTGACCTTGCTGGACAAATGCCCCACCAAGGATTTCACACAGAGGGATTGAATACAGGGAACTGGTTCCACGGTGTCGGGAGTTTGGAAGAGCAAACCGGGACCACTGGCGAAGCTCAGAGCGTGGAAGTGCAGACCGACAGCCTGGGCTGCAGGGTCAATCCAGCGAGTTACGGTTATGATGGGAACACGGAGCTAAGGGCCTCCCGGCTGCTTCGGCTGGACATCCTGGGGGCCTCCCGGGAGAGGTGGCCGAGCATCTTGCAAAGGACATGGGGTTGGACTGGTAGAGCTGGGTCAAACCGCCCCATGCAACGCCCCTAGGTGAGGCCCAGAGGGGGAGTGGTGACATCCAGTGCAGATGTGTTTTGTTTAATCTGCACAGCATTCACGGAAAAGTGAGTTAATACTTAAAAACTTGACAAAAAATCTGGACCTCTTAAACACAGAATTACCCTCTGACCCAGTAATCCTACTTCTGGGTACATACCCCAAAGAACTAAAAGCAGAACCTCCAACAGAAATATCTGTCCACCCGTGCTCGTAGCAGCACTATTCACAATAGTGAAAGGGTGGAAGCGACCCCAGTGTCCACAGATGGATGAACAGATACACAATGTGTGGTCCATCCGCACGATGGAATATTACTCAGCCTTAAAGAGGAAGGAAATCCCGACACAAGCTACAACACAGATGGACCTTGAGGACACTACACTGATTGAAATGAGCCAGTCACAGAAGGACAAATACTGCGTGATTCCCCTTACAGGAGGTCGCTAGTGTCGTCAAATTCATAGAGACAGAAAGAAGGATGGTGGAAGCCAGGGGACTGAGGGAGGGGATCAGGGGGGACAGAATTTCAGATTGGGAAGGTGAAAAATTTCTGGCAATGGATGATGGTGATGGTTGCACAGCAATGTGAATGTGCTTGATGCCATTGAACTGTGCACTTAAAAATGGTTAAAATGGTAAGTTTTATGCTAAGTATATTTTATCACAATAAAAATATTAGAATTTCTAAATTGTCTTGAAAAGCAGAAAGATCTGGCAACATTGGGCCCACTTTCTTGCACGTCAATAGGCAGCAGAGAATGCTCTCTTAGGCAGAGCATTTGCCTCAGTCCCCACCCTTCCCTACTGTCTTCCTGTCACACAGGCTGAGTAGCAGTGGCCGCTTAGCACAAGTGGACTGCTGTTTATCTTGAAGTATCCACACCACTCTCTCAACAGCGGGAAAATCACAAAGTCAATAGGCGGGCAGCCTGATGTATTTTGTACAACCGCCTGCCTTTCTAACTTAGGTAGCTGGCCTGCTCCATCTAAGTTGGTAGTCCTCAAAGTGCGGCCCCGGGCCAAGCAGCATCGGCATCTTCTGAGAAGTCCTTCTGAAACCGAGAACTAAGGAGTTAAAAACATCTTCCCCAGAGTGAACACTTTGAGAGAAGCTTTGCTAACTGTGGCTGTGCATATTCAGCACGAGCCACTGTTGTTGAAAATTAACCGGGTCTTTCCGTCCCCCCTTAGGATTACGAGGGAGCTGCCCTTCCCAGAAATTCAAGGTCCAGGCATCAAGATTCAGTCCTTAAGGCCAAACTCAGGCTGGTGGGAAGGCGCCAACCAGCACGGCCACATGCTCCCCTCCCCACCTAAAACCCCACATAAAAGCCCCTAGCTTTTTCCCTTCCAGGAGGTGGATCTGAGTTCCAACGCCCACCCCCCCATCTGGCTGCCTTGTGATGATAGTAAATCTCTCTCCTTGCCACAAGTCTGCTGTTTCAGGTTTTTTCTCTCTCTCTTTTTTTTTTCCCTTGAGGAAGATTAGCCCTGAGCTAACTACTGCCAGTCCTCCTCTTTCTGCTGAGGAAGACTGGCCCTGAGCTAACATCCGTGCCCATCTTCCTCTACTTTATATGTGGGACGCCTACCACAGCATGGCGTGACAAGCAGTGCCATGTCTGCACCTGGGATCTGAACCGGTGAACCCCAGGCCGCCGAGAAGCAGAACGTGCGCACTTAACTGCTGCGCCACCAGGTTGGCTCCAGGTTTTTCCTCTTTATTGGCCCTCCTGTGTGGCACATAAATGAACGTGTGTTTGGGTTCGGTGACAATTCAAAAGACAAACCCGCGGCCCCTCCTGGCCCCGCAGAAGCGGACGCTCCGGGGTGGGCCTGGCCGACTGCATTTTACCAAGACAGCGCCCGTGATTCTTATGCATGTTCCTCTTGGCCAAACCCCCGCTCTGAGCATTTGACTTGGGCAGCCCCGTGGTGGGGAGGGGACTGTCGGGGCCGGTGGCCGCCTTCGGGCTGACCAGTACCCGGTCGGGGGAACACCCCATCACTTACATCGTGCCGAAGTTTCCCGAGGATGGTGGGGAACACAGCCTGGGGTACTTCGGTTCCCGAAAAGCCCACCTTGCTGAAGCCAGAGCCGTAGTCGCAGATGAGGGGCACGTTCATCGTGCTGCGTGTGACCTGGATGGGGCTGCAGACGGGAGACCACAGGATTATTTGTGCCATTTGCAAGGCGCTCTCCGCGGGGCCGGCGCTGTGCCAGCCAGCCGTGGACTCAGGCTCCACGCTCATGGAGCTCACGGTGTGTCCTCGCTGCACCCAGAGCTGGGCCCTGCCGGGATGCGAGCCACTGTCTGGATGCTGGGCAGTTTGCTGGGATGGATGAGCTTTCAGATGGCCAGTTACACGTGGCTGCTCTGGACAAGGGAGACCCTGGGGAGAGGTCCTGGGCTAACGCTTTGCTGTGACACAGCGTCCATGGGTTTCTGGCTTGTCCGTGACTTGCGTCACTGCGGGTCCCCTGAAGCAGCCCCTTCCCCATCCACTGAGGGAGGGCTTTGGGCGGGGGCCTGTGGGAGACACGAGGAGGAGCCAGTGGCCCTGGTGGCCCGCATGCTGATGGTCACAGCCAGGTCCCCTCCTCCCCAGCTCAGACACTGCCTCTCCTGGGCCACTTCCCTGGCCTCTTGGCCCCGGGTCAAAACCAATCTCTCCCTTGACTTCGCTTCCATACCACTCCTCCCATGTTTCTGCAAGTTTGAAAAACATGAGCGAAGATAAAGAAGAAAATCATAAACACCCACCGTCCGACCACCCACAGTTGCCCTGTGATACTTTAATATTTGTTTCAAATCTATTTCCATGTATGGTTTTTACAAACTACCCTCAAAAGCAATAAATCCATTTTCTCTTTTGAATATTGCATCTTAACCAAACCCTTACCATGAGGAATGGTTTCTTCACCTTAAAAGCGATTTTCATTCTTTTTCAGATAAAGACTCCACGTTCATTATAGAAAAGAGAGAAAACTAGGAGGAAAAATAGAACCCTCCTCAGACACTACTAATCACGGATGGCTTTTGTTCACGTGAGGGGGTTACCCTTCCAGGCCTTACATACGACACAGGGGTCATTTTCTATCTGGCGCCTGTGAACAGCTGTGTGCGTACAATTCTAGCGGCAGCAGAGTGCCGTCTGGCTGTTTATCGTGTACACACATCACGTATAAAACATTATACATATAGGTAGAGAGATAGGTAGATAGATTCGTATTAGACGTTTCTCTGAGCACGGTATAGACACGTCATCACGTCATCAAGTATCACGTGGGAACATTTCCTGTTACTGCAATGTCTCACCACACCCATCCTCTGTGGTCCCCTCGGTCACCCCCTGTTGTGGGACACTTAGATCCAATCTTTCGGTTTTTGTAAATAACCTTGTGATGATCCTCCTTACTCGCCATTCTTTGTCCTGAATTCTGCATCGGCTCTTTATCGCCTGTATCCCTGGGATGATTGGTTGGAAGACCGAGACTTTTTAAAGGCTCCGTAAACATTTTGCCAAATTGCAGTCCAGGCATGGCGGTCAATTCACCGCAGCCCCATCAAGACACTGTGCACACTGTGCTCCCATAGTTTCCACGAGCCCGGGAGGCCATGGGCTTCTCCAGGCGGGGCATCCTGTCTCCCTCCCAGCACCCTGTCGCCACCGTCAGATGCTCAGCTCTCGTTGGCTGGATGGGCTTGGAATTCGGGTCTGTCCTCTGGGGGGGCTTCATAATCTCCCGCTTCGGGATTTCTGTGGGTGTCCTGTTCGTCTGTATGCCAGTGGCCTGTCTTCAGCTACGTGCAGCTTCTTGAAGGCAGAATCGTGGCCTGACGGGGCTGGGCTAAGGGTGAGCAATCCAGTCTGAGGTCGACAGGGCGCTTCAAGCGCGGGAAGCACGTGGAAGAACTTGCTTGTCTGTTTCTAGCTGAGCTGAGACAAAAATGATCATTATTACTATCATTATTATTGATCCTCTTGACATGCAAGGGATTTGCCCCAAGTCTCCCGACCAGCCGACAGCAGACCTGGGAGGGGATGTCTGAATGCTGTGCTCTGTCTACCATGGCTCAGTGCGTCTGGAGCAGAGATGAGTTAACTCTGGGGCTGGTCAAGGCATCTTCATTCTTCCGTTGGCACAATAGCCATTTGAGCTCAAAGTGACAAAAATATGATTTTTCCTTTGTTTTGTTTTAAATTATCTGATGCTGGTTCCCATTTCCACTTCTTTTGCAAAAGGAGGAAAATCAGGCCATGGGTAATTGCACTGCTCTTCCTGAGCCAGAAAATGTTCGTCTGGGATGCCTCGAGTGGGACGAAAACTGGTGAGAGCAGGGTGGGCGCTCGCCTCCAACGGGTTTGCTGGGCGCTGGGGACGAGGGCAGGGCTGCTGGACCCGGGATGCCCTGCTCGACGAAGGGCCACTTTCCACCTTTCCTCCAAATCCCTATTGATCTGGGATTTGCCTGTGAATCTAAATATTTAGCATCAACACACAGAAATAAAAATCCAAGGACAGGTGGGCAGGAAATGGGAAGGGAGGTGTTAGGCTGGTGAAGAGGAGAAGGTGTTTACCCACGTGACTGACGTGCAAAAGGAAGGGAGAGATGGAATTCCCCCCAAATCTCAGGAAGTGTGCTGAGCACAAAACCAGTGCCGGTGAGGACAGGTGACGAAAGGTCCAGAGAGGTGAAACATGGAGCTACCCGTAACCCAGGTGCTGTCCCTCCGTGTCATTGCTTCTGCACGGAGCCACTCTGATGTGGTTAGCAGAGGCGGCGTCTTCTCGTCCCAGCTGAGGCTTCCCCAGGCTAGTCCAGCAGCCTCCCAGAGCCTTTGCTTCCGTCTTCCCATCATCATCCTCTGTTGTTGGGATTCAGACTAGCGGGGCTCTAACGTCTCTGGCCCCCCGAGATGCCACATGCCTCGCCAGCCAACGAGACTATTCCACACCCGGCTACTGTGGTCAGGTATGGCCTGACCGGAATAATGGCCCCATCGTAACACCATGTCCTCATGCCCAGCCCCCGTGAACATGTGGCCTTACGTGGCAAAAAGGACTTTGCAGGTGTGATTAACTTAAGAATCATGAGATGGGAGCTCAGCCTGGATTATCCGGTGGGCACAATGAATCACAAGGGTCCTTATGAGGGAGGGAGAGAGTCAGAGAAAGGAGAGGTGACGATGGAAGCAGAGGGTCGGCGTCAGAGAGAGACTTGAAGGTGCTACCCTGCTGGCTTTGACGATGGAGGGAGGGGCCACATGGGATGGAGGAAGGAATGTGGGCAGCCTCTAGAAGCTGGAAAAGGAAAGGAAATGGATTCTCTCCTGGAGCTTGTGGAGGGAGCGTGGCCCGGCCAACACTTTGATTTTGGCCCTGTGAAATCCTCTTCAGACTTTTTGACCACCAGAACTGAAAGATCATAAAATTGCATTGTTTGAAGTCACTAAGTTTGTGGAAATTTGTTACATCTCCCCTTGACCCTTGGTCAAGAAGTGGGCATGTGACGCAAGCCAATGTCCCTTCTTGGGACGTTGGTGCCGGGGCGCTCAGGAAAGATACTCTATTCCCTCGAGTCATGAGCTGGGAGAAGTCTGTGAGGCTGGAGTCTCCCTAGGGCCAGGGCGTACCCAAGGAGGAAGGCAGCCCAGAGGAAAGCAGGGATGAGGCACGGAGAATGGAAGCTTCACAGTATCACTGAGCGCATATGTGAGCCCACCCCCCACTATTCAGTCCACTGAAGGGGTCTGAATGGGTTTCTGTCACTTGCAGCCAAGAGATGCATAGCAGCTTGGCCCTCTTGTCCTTGGCCATTAGAATTTGGTTGGCTCCAGGGCCGAGGCAATCGTTGAAAATCAAAGAAATATGATTATCCTCTGAAGATGCTCTCATAGAGTCAGTTTATGGTGGACTAGATTGGGGACATTTAATGACGAATTGGGGACAATTGGTATTCATTCCGCAAATATTGATCAAGAGCCTGCTAGGGCTTGGGCACTGCTCTAAATCTGGAGACACCGTCAGACAAGTTTCTCCCTCCTGGGCCTTCTGGTCTACCTGGGGAGACAGCTATGATAACAGATTTTTTAAAAATTAAAAGTAGTTAATGGCTTTTCGATTGTGATAAGTGCTATCCTGGAAGTGTCTGCTATGGATGGTAATCGGAGGGGCCTCACCCCGTCCAGGCGGTGAGGGAAGTGTCTACATCGTGTCCTGGAAGACCTGAGCCTCACGGAATGCACGTAGGAACTGGGGAAATACAGCACATTCAACATTATGATTCAGGTCAAAATTTCACTGTCACTTTTCTGTCATTAGCCCCCTGTCTCACAAATGGACTCTGGGGATTTGCTGGGTCCCAAATAATTAATAGTCCAATAAGCATTTCCTAAAACGGTGTGAGAATTTCTCTTTCCCCAGAAACAGGTACCCAGATGAACGGCCATCAGTCCGTCTAGAGAAAGCTAGAGGAAGACACACAGGACACATGCATCTTGTCACCCCAGGGTCTTTTCTCACGTAGACCTGGCTTCCATCCATTCAAGGACTCTGGTCTCAAAATTGCGTGAGCTAGCCTGTCTTCACCAGATGTGAAATATTCTTTGCTGTGTAAAGAAGGTAAGAGGAGCAACTCTTGACATGATCCCTGGGACCCTTGATAACAACAGCCAGAGATCTCAGTGGGTCAGACCAACCGCAAAGCTGTTCTCATCACATCTGCCCTCTTGCCTGTCACGATAGCCGTGTCTGCATTTTGCGTCTGGTGGCTAACTGCCGCCACCTGAAATTGCCCACGTCAGTTTCGTTCCATGTATTGAGTCAACATTTTAAAATTTAAGCTTAATATTCCCTCCTTCTAAGCTGTTCAAAGCTCTCCGAAGCAGCCATCCTGCCCATTACATGGGCATTCCTTGTCCCCTCCATCTATGGCAGCCGCCAGCAGCACCCCCAGAATCCTTCAGTGACTTCACAACCTTAGGGGATCACAGGTGAGCACACCGTTAGCTGTTGGCCAGCGTGTAACCTTCCTGAGCGTGAACGAAAGTCTCTCTTCCTGTTAGCCCATCGCAGCCTGAAAATAAATTCAGAACCCCGTGAGGATCCATTGTGAGCACTGCTTCTGATACCAGTAGGGTACCATTTGGTGTTCCGTGTTTGGGAACCACTTGTAGCTAACGTACACAAAGGAGGGATGCAAAGGAACCCGCAGAATTGAAGCAAGAAGCAAACAGCAGACACCGGCGATGACAGGAACCAGGGTTCTTCTGAGGATTTCAGGGATCATCTCTCTGGGCTTTGCAATGAAACAGCGCCATTCCGATCTCTTCCTCTCTCTCTGTGCCTCCCGTCAGCCTTCACGTTTTGGAGATTCTGATCGTTCTAGTTTGGGTCCTATGTTCGTGCCTGTTGTTAGAGGCTGGTGTTACACGGGGTGGAGCAGGACAGTTCTCCAAATGGAGGGACACTGAGCAAACACATACGTCCACCGCTCTGCTTCTCCATGACCGATGCATCCTTCCAGTCTACAGAATAATGATGAAACGAGCACTCGTGAACCGCTCCCAGCCCCGGAAACACAACATCACCGGTCCCTTTGAAGTCCCTCATTTGCTGCCACCCCCCCACCCCCACTGCTTTCCAGGCACACTGCCCTCCTTGACCCCACCAACCTGACCCCCCTTTCAGGGTCTCTATGCTTCCTGCCTGGCAAGATTCATCCACCATTTAAAAAACGGAGATTTAATTCACATGGCATAAAATTCAACCTTTAAAACTATACGATTCTAGGGTTTTCAGTGCATTCACAAAGTCATGACCACCACCTGCTACCCAGCTACAGGACATTCATCATCCCAAAGGAATTCCATACACATCCGCAGCCGCTCCCCGGGTCCCCTCACCAGCCCCAGACAATCTGTAATCTGCTTTCTGTCTCTATGGATTTCCCTTTTCTGATTATTTCAGATACATGGAATCCTAGAATGTGTGGTCTTTTGTGTCTGGCCTCTTTTATTTAGCATCATCTTTTCGAAGTTCATCCGCGTTGTAGCTCCCGTCAGTGGTCCATTCCTTTTTACAGACGAATAATATTCCAGGCATGGATGGACCACAATTTGTTTATCCGCGAATCAGCGGATGGACATTTAAGCTGTTTCCACTTTTTGGCTATTGTGAATAGTACTGCTATGAGCATCCATGAGGAAGTTTTTGTGTGGACATATGTTTTCATTTCTCTTGGGTCCGTACCTAGGGGGAGAATGCCTGAGTCACATGACAGCTCCATGTTGATGATTTTGGAGGCACTGCCAGCCAGATCGCCTTCCACAGCAGCTGCGCCATTTTCATTCCCACCAGCATCACACGAGGGCTCCAGTTTCTCCACATCCTTGCCAACACCTGTTACTGTCTGTCTCTTTTATTGTGGCCACCCTGGTGAGTATGAGCCGGCATCTTCCTGTGGTTTTAATTTGTCTTTCCCTGATGGCTAAATCTGGCGAGCTTCTTTTCGTGAGCCGATTTGTAAATCTTCCATTTGTATATCTTCTTTGGAGAAATGTCTCTGCAAGTACTTTGCCCATTTTTAACTGGGTTGCTTGTCTTTTTCTTTTTGAGTTGTAAGAGTTCTTTTTCTTCTTTTAAAGATTGGCACCTGAGCTAACAATTGCCAATCTTTTTTTTTTTTTTTCCTTCTTCTTCTCTCCAAAGCCCCCCCAGTACGTGGTATGCGTGAGTCCTTCTGGTTGTGCTATGTGGGGCACTGCCTCAGCGTGGCCGGATGAGCGGTGCCATGTCCGCGCCCGGTCAGGCAGATTTGGGTTAAATCCCCAGGCAGGTTATACAATGTGGGTAAGCCTCGGTTTTCTCTCGTGTAACAACAGCACAGATGTCGAAATGCGTGTTGGATTAAGCAAACAGCAACACGGTACTTGTTCAATCAACAGTAACAGTTGTTATTATTATCTAGTGATTGGTGGTTTGGAAATCAAATAAAAGGTCACCTACAAGCTGTCGCACATTAAGTTTCTGAACAGTAATCCCCACTAAGTAGTTTCCCAAAGGGATGCTTAATGCCTTTCCGCAGGAAGCATCTCGCGTTGTTCAAGTCGGATTCACTCTGAGCTCAGGCTACGGGGAGGAAGGGACTCTTGCTGCCAAAGGAGATTTAAATTACCCTGACTTGGGGCCTGCCCAAGTAAACGAGCTCCGACGCCGGAGAGACAGAGTTCCCACTCATGCAGGATTGAGCTGACAGAGAAAGTGGTCAAACTGCAGGGGCCAGGGGCAGGGAGCTCCATTAGTTTGGGTGTGATCCTTGAAGGCAATTCTTTGAACGGTTACATTGCTGATAACCTCCCACTCTCTGCGATTGGTAACATGGCTTCTGAATCAAGCAATGAACTTCCTGGATCAGATTAGATCAACATGGAATATGATGATGTGGGGCAAAATTAAATGTCCCCAAGACTTACAGAAGAATATCACGGGACCCGAATTATTCCTCAAGAACAGAGGTGAAAATGTGGTTGCCTTTGGGTGGAATCTTGCCTGTTAGATTTGTTTTGTTTGGCTTGAACAAATATGACTTGGTTGTTCAACATTCAAATATCAGAAGATTTGTCATTTTTTTAAAAGGAAAGAAACAGATCTCTGGGTTAATTTAGGAGTGGTATCAAAGGACTTCATTGTCCCAGGGCAGCCGTTGGCTGGAGCTGCGTAGAGGCGGCCCCCACTCCACGGCCCGAGTTCTCCAGTCGGCTGCCCGCCATGCTGTTCATTTCTGTTGCCTGCATGGCCCCTGAAGGGCTTTGAGATTCTCCCATCTTAGGAACCATCACCAGTTATTCAATAACGAGGAAATGGGGAAGGATGGGCAATCCTACAGTTTGCTGGATATAAGGCTGGAGAGTAAACGAAATATAGCCCTGAGTCATCACCTCACTCATTCGTCTATCCTCCTTCTAACACGCTGAGTTGAACAGTTCTCTCCACGCCCCTGGTGGGAGCGTATAGGAGTGTACAGAGATCTTTGCTGGGTGGCTCCAACCGGATTATTTGAGTCAAGAGTGGAGTTGTTGACTCTGGGTAGGTGGTATCCATACACACCTTCTACCCCCG
Source organism: Equus przewalskii (assembly GCF_037783145.1). Taxonomy (NCBI): domain Eukaryota; kingdom Metazoa; phylum Chordata; class Mammalia; order Perissodactyla; family Equidae; genus Equus; species Equus przewalskii. The sequence goes on from NC_091841.1 coordinate 31,168,085, forward strand.
ACCTCTCCACCCGATGGAAAGTTGTTTCTTTGCCGTCCCACACGGAATGAAAACACTGTACATAAAAATGTGCAAGGCTGGTTGACGAGGCCCCCCCTGCGTCATTCGTTTTAAGCTGTGTTTTCTCTTACAAAAAGAGCGTTGCTTCAGTCGCCTGCATTTCCAAGTACAATGCCCAGCTGTGAACATCCTCTGCCCGCAGCGCCGGCTGGCAGATCAAATAATGGCAGCAATTCGGAAATAACTCTGGGGAGTTTCCCACCCGGAGCCTGATAATAACAAGGAAAAGTCAGGTACCGCATGCCTAGCCGTCCGAGCCTAAGCCCAGCCTGCAGCTTGGCTGTGGAGTCTGCCCAGAATGAGAACCAAGTAGCTACATCACTGTGGTCCCTCCTCCTCGAGGCCACCCATCGTCCTTCAGCCCTATCTTTGGTCCTTACATCCTCTCCCTTGAAATCCTCTACCTCACCTGCTGCCGAGCCTGGGTTCCTCGTCGCCAGGGCCCTTGTTGGAATCAACATGCCTTCTCCTTGGGCACCTCTCACATAGTAGGTCTGCAGCAGTACTGAACTAGGCTCCCTGTGGCCATCTTGGGACAGTCATTTGCCTTGCGTGGGGCATTGAGCTATGACTGTAGTGTGAACACATCGCAGAACAACATTTTCATGCAGACAGAGGGAATGTGCCAGAAGCTCTTTTTGGCCAAAGTGAGTCAGGTGGGCCCGTCAGCTCTGTTTGGGTGAACATGTAGAAGGGGGTTTCTCAACCTTGGCGTGGCTGACGTTTGGTCTGGATGATTCTTTGCTGTGGAGGGCTGTTCTGTGCACTACAGGACGCTTAGCGGCATCCTGGCTTCTAGCTTCTAGAGCCCCGTTAGCATCCTTCCAGTTGTGACAACCCAAAATGTCTCTGGGTGATGCCAGATGGTCCCGAGGGGAGGGACGTGCACAGAACAGTTCCAGCTGAGAACCACCGGTGTGGAGGGAAGGGCCTTGATGACCCGGAGCTGTCAAACCTGCTGGGAAGATGACTCCAGGGACTGAAGCAGTTAGAACCAGAATTCACAGGTCCTGGAATAATTGCCTCACCAGGGAAGCCATCACAACAGATCTGACACCATGATTGTTTCACTCTCTTTTCATGCAAAGTGATTTCTTCCAAACCAACTCCACCCCAAGGAGGAAGGCAAAAATCTGAATGGCTCACGTGTGCGGGTCCTCCCTGGACATCATCTATTCCATTGCACCGTCGGGCACATCCTGCCTGGGCACCCCCATCCCCATGGCTGGAAGAGGGGAGGTTCTTCCCACCTGTGACCTTGGTGTGCCTGGTGGGTCCTGTGTCTGCTTGAGTGGTGTGGCCGCAGAGAAGAGCATTAATGTAAAGGCTTGTGTTTTGTAAGTGCCATGCATACCTAAGGAGTGATCATGATGATATCATCAAAGATTTATCCTTATGATGTTTTGAGTAATTTGAATTTCCCAAATGGGAGAGGTTGAAATGGGTGAGTGTGCACGCACCCACCCATGCACGAGTGTGCGTGTGTATGAAGGGGATGTTGGAAGAACATAGAATTGGAAGATAAGTCAGTAGGCTGAAGTCTTTTTAAAGAGTTGTGTGATTCCTAGGATGAATGGATCAATAGATAGATAGATAGATAGACAGACAGACACACAGGTAATCATTTCTATTCTTGCATCCTCTCAAAGTTCAGACAGCCATTTCTTCACCTAGTCCATTTGTTAGGAAGGAGTCCATCTCAAAATGATCCTCGCAGAAAGAGAGATGATGTATCTGTCTGCTGACTCTGCAGAATTTCTGCGATCTTGGCCCCTTCTGATGATAAAGCATAATTCAATCCCGCAAACGTGTGTGGAACACTGACTCATTATATAGCTTTGGCCACTCCTGGGTCTCTCTAAGTGCAGGGACGAACTCCTGGGGAGCCCCTCTCACCCCCACATCGAGCTGGCTCACCCCTGATGCCCTCAGAAGGGGATTCCTTCTCATGAGAAATAGGATTGACAGAAGGTGGCTCCTGTTTGTTTTTCTTAAGAAAATTATGTACCAAGCTCCGTGTGGCAATGTCCCAGAAGAAAGACCACACGCAGCTGTAAGGGGACAGAACAGGCCGCGTTTCCATGCTTCCTGTTAAAAGTCCTTTCTTTCGTGGAAAATGACACTGGCTGGTTTTCAATGCTTCTGATAGGAAATGGGGAGAAAGAGGCCCTAAAGGACTTAATGGGGCTGTGGGTGGATGTTCCCACAGACGTGACCCCAGGCTCTGCTCCAGACGCTGGCCCTGCCCTCAGGGAGTTCCCGGCTCATAGGAGAAAGACGTTTGTGATAAAAGAAAAGTCACTTTAATCCGGTGTGATAGGGGCCATACAAAGGAGGCGGCATCGGGAATTGGCTTCGGAAGAGTCGGACAGATTCCAGACAGGGACGCAGACAAGCTGGAGCTCAGAGTCCAGGAGAAGTACGTGGAAGGTGTCTTCCAAATGGTCTTGAATGTCTTCAGTTCTTTATCCCCCCACTGCTGTTATGTCTGTGGGGGTTCCCCGAGACATTAGTAACAGCCCCCACGCGGAGAGGACTTTCTCAGACCAGACGCCGTTCTAGGTTTACTCATTGAGGCTTCCCAGCAGCCCTGTGGGGCAGGGCACCATCCGTCTCAATTTTCTGATGAGGAGACGGGCAGAGGGGGCTGAAGGAAGACCTCCAGCTGCTGAGAGCTGGAGGGAAAACTCAGTCCTGGGCAGCCTGACCCTGTATCCCGCCTCTCAGGCTGAGCTCTAACTTGCCAACAGCCAGAAATTCTTTGCAGCTTCTCCTACTACAGTGGGGAGCCTCTTTTCCCATTCTTCAATCTGGCTGGACTGGTGACTTCTGTGACCAAAAACTTGCAATGGAGGTGGCATTGTGTAAGCTACACATGCAGGCATCAAGAGGAACTACGACCCCCTCTCTTGCTGTGCTAAGACCCTGAGCTGGCCTCTTGGAGAAGGAGAGGCCATGTGGAAGAGAACTGAGGCACCCAGCGACCAACCACCCACCCACTAGACAGGTGTTGGAGACCACCTTCAATAGTCCGGCACTAGGCGATCTGTTAGGTGAGCCCAGATGCACGAGAGAGCCCAGCAGAGACCAAACTGGCTCAGACTGGAATAAATACCCAGCTAACCTGTAGACTGGTGAGTAATAATAAGATGGTTGTTGTTGTAAAGCCACTAAGTCTGGCGTGGTTGTTATGCAGCAAAAGCTGACTGACACATCTGCTCCACGGCCTCTGTATTCCAGATAAATGGCCCATGACCTCCATGACCTGCTGTCAACTGGCTCACATTCATCGGCTCCCCAGTACGCAGGGCATGGAGACACAGAGAAGCTAAGGATATTGTTGAAAGTCACACAGAAATAGTCCTAAACCAGGGTTTGGCAAACTACTGCCTGTGGGCTAAATCTGGCCACTAACTGTTTTTGTAAGTAAAGTTTTATTGGCATGCTGCCACGCCCATTTGTTTCCATATTATCGATGGCTGCTTTTGGGGCTACCGTGGCAGAGCTGAGTAGCTGAGGTCACAGAGCCTAAAATATTTACTGCGTGACCCCCTCATAGAAAAGTTTACAACCCCTCGTCTAGACTTCACACCCTCAACACCATGACCGTAGTTCTCAAAGTGCGGCCCCCGGACCGGCAGGATTAACTCCGCTTGTTAGAAATGCCGTCCTCGGTCCTCACCCCAGATCTAGGGGGTCAGAAGTGCTGGGGGTGGGGTCCAGCAACCTTGTTTTAAGAAAGCCCTGCAGGTGGTAAGATAAGACAAGAAAACACAAACACTTTGACTGCAGGAATCTTTGATTACAGGTGACTGTTGATCCTCACGTTTAAAAAGCATTTTCTTTTATCCTCACTCCCAGCCTTTTGGGGACCAACAGCTGCTTCGAAGCCTTATTTTACTAATTTAATCTGCCTTCAGCAAGATTCGAGACCGGCTCAGAGTCACCCAGCAGCACACCTGCAGCCCCACGAGACCCGTGGGTGAGCTGGGCGGCTGTGGAGCATGAAGTCCAACCTTCCTCGCGCCCCTCCGAAATAAATTAAATGTTCCCAAAGGCGTACAAGATGTTCGGAGCCGGTACAGAGTGTCAGAGCAACACCACGCCCTTATATTTAAGTAACAAAGTCTGAGTGAAGGAACCACCTCGTCTGGATTTGTCTCGATCTTCCTGGTTTTAACGTGGAAAGAACCGCGTCCCTGGAAACCTGTCAGTCCTGGGCTCACTGGGACAGTTGGTCCCTCTGTGTCGGGTTTAAATGGCCAGGCTTCCCTGAGGCAAGCCCGGCCGGCCGTGCGGGTGATCCAGCGGCCAGGCTCGTCAATGAGCGTTTCCTGATGAATTACGGGCGCTGGGGTCGGGGAGCAGAAAGGCGGGGCCGAGGTTAGTGGTCAGATGAGTACGAGGGCAGTTACCACCCAGGGTCGGGAGTCTTTCGTGGGGTTCCCACCAGACTGTGGGCCCTGGGAGATGTTACTCTTCATTTCTTTTTGCACAGCAGCTTGGTTTCCCGTGTGCCCTGGGTGTCCCCTGGTGGCCATTCACTAGACCGCAGCTCTCATGGCTCTGGCTCCCACTCCAGGTTCTGGGAAGGACTCATTTCCCTTACTCTTCCTTCTGCAGCAAACTTACTCCTAACACGATACATAGTAATGTAACAACATTTAAAAAAAAGTTTCTAAAGTACTACGGCAAAAGGGAAAGGCAGTTTCAAAACATTTGTACTTAACTAAAACATCCACTTCTGGGTCCTGAGAGGACACGAAAATGCAGTCTGTGCCCTGTAGAAGCAACGAGTCATCGAGTGCAGGGGTCCACAAACTATAGCCCCAGGGGCCGAATCTGGCCCGCCATCTGTTTTGGTAAATAAAGTTTTATTGAAACACAGCTGCACCCATTTGTTTACATACCGCCTGTGGCTGCTTTCTCCTTACAACAGCAGAGTCGGGCACCTGCGACAGAGACCCTATGCCCACAAAGGCTGAAGTATTTACTAACTGGCCCTGTTCAGAAAAAGAGAGTCCACCTCTGGTTAAGTGGATTGACAGAGACACCGACAGAAGCTTCCATGATGGAAATTCCATGATGGATTTGATTCCCCATCAATTCATTCATTCAAGAAACTGTAGCAGACCTAGTGTGCGCCAGATATCGTTTCTGGCCAGAAAGCATTCCTGATATTTTCAAACTTGAAGAGCTCTAGTAAATTCAATTTGGACGATGTTATTCCAGTTGCTAGCATTTTCCACCCAAAACAGCTTTTCACTCACTTTCTTTGGCTTCTACCACCCAGCCCGCCATCCAGACCAAAGGTTCACCATTTCGGCACAGACCACCCTTCTCTGCTGGACTGAAATTTATCGGGGGCCCCGTCTCCACCTTCACTCATATCTCCTGATCTGTCGGAGGCCAAATTCGCCTTCTATAGGGCATGTCAACAATGAGGTGTCAATTCCAGCCTGGACGATGCCCGTAGGAAGGGGCAGGCAAAAGCATATTGATGAAATCTGGGTCCAGTTACATTCCTGTTGTTGTCCAACCCAGACTCTGCTGTGTTGATGCTTAGATCTCCATTAGGGACCTCCTCATTTGCAGAAGCGTCACCTGGCTTGTGTCGCTGGCAAGAAATGCAAATGCTTATGAATTTCAAATACACATTTGGGAGAAAATTCCAACTTATTTTCATTTACAAGCGGCCATGAGCAGTACAAGGTGGAGCCTTCTCCTCCTCAGAGCCCTTGTTTCGACGAGGACTTCGGGGTCTGTGTTTAGACGTGCTAACAGAAACCCAGGGCACATTCCTGCTTCCACCAGGAGCCCCTGACTCTGGGGGCTTGGAGCCTGAGCCTGCACACACCCAGAGAAATTCCAGAAGTCCAGACGCTTTTAGAATTGAACGGGGCCACAGAAGTAATTTGGTTCAATCCTCACATAGAAAGAAGTCTTTTTTCATAGCTGGAGGAAGAAAGTAAAAAGAAGCATCGAGAGAGAACGCAGCACGTGATAAGAATGTTTCACTGTTCAGGGGAGAGCTTTCAAAGAATAGTTTTCAGTAGAATCTCAGCTTTGGGTGAAACCATAATTTTCGTACATAATAAAGTTAAAACTCTCAAAGCACACCTTGCTCGCGAGTGTGCAACCGTACCCCCTCTCACCTTTGCGTCCCTGGAAGAGATGTGGTGTCTGAGGGCCTGGTTCTCCGGGGGGGTTGCGGTTTTCAGCAATTGTTGGTGTTGCTCAGTGGCATTTCCTCTTCCTGTTTAAAAAAAAGAAGACGTTTCCCAAAGACTTTAATTAGACAGTGAAAGCACCTGGGCCAAAACAGAGCTACTGAAAAGAACTGCGTGAAAACCGTCCCCAGGGTGACCCGCTGGCCGCCTCTCCACCCGTCTCCGCCAGGGAGACCACCCTCCGAACGACTGAGCGATCCGGCCAACTGAAACTTCACAGAACACAACACTTTTAAACACGCAAGCATCTCTACAGGAAATTACAGACCTCTCTGCCTTCTTAACCAAGGCTGCTGGGTGCAAGGTCACCTTTCCCTGGTGGCTTGGGGCCACCATTATGCACAACAATTGCACTGTGCTGTAATATGGTGACCTCAGGGGCCTTGCACTGGGGCACCAGTGCCGGCCTGAAATGGCCCTGATGTGTCATCTTTAGTTTGTATGTTTGCCTTTCTACTTTTTCTGTGTCCCCCTTACAGTTGTTTGGGGCCCTCCAGGGATCTGTTCTGCCGCAAGCAAGACAACGGGGACCCCAGCCCCAGTTCGACCCCTCTGTGGCCTTTGCCTGGATGGAGAAGCCTGGGCTCTGGAGAGAGACTTGACTGCTGGGTGGAGCTGCCCTCAGCGCTGGGCAGGGGAGGGTGGTACACTGGACGAGGGCCCTGGTGTCCCAGCCTGGACCAGGCAAGGACGGAAGAGGCTACAGTTCTCCTCTGTGGGCAGGACATCCCAGCACGTGGACTGGAAGGACAGCGCACATCCCATGTGGAAGGGAGGAGGGCGGCTCAGTGAGGATGCCTCACCCATCCCATCCGGGACGGCAGGCTTGCCCTTACACAAGGCGACTGGACTTCTGGACCCTGGGCTTACTTAGAGGCACAGTGGCATTGGGACGAGGACATGGAGGCCACCGTGGGGTAGTTAACCCTAACAGCCTTGCTTCCATATGTCAGGGACCCAGTTCCTCATGCCATCTCCACGGACACCCCGGAATGGCCCCGTGGATGCTGACTCTCATCACTGGGGACCGGGACCCAACAGGAGAAATCCTCTTTTCCCTCCACATTTGCTGCTGTAAGTGCGGAGGGCTTGAAAACAGAATTCTATGTATAAAAAGAGATAGGAGGCTACGACCAAGAGCCTAGGAGGAGAGAGAAGTCACAGCTGCCTGATCGAGAGAAAACACCCGGACTTGGAGCTCCTGTGTCCTCCCGTGTGAGTGGGAGGAATGGCCCGCATCATACCCATTTCCTAGGGTCGGGGTGAGGAGCGAGTGAGTCCCCGCCCGGAGAGGCCTGGAGGAGTGCCTGTCCTGCGGTCTGTGTGAGATGAATATGGGTCACCTTTTAGAGGAGGGGGTTTGTGTTTCCCCTTTTGTCTGTCTGCTCAGGAACTCTAGGCCCACTGCCGGCTTCCTCTGTTCCCAGAGGGTCTCTACAAAAAGCTGCGGCTCCAGCTGCCCCTGCCTGGCACTTTTCTCCCCAAAACCCGCTGCATGGCTTTATTTTCTGTGCCTGCTGGTGACGCTCCGCCCAGCGTCTTCCTCCGTGGGTTCTTTTGAATGAGCTGCCTGGCTTGTTTCCTCTCTTCCTGAAAGACACAATGTACATAGAATAAAGGGTATACATTGTAAGCGTACAACAGGATGATTCTTGACATTTGCCTGATCCCGTGTAACCAGATCAAGACACCGAGTGTTTCTAGTCCCCAGAAGGTACGCTCTCCCCTTCCACATCGTTTACCCAGCTGCCTGGCCCCTGGAGGTACCCACTCCCTGTCTTCAGTGCTACCATGAGTGTTGGCTGTCCTTGGGAACCATATCAATGGAGTCATACGGTGTACGCACTGGGGTCTGGCTTCCTTCACTCAATGTCATGCATGTGAGCCATCACATGCTGTGTGTAGCCCTTGAAGGTTTGTTTGTTTCTCTCCATTGCTGTGCTGTGTTCCACTGTGTGGCTGTACCATCATTTATCCATTCTACTCTTGACGGACACTTGGGTTGTTTCCCATTTTCTTTTCGCTATTCAGGAATGATGCCGCTGGGAACGCTCTTGGGCGTGTCTTTTGACGAGCATAAGCGTTTCATCCCTGGGAAGCAACCACGAGTATGGGTGCTAGCTCCGAGGATTACCAATGCTTGGCTCTAGGAGATGCAGCCAAACACCTTCCCCAAGGGCTTGTACCAATTTGCACCCCCATCGCAACGTGAGGACATTCCTGCTGCTCCAGATTCTCACCCACAAGCGGGCCTCCAGCCTGTTCTTCTCCATTCTGGGGGAGGCCCAGCAGCTGTGGTTTTCATTTGCATTTTCCGGATGACTCATGATGTTGAGCGCGTTTTCATATGCTCATTGGTCATTCTGTTCAAGCGTCTTTCTCAATTTTAAGAATTACCTTGTCATGGTCTTCACGATTTGTAGGAGTCTCTTGTATCTTCTGGGCGTGAGTCAGTCCTCTGGCGGGTGGAAGTGTGATGGCAAATCTCTTCCCTCCTTGTAAACGGCCTTTTCACTCTTAACATTTGCTTTTGGTGAAACGAAGTTCTCGACTTCAGGGAAAGCCAATTCCTTTTCTTTTTCTTTTGTGGTTAGTGCTTTCATTGTCCTGCTTAGGAAAGCTTTGCCTAACCAAGATCACTCTCTTATTTTTTTAAAAAAGATTTATTGGTTTAGGGGCTTGCCCTGTGGCCGAGTGGTTAAGTTCGTGCGCTCCGCTGTAGGCGGCCCAGTGTTTCGTTGGTTCGAATCCTGGGCGCGGACATGGCACTGCTCATCAAACCACGCTGAGGCAGCGTCCCACATGCCACAACTAGAAGGACCCACAACGAAGAATATACAACTATGTACCGGGGGGCTTTGGGGAGAAAAAGAAAAAAAGTAAAATCTTTAAAAAAAAAAGATTTATTGGTTTACATTTTACATTTAGCTAGTGGTCCCTGTCAATTTTTTATATGATATGAGTTGGAGTCAAGATTCACTCTTCTCCATCTGGGCACCCGTATGACCCCAAAGTTTGTATTTATTGTTTTTTTAATTTCAAACATTTTTTATTGAAAAAACCCTTCTTTCCCCTCTTGACTATAAGGTGCCTTGTCACCTGACCGAATTGTCCAATACAGAATATATCCATTCTTATTTAGGTCCTCTTTAATTTCTCTCAGAAATATTTTGTAGCTATTAGTATACAGCAAGTCTTGACTTTTTTTTTAATTAAATTTTATTCTAAGTGTTTTGTGTTTTTGGATGCTTTAGTAAATTTTATCGAAAAAATCTTTATTTTTGTGTTTTTTTTACTAGGTTTTTTGCATTTTGACCTTGTATCCTACAGTTTTGCTAAATTCACTTACTCATTCTAGTGGCTGTTTTACGGGTTCCCCTGGATTTTGGACACACACAGTTGCGTCAGGGGGTCCCCAAGACCACACTCAGGTTCCGTGACTCACCAGGAGAATTCACAGGATCAGCATATTACATGAAACGAACCAAAATCTGAACCAAATGAAAATCAGCAAAAGGAGCAGACGCATGGGGCGATGTCTAGCGGGGCCCAGGGGCTTGCCGCCGGGGAAGAGATTAGAGAGTCAGGCCCAGTGTTCTCCCTGAAGGTGGGTCACACAGCCTCTGCTTGGTGTGTACGAGGAGTCCTGACTTCCAGAAGGAAGGCAGGTGTTCAGCAGAAACCGTATTATTTGCACCTACCAGTTCCAATGGGTGGGGGGGGAGGCCTCTGCCCAGAGCTGAGTCCCAGATGCCACTCAAGGGCCACGTTTGCAGGCAGGCCTTTCCCAGGACAACAGTCCAGGCTGTTCCGTTAACTCCTTTCTGCACCACAACCTTGTGAGTTGTGCTAATTTACTTAAATTGTTTTCAATCTATGTGCCTTTTTACTTATTTTTCTTGCCTTATTTTAATCTCTAGGATCTCCAGGATAAGGATAAATAGAATAAGTCACTGTGGTTGTTTTTGCCTTGTCCCTGATCCTGTGGGGATCAGTATCTCCCCATTAAATATAACACGAGCTGTAGGGTTTTCGCGGACGTGTCCTACCAGGTGGAGAACATTCTGTTCTGTTCCCGGTTTGCTGAGAGTTTCTATCAGGAACTGGCGTCTTGTTTTATCTTATGTTTTTTCTCCCTTGATTGATAGCATCAAACTATTTTTCTTCTTTATCCTGTTAATGTAGTGAATCACCGGGATTGGTTTTCGAGCGTTAAAACAACACTGCCATCCTGGGATGAACCCACTTTGTCATGACGTGTTGACCCGGGAGGCGGTTCTGGCTTTAATCCACTAAGATTACACCAAGGCTATTCTGTATCAGATACTGGGCTACAATTTTCTCTTTATGTAATGCCTTTGTCAACTCTTCTGCTGAGTTAAACTGGCCTCCTAAAATGAGTTAGGAAGTGTTCGTTCAGCTTCTCTGGTATGAGAAAGTTATGCAATAGAGGCAGGATTCCTCTGAAAAGTTTGATAGAACCCACCAGTCGATCCATTTGGGTCCGGCCTTTTCTTTGTTGGAATATTTTTAAATTAAGAATTCAATTTCCTTAATAGATGTGGGGCCGTTCAGATTTTCTGCGTCTTCTCATGTCCATTTTGGCAACTCATGTGTCCGGCTGCCTCTATGTCCCCAGCGTCACTGGTCGTAAGCCGGGACGCCTCGAAGCCTGCCCACACTCGTTTCCCTTCTCCCTGGGACTCCTGTCCAGTGTCGGGAAACCATTATCTCATACATATTGTCCGGTTTTTCGGTTGTTCCCACTCCACCAGAACTTACTTTTCCTCGCCTTGTGAGAACGACACGAAAGGCAGAACACGCTCCCGGGGGCGGGAGGAAGCCCCTGGGTCTCTCTCTGTCACCTGCTGCCTGTGCAACCTCAAGCAGGTTGTCCCCCCTTCCAGAACTCCTCTCCTCCCAGGGCGGCCGTACGAAGTGTGGAGCTTCAGCAGACTGCGCCCTGGGTGTGCTTGATCCATACCCATGCTCCTTTGTCACCTGCGAGCGCAGGGGGCCAGACTGTGGGTGGTTCCGTTTCTCTTTGGGTCCAACATCTGTAGTTCCTGGAAGACGGAGGCGGGCTTTCTCTGCGCTGCCACGGGGCCGCCAGGTGTCCGTCTGATTGTCTGAGCACGATGGGGTCTCTCTTGCTCCCTGTTTGGATTCCTTGCCCTGTGGATTCTGGCAGCTAGTCTGATACCATCTCCCAGTCCATCGATTAGGTGTGCCAAGGATGGCGCTCGATGCTCAACCCACATCAGCTCGCGGGTAGTGCATGCACTTCTGCCCACGGGGAAGCTGAGAGTGTGAGCGGACTTGCTCAACCTGGGCAGCCGGGGCTGGGGGTGGGGCCTGTGGAGGCGCGTGAAAGGATGCCTGGGTCGTCGCTTGCGTGGAAAACAAGTCTGTGGTAGTCTAGAACTGAGCTCTGCCTGAGCCTGCACCCTCCCCCCTGGAGAGGCCTGGGAGCCTCCGGGCATAAAGGCCACTGCCCCCAGGAGTCGTGAGCCGGGTTCCTGCTGCCCGCCGGGAGGGCGGAGAGGGCGCTGTCAGATGATTCTCTGCAGCGCGGGCGCCTTCGTTCTGCCTGTTGACCTGTGTCCTGGGGAGGACAGGTGTTCCGCAACCGGTGAGGGCTGTGTGTTTGCACTGGAGTCCACCTGAGCCCTCATGGCACAAACACAGGGGCCTGACACTCCCTACCACTCAAGACCCTGTGTCGACTCCTGCCTGAGGGGGACAGGGGGCTGTACGTGGGCTCACACAGGATGTTGTCTCTCTCTCCTGGCTGCCTGCAGAGCAACGCGGGGCAGGCACCGAGGCCCGTGCTCCCAGAGAGGGCCCTCCTCCCCCCATCCCAGACAGAGCCCTGAGGGTCCTCCTTCTCGTAAATGCCTGGTCAGAACATCTTCTCCAAGGTCACATTGCCTCCTTCTCTCTCTAGAGTCTGACACCTCTGCCCTGCAGTGGCACGGGCCTTCACCCCAAACCTTTTGCTCTTGGCACCCTTCACCTCAGGCAGACAGACCAGAAACCTGCCGACCTCCCACACCCAGACGCAGCCCCGTGTCAGCTGACGCCCAGTTAGAATTCTTGACGTGGAGCGTTTCCGAAACCAAATTGTCAGGACCTTGACCGCCAAGCTTTACCAGCAAGGGTTTCCATCACAGTCGTTCTGTAACCACCAAAAGCAGTCTTCCACTCGCCACCAGACAAGCCAACAGTCCAGAGGCAAGGCGGTAGGAAAGAAAGGGTCTTTTTATTACAGCTGGCCAGCAAGGGGGAAGGTGGTAGACTAGCATCCCAAAGAACCATCTCGGGGCCGGCCCTGTGGCCAAGTGGTTAAGCTCCCATGCTCGGCTTCCACGGCCCAGGGTTCCACCGGTTCCGATCCAGGGCACTGACCTAGTACCGCTCATCAGGCCATGTTGAGGGGGTGTCCCACCTAGCGGACCCAGAATGACCTACAACTAGAATATACAACTATGTGCTCAGGGCTTTGGGGAGAAGAAGGAAAAAAAAAAGATTGGGAAGAGATGTTAGTTCAGGGTAAGACAGAGAGAGAGAGGGAGACAGAGAGAGAGAGGGAGAGAGACGGGGCGGAGAGAGACAGAGCAAGACAGAGAGAGAGGGGGAGAGACAGAGAGAGAGAGGAGGAGAGAGACAGAGAGAGAGGGAGGGAGAGAGACAGACAAAGAGAGAGAGAGAGGGAGAGAGACAGAGAGAGAGAGAGGGAAAGAGACGGGGGGGGGAGAGAGAGAGGGGGGAGAGAGAGGGAGAGAGACAGAGAGAGAGAGAGGGAAAGAGATGGGGGGGAGAGAGACAGAGCAAGACAGAGAGAGGGAGAGAGACAGAGAGAGAGAGGGAGAGAGACGGGGGGGAGAGAGACAGAGAAAGACAGAGAGAGAGGAGGAGAGACAGAGAGAGAGAGAGAGGGAGAGAGGGGGAGAGACAGAGAGAGAGAGGGGGAGAGAGACAGAGAGAGAGGGAGGGAGAGAGACAGAGAAAGAGAGAAAGAGAGAAAGAAAGAAGGAAAGAAAGAAGGAAAGAAAGAAAGATCTTAAAACTACAAAATTCTGAAGCAGCTCTATAGGGCAAATGGGCTGGAGGGGGTCTCGGAATGTTGGCCATCTGGTGGGGTTCGTAGTCCTTGAAACTTCAGATCATCCCTTTCTCTCGTGACTGGTGACAGATACCAGCAGAGGGCTTTTTCCTGGAGGTCATTACACCCCTGGGAAAACTAACACAGCTATGGCCTTATCAGAATGGGAAGGACTAGCCATAAGCGGAGCCTACGAGACAGCAGAGCCTGCATATTTCTCACAAGCAGGTGCGTGCTTATCTAGGCTATGTGCAAACTAGAGCACTGCTGACAAGGAGAAGGGGGGTTATCTTGCGGATCGGGGCCATTTACAGTCCTAACACGGTTCCCCTCTCTAACATGGCTTCCCTTATGCTAACCTGCGTCAACCACGGGCTGTATTTATCTTAGCTATTTAGGCGGCGCTAACAATTCATGACGTGCAGCCGCGGTGGAAGCTCTGCTTCTGGAAACGGGTCCGAGCTGTGGGCCTCGCTGCCTTTCAGCTCACGTGGTCTTCTTCCCTTTAGACATCGGTTTGGGGAGAGGGGTGCAGGGGAGGTATTTGAGGTGGATTTGTCTTTTTTTCTTCTTTAATCCTGAGTGACCTCCTCCAATCTGCCCTGAGAAGGAATCCTTATGTCACAGACACGGCTTCTGGATTTGGCAGCGCCGTGCGGAGTGCGAGCTGAGGCTGGAACAGCGGTTTTCCCATTGAGTCTCGCATCCAGTCTGTGCATCCAAGAACCCCAAGAGGTATTTGTGTCCCCCAGGGCCTGTGGGCAGCACAGTAAAATCAACAGGCCAGTCTTCCCCTGCCAGACGTCCCCGAATTTGAGTTGCCCTAGCCAAGAGGTTACAGGAGGCCTGGTTTGTACACTGATTTTCTGGCAATGAACACATCGTCCAGTCATTTGGTCAACCAGCTCTTTCATCCCTGGGGCGCTCATCACTTTTCTTAGACACAGGCATAAGCTTTCTTTTCCGTGATGGGTCAAACTACGAGCATCGGTAAGGAGCGCCCGGGCTATTCGTCTGGGAACCCGTATCTTCCCTCGTTGGTTTATCATCCAGCCCCTAACCTTTGGGGACCATTGGTAACCTTTCATGTGGCCTCCCTTCCTTCATCAGCGGAACGTTCTGGAGTGGACTCCTAGAAAGACAGAGAGGGAATCAATGGGAGTTGAAGGAGCTGTCCTGACCTAGAGGCCCTTTTGGCCGCTGCCCCTGCCAAGTCCTTTCCTCGTATGGCCTCTGATTCTCCTCTCTGATGGCCTCTACGATGGACCACAGCCAGTTCCCTGGGGACCTGGTACCACCTCTAGCAGTCTAAGGATCTCTGGCCCATATTGAATTTCCTTACTGCTGCTGTGAAGAAGACCCCTTTCTCTCAAAATGGCCCCGTGAGCATGAATTACAGAGAAAGCAGACTTGGAGTCAGTATACGTTGTTATGATTTTCTCTTTTCCCAATTCCAAAGCTCCAGTTAATGCACTTATTTCTGCCTTTTGAGCCAAGGTGACTGGTGTCCGCCCCTCGGCCCCTGTGTCCGCCTACAGGGACACACCACTGCATAACCTGCTCTTCCTTGTCCATTATGCAGGAAGTGGCTCCCATCCACCCACCATTCTTCCTCAGCGTTGGACAACGGGGCACTCTGGTGATCCTTGCGGTTGGGGTAAACCTGATCAATCACTTTCAGGCAGGCAGGGGAACAGGCCAGGTGGCCTCAGGGAGCAGGGTGGCTGGGTTCGAGGTCTGGCAGGGTTTGAGAGAGATCTGGGGGGAGTCTAAGAGCGTGGCTTGACATGGCAGTATTCTATTCTGGGATAACCAGAGATGTCCTTTAGTCTCTAGCAGGATAGAGACTGGATGGGGGCTCCGTACCGTCGTAGGCTGGCCTATAGTCAACTTTTCTGCCTCCTTGATTAATAGGCAGGTGGCAGCTACAGCTCTCAAGCATAGGGGCCGTCCTTTTGCCACAGTGTCCAGCTGCTTTGAGAAACAGGCTACCCCTCCCTTTAAGGGTCTCGACATTTGGATTCACGCCCCTAGAGCTGTTCCCTGCCTTTCACAAATGTATAGGTCAAACGGTTTGTTCAGATCTGGTCAGGCCAGTGTGGACGCCTCCATTAATAAGTTTTTAAGGTTCTTAAAAGCTTGGTCACACAGCTTGTCCCATGCAAAGGAGTCCAGTTCGGGCCCCTGTAATTTTTCTTGGAGAGGCTTAGCCATCAGCCCCCAGTGGGGGATCCACATGTGGCGGAAGCCAGCCATCCCCAAGAACGCTCATGTCTGCCTACGTGTTCTTGACGGACGAGGCTGCCATGTCACAGATTTGTTCTGTAGGGTCTGGCTGACTCTTTTCTGTTAGTCAAGGCTCTGTCCAGTGATTCCAAAGTGCCACCAGGCTTAACAGAGAAACAGCAGGATGTATCTGCTAAGGCATAGACCCTGCCGTGATCTGCTACAGGTCACCTAGAGCAATCTCTTCTCGAGTACCGTTTTGGCTAGGGAGCCGACAGATCTCTGGACCACCTTCACATCCAGGCCTGACCCATTAGCTGCCCTGGCCACCGGAGCAGTAAGTTCTTTGATACCGATGGTATTCTAAGTGGTGCCTCCTGCAAGTGCCAGTAATGACCCAATCAGGGCAATCATCCAGCAATGAGGAAGGCTGCTGCCCTCCTTTGCTTTCTGTCCTGCTGTGTGAGGTCCTGAGGAGGTACGGTTATAAATCCAGAGGTATTTAGGGTCTGGCAACACTTGTCCTACGCTCCACACTCCACCAGCTCTTTTATAATCCAAACACTGGGTTGCCCATCCTTCTCTGCTGGACCCACCTTTGCTACCCAGAAACATACAACCCCCCTGTAAGCATACCCCACCCGAGTGGTTATGGGGTTCGTTAGGGTCTACAGTACAGCCTGGGGTGGGTCCCCAGCACATATGTGATAGTTCTCTTGTCTAGCAATTCGGGTTGCTGGTGACACAGCCAACAGTCAGTAAAGGTCCATCCCTTTGGAATGTTTTGGCTCAGATGATAAAGGAGGTTGGTTTGCCACAGTCGGACAGCAGAACACAGAGCACTGAGGACTGCAGAGTTGCCTACACCCCTCCACGATAAGCCAGCTATTTTAGTGTCCAGGCCCCGACAAGAGCAGGACTGAGTCACATGAGATGACTAAAGCCCTTGTGATGGTGTCCAGGGGGAGCTCGGGGCAGCGTGAGGGTTCAAGCTGTTATCAAAAACGCACAAACGCAGTTCCCAGGACTCAGTCAGGGCGGGGAGGCAGGGCCGTGGGATTCACCCATCTTTGATGTCGCTGAAACAAGAGTTTCAAATCAGCGTGGTTTGCAGGAATATTCAGCATCATCCACCGACTGTGACGCTCTCTCGTGGGGTCCAGGTGCAGGTGCCCTTTGGACCCGTGCGTGGCTGACCCAAGGGCTGGCTCCCTTTTTGGGGGTGAGAGCCTGTGGTTAGTAATACTAGACGAGGTCCCACCCAAATAGGATTTAGTTGATCTCAAGGTGAACCACTTTTCCAGGTGTTTGTTAAGACAGACCCCATCACCAGATCCTATGGGGGGAGCTTGACCTCTGTAGGCCGGGGAAGACATAAGTTTGCACATCAATCAAGTGCATTTATTACCCGACTTAGGTTGAGCCTGTGTTTCGTTGCCACGGAAACCCCTGGGTCCAGTTTATGAGTGAAGCTGAGTCTCCCATAGGTGTGGCCTTCAGTTTGCCCTTTGGAGCTGCCCTTATCTTAATGAGAGCAACTGGTGGGGAGCTGAGCGAAGTTTCCTGCATCTTTCGCCACAGTTTAGCCAAAGTTTTCTTGAGAGTTTGATTGGCCCACTCATTTGTTCCAGGACACTGCAGTCTCCATGCGGCAGGAAACTCCACCTCATCTGGAAAACCCTGGTGACTTCAGAGCTCATTTTTGATATCAAGGCTGGCCCCTTGTCACTCCGATTCAATGTGGGCGACCCAAAGTGGGGGGTTCTCTAAACAATATTTTTGCTACCTCCTGTGCCTTTTCTGATCTGCAAGGAAAGGCTTCAACCCATCCAGTCAAGGTATCCATGAACCCCAAGAGGTACTTGTGTCCCCCCAGGGCCTGTGGGCAGCACGGTAAAATCAACAGGCTGGTCTTCCCCTGCCAGACATCCCCGAATTGGAGTTGCCCTAGGCAAGGGGATACAGGAGGCCTGGTTTTTACATTGTTTTTCTGGCAATGAACACATCGTCCAGTCATTTGGTCAACCAGCTCTTGCATCCCTAAGGTGCTCCTGACTTTCGTTAGCCGCAGGTATAAGCTCCCTTTTCCGCGATGGGTAGAATTATGACACGGAGACGCTGTTCTCGCCAGAGATTTCCTCAGAAGGACTAGCTATTAGGATGTCATCCACATACTGTCACACAGTGCTCTGTTTTAATTTTAATTCCCTTAAATCTCGGCCCAGGATTTCCCTGAAAACTGTAGGGGGGTGGTTCTTAAATCCTTCGGGTAAGACAGTCGGGCAGCACTGCTGTTTCTGGAGGGAGGCTGGGTCCTCCCATTCAAAGGCAAACCTCTCCTGGGACTCAGGGTCCGACGTGATGCAAAAGAACGCATCTTTTAAACCTAGGACTGTGTAAGCCCTGCTATCCCCGGGAAGCTTAGCCAGCAGGGGGTAAGGATTAGGCACTACAGTATGTGTGCCTTGGATTGCTTCCTTCACAGCCCTGAGGTCTTGGACAAACCTCTGTCCCCTGTTCTTGGTTTTCTACCCGGGAAACTAGGAGTGTGACTCCAGGATCGACACGGTCTGATTGATGCTTGTTCTCAACATGTGTTAACTACAGAAAGGATTCCAGTTACGGCTTCTGGCTTCAGGGGCTGCTGTTTTCCTGGAGGCCAGCGGCCTATCTGTTTTCATTCCATCTTTACAGGTACAGCACTGGCTGTCCTTCCCACCCGTCCTTGTGCCCAGACCTCTGAGTTGACTCGGCTTAGAACATTTCAGGAAATTTCTTCCTTCTCAGGTGCTTCTCTTGTAATATGGCCACGAGCTCGACTCCCTAACCTCTGGAAACTTGGACTTGTATTTTATCTTGTTCCCAGTTTCTTGAGGCCCCAACTTTGGTAAGGTGTCCCTCTCCAGGACAGGAAGAAGGCACTCTGGCACGTACAGAAAAGGACATCTTTATGTTTTTGATTGTATTTCATAGGTCAAAGGCTCCAGAAACCTTTTGGTCTCTCCTCTACCTGATATAACCTTTTCTATCACGTTTTCTTTTTGAAAGGCTTCCTTTTTGGGTGTTTTACACCAAGAATGTGACTCCAGGATTGGGCAAAAATTCAACACGCTCTCCTCCGACTGCTAAGGTCACTCAGGGCTCTCTAGGGAGATGGCCTGGGGCCAACCGAGGAGCCCCAAGACCCTGTCACATCTCCTCTGTGGCCACGGGAAGTTGCCGTGGCTTGGTCTGGTCCAAAACCTTCCCTTGGTGGGCTTGGTCTGGACAATTCCACTTCCAACGTCCTTCCCGTCTGCAGTATGCACACTGATTAGGTCCCAACTTCATTGGTGGCCTTTGGTCCCACGGTGGGGGCCTGGGTCACACACCTGTGGTGTCTTCTTCCTCTCCCCTGGGTCCCTTGAGAAGATTGGAGGCCACTGCGAGCAGAGCTGCTTGTCTTTGCATGTTTTCATCCTTTTTCTCCTCTCTGTCTCATGCCCGTTGTGGGACACCCTGAAGGCAGCGTCTGCTAACTCCGCACACTGGTAGCAGGACCTATACCCCATCTCTGGAGCTTCCTACAGCTAACTGGAGCCCTTTGAGATACGAGATAGGTACTAAGGACCACCGCACTGCCTTGGGCCTCTGGATCCCAATTCGCCGCAGGCATCCCGGAGTCCCTGTAGGACGGCAGAGGGCTTCCCCTCAGGGCCTTGCTGGATTTCTCTCAGCTTTGACCAGTTAACCAGCGGCTGACTCACCATCTGCATTGCCCTTCAAAGCAGACCTCGAAAGCGTCATAGCTTCTCCCGATCCTCAGAGTCTGGGATGCCAGCCAGGGTCGGTTCCTGGCTCTCCCTGCGCCCCAGGCCTGTGGATCTCTGACCCTGGGTCACAGTCCTGACCAGCCTGTTCCCTGGCTCTGAGAGGAACAGGGGACTTCTCCTCAGCGGTGAGAAGAGCTGTCTACAGGCTTGGAATATCCGCCCAGGTTGGGCTGTGAGAGGAGAAGGTTCCTTTCATCAAGGCTAGAAAGTCCTCTGGGTCAGCGCTCGACTCTCGAATGTCTGCGGTCCAATCGTTCCGGTGTGAGGTGGGGAAGGGAGCGAGCACGTTGATAAGGTCTCCTCCATCATCGGGTGCCTGACTCAAGGGTCGAGCTAGTTCCCAGGCTTGTAACCAGTCCCCACCCTGGTGGTACAGTCTGGGAGAGGAGGGGCGAGGGTCTCGGGTGGCTGCAGAGTCATCTTCCTCGTGGGAGGATGACTAGGTGGGGACAGTCATGGATTCTGTCCTGAATCCACAGGGGCCAAGACACTTTGGAGTCACAGCCTGGGTTCAGGCGGGAGTGAGGCGTGTGTGTCAGGACAATCAGGTGGGGGTCTCTCAGGGCCCCGACTGGTCTGAGGGTGGGGCTGAGGCCAGAGTCTGAGAGTCTGGTGGGTGGGGGACAATGTTTCCTTAGCCCCAGGCTTCCTGACCTGGAGGGGTAAATCCTCTTCAATCAAAGGGCCTTGTAATATGGGTATCATCTTAGGAGCTTTGGGTTCTACTTTTAATGTGTAGATTTTGCGTTTCTTTGGTGACCCCTCATTTTGGTGTGGTGCCATAAAGCGCTGGACACTGGGGATCTCTTCCTACTTCTTGGTTCTTTTGCAAAACAGATCCAATGGGAGTATAGTGTTGAAATTGAGAGTCCCATTTTCTGGCCGCTTTCCCCCATCCTCTAGGGAATACTGTGGCCAGGCTGTTACACAAAAGAATCATCCATCTTCTGGTCAATGGGGGAGTACCGAAGGCCTTCCGATTCCCAGAGGGGCTCTCCTCTGGGATGGAGCTTGCCCCTCCTCCCATATTCTAGGGTCCTTATTCAAGGTCTGTTTCCATCCTCCCAAAGGCTGCCTACAATGATTGGTGGTGACAAGACTTTCCCAGGTGAGATTGGAAACCTTAGCAGTCTGTTGCAAAGTCCAAGCCGTAAATGGGTCTATTCTAGATGGGTCTACTCTTGACCGATCTTTGGGGTACCAGTCCTGATATCCAGGTTGGGAATAATGAATCTTAGTAGCTTCAATTAGACCGGTGACCACCAGGCATTGCCACAATGTGCTATTTGGCAGGGGTTCTGGGTTTTTCCCTCGTAAAAATAAAAGCTCTTCCTGAATCTCTGATTGCAACATTGAAATGAGCTCTCTGGTAAGGGGCACTCTCTGGGAAACAAGGGGCTCTGTAGAGGTTTGGTATCGTTTATCCTTGTTCTCGTAAAGGGCCTGCAAAAGAAGAACTAGAAGTATGAGATCACCCCAATGGGATCTGAGAAGACCATCTCAGGAAGAGGATCTGTGGGGAGACCACCAAATTTCCCAGAAATTACTGGTGTTTGAATCTCTTTTGCAGTCAACACCTGAGAGAGCAGAGTAAGCGGACGCTGAGGCTTGCCCAGAGACTGCTGGTAAAGGATCTGAGGAACAGAAAGAGTTTTGTGGGGTCCAGGAGCCCAGCTGTTAATTTACGAAGAATAAGGAAGATACCAGGAGGACAGAAAGAGGAAGACACTAAGAGACTAGCTGCCAGGTGTTCCTGGTCATTTTCTAAGACAAGACTCAGACCCTTGAATGCCAGAGAGAATTTCTCCTTTGGTTACAGATATAACACCAAACACAAAAGGGCTTCAAGGGGCCAGCCCAGTGGCATAGTGGTTAAGTTCGTGCACTCCACTTTGGCAGCCTGGGGTTTGCAAGTTCAGATGCTGGGCCCGGACCTACACACCGCTCATCAAGTCCTGCTGTGGCTGAGTCCAACAGACAAAGTAAAGGAAGATTGGCAAGAATGTTAGTTCAGGAACCATCTTCCTTGCCAAAAAAAAAAGGGCCTTGGATGTGTGAGGCTGGGGCAGCCTTCAACCCAAAGTTCAGGCAGCCTGACTTTGTGAGACAATTTAAAGAAATAATTCTTGTACCTGTACTGGGGGGTCAGTGTCACTTAGTTCCGCCAAGTGATCCTCCGAGCAAAATGTGCGATGTGGCCTCTGGGTCTCCTGATGGGGAAGTGACGTCAAGCCAGCAGAATGGACACTGACAAGGGTGTCCCTCACCGTAAGGCCCCCACCCCTTGAGCTCCAGTAGCGTGAACAGGTGAGCCCGGGACGAGCTGCCACTGCCCATTGCTCCGTCTGTTGGAGACCTGATGGTTGAAAGAAAGGAGCCTTAAAGCGACAGGAGTCCCACCTGGGTCACCAAATTGTCACCAGACCAAAGTGGGTCCGCTCCTTAGCGAGTTAATCCAGCTACACCAGAAGTGGTTGTCACACAACGCAGAATTTTATTTTCAGTATGCAGCAAAAAAAAAAACAAAAAAAAAACTGGAGACCACAGGGAGTAATTTCCCAAAGCTATGGCTCCTGGAACGAGGACAGTGGGTGCCTCTGATCTGGGGTGGAGAATGAATATGCAGGAAGGATGTTAGGTCATGCCACATAGAGGCGGGCGTGGGCTGGCACGTGTGCAGTTCAGATACACGCCTCCACGTACATCGTGTGTTATGTTAATAGGACTTTAGCTCCTCCCCCAGCGGTGTTTCTAATATATAACAAAGTAAAGGTTACTTTTATGTACTTTTCCATTCTTCTGCGCAGGCGTCACTGCCGCCGTGTGGTGGGACTGGTCTGAGCTAGTTTAAGCCGGTGGGGAACGGCTCATCCTCCTAAAAAACAACTTTGAGGAACTATTGAATGCTGATGGCACTTGTAAAGCAGGTCTTTAAGATACTAAGCAAGAAGTGATTCGTTCAGTCTAAGTAACTCTAAGTAACTCTAAGCAACTTGGGACAGGTAGCTGGTGACACTTGGAGGGGGGCCGCAAGGTGTTCACAGGCCCCCTGTGCTGTTTCCTCCCTGCCCAGGGGGCCGTGACCCTCTGAGACTCAGAACACACCAAGACACCCAGCATGTGGTGGATCCCAGGCCTCTGGACTGGAATGGCCTCACAGGTGTACCGACATGTGCAAACGGCTGCAAGTTCAAGGCTGTGCATCGCAGCATTGGGTGTGAAAGACTGTGCCAAAGATTGGGAATAACTTAACGTCAATCTGTAACGGATTGGTTAGCTAAGCGCACCCACACAGTGGAAGATTATGGAGCTCTCAAAAAGAAGAAGGCAGTTAGCTGATGGGGAACGATAAAGGCGTTTGTTCCAGAGACCAAAGGAAGGTGCAGAGCCGGGTGTCTGGTAAGCCACCACTCCTGTTTCCAGAAAGGTGACCCACACGTGCTTGAAAACCCCCAGAATATCTCCAGAAGGGGACACAGGACACTGGTGACAGTGTTTACCACTGGGGAGGGGCAGTGGGGCTGGGGGAGGCCATGGGACGTATTACTGATTTTTTTAACTAGCTTGTTATTTTGAGATAATCGTATATCTACATGTGATTGTAACAAAGAACACAGAGGGACCCCATCGGCCTTTACACGGTTTCCCCCAGTGGTCACAGCTTGCGGACTGCAGGACGATCGCATAACCAGGATGCTGACACTGATACAGCCCACCCGTCTGCTTCAGATCTCTCCAATGTTACTCACACATGTGTGAGTGTGTGTAATTCTACACAGTTTTATCACATGTGCAGATTCGTGTAGCCACCAGCATGGTGGAGCGATAGCACGTCCCATCGCCACAAGGATCCCTCAAGCTGCTGCTCCAGAACCACCTCTGCCCTCGTCCCAATCGCGGTCCCCACTCATCAGTCCTGCAGCTCCCTAACGGGTTATTTCCAGAATTTTAGAGATGGAATCACATAGCATGTAACCTTTTGGAATTTGTTTGCTCGCTCGACAGAATTCCCTAAAGATTCATCCAAGGTGTCGTGTGGATCAATAGTTACTCCTTTTTATTGCTGAGCAGCATTACTCAGCATATGTCGTAGTCCGTTTGGGCTGCGATAACAAAAATACCATAGACTGGGAGGCTTAAACAACCAAAATTTATTCTTCCCAGTTCTGAAGGTAAGCTCACCTGTCTCGGGACCCTCAATCCCCTACAGACACCAGTAATTCCACAGGCTCATCCCCGACGCCTCTCTGGGCGGAACCCCGTCCGTGTGCCCAGATGCCTCCTCCGCCTCTTACTCGGTGTCTGAAAGACATCTCCAGCTTCACACGCCAGCAACTCCTCGCGTCTCCCTCGGAATGTGCTCTCAGGGGATGGCAAGTCCGTACTTGCAGTTGCTCAGGCCCAAACACGGAAGCAGCCCTGCCTCCCTTCTCTCTCACCCCGTCTCCGATGCGGGGGCAGTCCTGCAGGCTGTCCCTGCAGAATGCATCCAGGATCCGGCCCCCGCCCACGGCCTGCAGTCCCAGTCACCACCCTCTCAGCTGGGGTATTATTGCAAAAGTACTGGTCTCCTGCCTCTTCCTCACCGCCCCAGCCTGTTCTTAGCACAACAACCAGACTTGTCCTGTTAAAACATGAGTCGGGGCGGGGCCGACCCCCATGGCTGAGTGGTTAAGTTCGCGTGCTCCGCTTCGGCTGCCCAGTTTGGATCCTGGGTGCAGACATGGCACTGCCCATCAGGCCATGCTGTGGTGGCGTCCCACATAGAAGAGCTAGAATCACCTACAACTAGGATAAACAACTATGTACTGGGCCTTTGGGGAGAAAAAAAAGGAAAAAAAGAGGAAGATTGGCAACAGATGTTAGCTCAGGGCCAATCTTCCTCACCAAAGAAAGCATACTTTAAAAAAGAAACAAACATGAGTCAGGTCATGTCACTGCTCTGCTCAGAACTTTCCAAGGGCTTCTCAGGTCACTCAGAATAAAAGCCAAGGTCATTTCAAGGGCCTAAGATTCGCCATGCCCTCTCTCACCACTTTCTCCCACATTTACTCAGCAATGGCCATGCTGCCCGCCTCACCGGTCCTCCAAGGCCCCAGGCACTCTCTCACCTCAGGACCTTTGCACAGGCTGTCTCCTCTGCCTGCAGCCCTCTTCCCCCAACATCTTCACAGAACTTCACAGCGGGGGCTTGCTGACACACTCATCCCAGCTCTCCCTGCCTTATTTTTCTTCATAGAACTCACACACCAGTTACAGAATATAAACTACCAATTTATTTTGTTTATCTGTCTCCCCACTAGAATACAAGCTCAGTGAGGGTAAATTTCTGATTATTTTGCCCCTTGACGTGTCCCCAATCCCCAGACGTGTGTGCCACACGTCAGCTGCTGACTCTTACAGCTCCTACTGCGCGCCGGGATCTGTTGTAAGAACTTTCCATATACCAGCGGATCCTCTAAACAACCCCAGGTGGTAAGCACGTTTATCATCACCCCCATTTCATAGGTGGAGATGGATAGCGGGGCTTGCCCAAGGTCACAGGTGTGGAAATTAATAAAGAAACCTTAACTAGACTGGAATTGGGAAGGCCTGCAGGGGCTCTCACATCCGTCACGCATTGTCAATTGCACCAAACAGGAAAAGTCAGACACTTGCATCTTGGAAGGAAGTAGGACTACTTCAGTAGGGAAGGAAGATTTCTCTCCCCACCTGGCAACAGCCCAGCCAATGAGAAACACTGCCACCCAGCCAATGAGAAACACTGCAGCCCAGCCAATGAGAAACACTGCAGCTCAGCCAATGAGAAACACCGCAGCCCAGCCAATGAGAAACACTGCAGCCCAGCCAATGAGAAACACCGCAGCTCAGCCAATGAGAAACACTGCAGCCCAGCCAATGAGAAACACTGCAGCCCAGCCAATGAGAAACACTGCAGCTCAGCCAATGAGAAACACTGCAGCCCAGCCAATGAGAAACACTGCAGCCCAGCCAATGGGAAACACTGCAGCCCAGCCAATGAGAAACACTGCAGCTCAGCCAATGAGAAACACTGCAGCTCAGCCAATGAGAAACACTGCAGCTCAGCCAATGAGAAACACTGCAGCTCAGCCAATGAGAAACACTGCAGCTCAGCCAATGAGAAACACTGCAGCTCAGCCAATGAGAAGTGCTGCAGTTCAGCCAATGAGAAACACTGCAGCTCAGCCAATGAGAAGTGCTGCAGTTCAGCCAATGAGAAGTGCCTCAGCTCAGCCAATGTGAAACACCACAGCTCAGCCAATGAGAAACACTGCAGCTCAGCCAATGAGAAATGCCGCAGCTCAGCCAATGAGAAATGCCACAGCTCAGCCAATGAGAAATGTTGCAGCTCAGCCAATGAGAAACGCTGTAGCTTAGCCAATGAGAAACACTGCAGCTCAGCCAATGAGAAATGCACAGCTCAGCCAATGAGAAGCCGTTGCTCCCTTGATCTCTTACTCTCCCCCAATGGAATTTCCTCTAGAACAGCCTCTCTCTGTCCGCCCCACCCCCTTCTCTATAAAAGCAGCTCGCTCCTTTGTTCTCTGGGTTTGCCCACAGTTTGCCATAGCAAGCTCATCCCGAATTGCAGTTCTTTTGGCTATTTCCTAATAAACTCGTTTTTGAGGATAAAATAACAGATAAATTTGCTTTTAGGTTGACACAGGCTAATAAACTGCAGAGCTGGGATTCAGATTCCATCTGGGGCCAGAGTGCATGCCCTGAAGGCCCTCTCTCTAGAGCTCGGCCTCGTGGGTGCTCAGGAAACTTGTTTAGCAGCTAGAAAGGCCGTGGCATGGAGCTGGGTGGGCTGCTTGAAAAGCTTCCCAACAGGCAGAACCCATCAGTTTACACTACAGAGACTTTCCAGGGCAGACCACCTCCCTCCTCTGTCCCCTACTGAGGTCTCCTCTGGACTGGACCCTGGAGCATGGTCCAGCCCGCCTGGCTGTGAGGGTCCGAGCAGTCCTTTCCGTGGGGAGGAGGCAGAAGGCCAGGCCGTCTTCCCAAGGGGTCCGTGGGCTGTGGCTTCACCAAGAATTTAATGTACTTTGTACCTAGTGACTGACAGAGGCCTCCTGGTCCAATGTCACTGTGCAGACGGTGGGGCTCCTGGTCTCACCTGTCCTTATCTGCAGAGGAGGGGCTGGGTTTCATCCACATGCAAAGGGGAGTGAACCACAGTGAGCACAGACTGGACTTGTGTGTGCCCAGCACAGTGCACAAGCGATCAAACTGCAGCCCAGCTCAGAGGGACTAACGCAAACAAAACTTGGCTAATTGATAGAGGCAGATCTAAGATTTGAACTAGAGCTCTCCTATGAAATCAATGAGAAGCCGTTCTCACTGCAGGGCAGGAAAATAATAATTACCCTTATTTTTCAAACGAGGAAGCCAAGGCACAGAGAGGGTAAGTCACCTGCTCAAGGCCACATAGCTGTTAAATGGCAGAGCCAGGATCTGAGCTCACAACCACTACACTCCAGCCTCCTTAAAGTGAATTCACTCCATGTCTGGGAGGAAAGGGAGGAGTCCGCTTTACTCAGGGCCACGCAGGGCAGGGGTTAACTGGTCTGGCCAGTATTTGAATCATTCCTGTAGCTTGTGACAAATACAGATGCCTGGGACTCGCTCAGGCCCAAGAGCTGGAATGGGCAGGGGTGGGGCCCCAGCACTGGGAAACTTTGCTCTGAAGTCAAAGTCCGGCCGGTGTGGGGCCCCAGCTCTGATGCCCTCCAGCTGTTCAGGAGGCCAGCTGTCTTGTTCAACAGGTTCTAACTTGAAGCAGGGTTGGTGCCGCCCTGCCCCTCCCCTCCCTGCCCAGGCGCTCAAGGATCCCGGCTCGCTCGTTCACAGCTTTGGTTTCTCAGGGCGTGAGACAACCCTGGCCCCGGCTTTCTGGCTTCTCTGTTCACTTGCTGGGAGGTAGGAGGCCATGCTGGGATTTCCTCCTTTGGCAAATGGAACGGACTCCGACACCCAGCATGAGAAAAGCCCCAACAAAGGACCGGCCCTGGGTGAGGGTGGCACCACTTCCCTGAATCCCCCCTGGTGGGCACCAGAGCTCGGAGGCAGCACCCAAGCATCTGGCCCACCATTTCCTGGGCATCCTTCTACATCCCAGAACCTGAGCCTTACGAATGGTCGCGCCCGACCGGGAGACAGAAACCACACAGAAGTGTGAACAGGGAAAGTTTAATATAGAGAACTGTTAACTCCGCTGGGGCAAGAATGTCTAAAGAGAGCTTTCACGAATAGCCTAGGGTTGAGGGAGTGCCTAAGGCAAGAGGGTCCCCTCCCCAAGTCTGGGATTCAGATCTCATTAGAGAAGACAGGGGTGAGGCTCCCGGGATGGTGGACAGGTTCTCTGGGTCGCCTGAGCCTGAGTTCGTGGATGTACCAGAACTAGAAGCCCCTTCCTCGTGCAGCATCCCTCAGTGCCCTCTACAGACAAATGTGACATCGTGCACACTGCCAAGGGGAACTGCGGCCGGAAGGCAGTAAATTGATTCCTGGCCCACCTTCTGTAGCCCTTCCACTTTATCCAGCAAGACTTGGTGCCCTCCTGATCAGGGGAGCTGGAGACGTCCCTTCAGTGTCAGACGCCAGTGTGTCTGGGCAGCACAGCTGCTCAGGCTCCCAGCACAGAGAAGAAACACTGTCACCAATGGGCCATCACAGGTGATCAGGCCATCCTCCTGCTCTTGGATCACTGCATAGAGAAAACTGGTCATATCTGCTGGTGAGAAGACAGTGGGTGTAAACCCTCAGAATTCCCCTCAAACCGAGGGGAGGGGCCGGCCCGGTGGCTTAGTGGTTAAGTTCACGTGCTCCACTTCGGCGGCCTGTGGTTCACAGGTTTGGATCCCGGGTGCAGACCTAGTGCTTGCCAAGCCACACTGTGGCAGCATCCCACACAAAATAGAGAAAGATCGACACAGACCTTTGCTCAGTGACAATCTTCCTCTAGTAAAACGAGGAGGACTGGCAACAGATGTTAGCTCAGGGCCAATCTTCCTCACCAAAAAAACAAAACAAAACAAAACAAAAACACCCACAAGGGGAAAGGAAGCACACTCTCGTTTACAAGAAGCCTGCCAAACGCCAGGTTCTTTTTACAGACGAGGAAACTGAGGCTCTCAGAGGGTGGAGCAGGGATGTCAGCCCCAACAGACCCGGCTCCAAACGCCCTTCGCAGCCCGGGCTACCCCTCTAGAAGATGCCAGGCAGCAGGCGGTAGGGCACGGCGGTGGTGTAGCGCTCCCAGTCGCGGCCGTACTTGAGGGCGCAGCGGTGTTCGTCCCGGAGGCAACGATGGGTCAGCAGGATGGTCATGTACACGATGTAGAAGTAGGGCAGGAGGTGGCCCCCGCCACAGGCCAGGCAGTAGGCCAGGCTGCCCATGAGGTCGCCCGTGTAGTTGAAGTGGCGGGCCAGGCCCCAGAAGCCCGACACCAGCAGCTTGCTGCGATGCTTCTGCCCGTCGGCCGATGTGTAGGAGCACTCGATGGCCTCGGGCTTCCTGCCCCAGATCCGGCAGCGCCCGCCCGTGCGGCGGAACAGGTCCTTCTGGTGGTTGGCCATCCTGAACACGTAGTAACCCAGCAGGCCCAGCAGCAGGACGCCCATGGCGTGCGGAGTGGACAGCTGCACGGGGTGGTAGACCAGGTACAGGCCCTGCGGGCAGGAGGGGAGACGTCAGGCGCGGCTGCATCCAGGCAGCCGGCGGGAGCAGGGGCTCGGGAGCGCGGCCAGCGGTCAGACCCCGCCTGCACCCCAACTAGCTGCCTGCCTGGGTTGTGCCTCGGTTTCCTCTTGTGTCAATAGAAGCGCCTGCTTCAGAGGCTTGTCGTGGGGAGCAAATGAGTAAATAGACAAATCTGTATATCCACCTGCCTAACTACCCACCTCTCTATCTATCTACCTCCATACATATACGTATCATCATAGATAGTATAAATATAAGATATATAACAATAGAAAAGAGATCATTTGAATATAACATCATGATAGTAATTTTGTGTGTGACCTTGGCAAGGCCATGGTACCCAGATATTTGGTCAAACGCTAGTCTACTTGTTATGAAGGTATTTTTAAGAGGTGACTAACATTTCTAACCAGTAGACTGAGTAAAGCAGATTACCCTCCATAATGTAGGTGGGCCTTGTCTAATCGGTTGAAGGTCTTAAGAGAAGAAAGACTGATCTCCCTGGAACCAGAGTGGATTCCACCAGCAGATGGCCTCTAGATCCAGCTGCAAGCTCAATTCTTCCCTGGACCTCCAGCTGCTGGCTGCCTTGAAGATTTAGGACTTGCCAGGATCACAGTCACATATATATATACACACAGTCATGTGTCACTTAGTGACGGGGATATGTTCTGAGAAATGTGTATTTAGGTGATTCAGTTGTGCAACCACAGAGTGCACTCACACAAACCTAGATGGTAGAGCTTACTACACACCTAGGCTGTACGGTCCTAATCTTATGGGACCACTGTCATATATGCGGTCCATTGTTGACCGAAAAGTCATTATGCAGTGCATGACTGCATACACGTATCTATGGACGTATGTGCATGCTCAGATGTGTGCATATAAAATTCATACATCCTATTGATTCTGTCTCTAGAGGACCCTAATACAAATATAATATGAAATATACATATGTATATACCTAAGATATACAGAGGCCAAAACAAGGCACGGCCTGGTACATATTAAGATAGAGATGGATAGATACATAAAATTTGTTGCTACTGTTTGCACACCTGAACAAAGGATTTCACAGAATCAGGGAATCAGGTAGGGTGGGCCTACCACCAGCCAGGGGGAGAAACGGGTCCAGAGGACCCATCCAGAGGATCCCACGTGGGGACCACAGTTCAGAACGTCTGGCCTCCCGTGCAGGCTCTTTCCCTTGACCGTGCTGGCTCTGCTGTGACTTTCCTGCTTTCCCAGGGCCCTTGCTCTGGGAGGCTGCATGCACTGGCTGGCTCACATCCTGTACCGCCTGTGAAGTCTTTCCCCTTTGGTTCTCTCCATCCTTGCACAACCTGTTCAAGCAGACCCCCCAGCTTGCTGCTACGACATGGGTGTCCTAGAAAGTTCTTCGCCCTGTCCCCAGACCTCCTCACTCACCTAGGGAACGAGCAGGTGGCACGTGGCCAGGCCTCTCAAGCAGCCAGCTTACCCAGAGGGGAGCAGAGCTGCTCTCGGCAGAGCTGCGACGGGCTGGGGGCCTACAGACGAGGCCTCTCCCACCCCCTACCTGCCCTCAAGAGCAGCTCTACACGGGGCGCAGTGTGGGGTGGGGTGTCGTCTGAAGCCGCCCAGGCCAGCTGCCTAGCACTGCACACGCGCACGTCCTCGGCTTCACGCAGCCCCAACCGAGGTGGCATCTGCCCTTGTTTTTCAGAGATGTTCGGGGGCCCCTCCCCTGGCTGGTGGCCCTACCGAGGTGCACACGCAGGTCCCTCTGGCTCCCCAGGCCAGCGTTCTACACCCGGATTCAGTGCAGCGTGCCAGGGCTCTCCTGAGGACTCTGGCCTGGTTCAGCCCATCTCGGCACTCACGGCTCCCTGACACCCCCCTTGGAGACCTGCCGGTCCTCTCTCATCCAGAACGTTCCCCTCTCCTAGGCCTCCCAGCCCCCGGACGCCTCCGACATCAACGCCTGCTCAACGGTGCCGAGCCCTGCTCGATCCTCCAGCTTCCGTCGGAGAATTCTCCCCACCACGCCTCAGGTCCTGCGTCCCAGCCATGCTGAACTGTTTCCTGCCTTAAATGTCCCCGTCAGCTCCCCACACGCCCCTGGCCCCGAAATGTTCTCACATACAAGACTGCACACACCATGCCACCTTTCTGGAATGTTCTTACCCCCAGCATCATCATTCTGCCCTCGGCCTGGCTGTGGTTGCCTCAATGCTTTTGCTGGCCCACAACTGCAGGTTGGGGACCCCTCCTTGGCCCTCTCTTGGGGGTCAGCACCCCCACTTCCCATCAAGCACCCCCTCCCTGCTCTGCGCTGCCTCTTTCATGGACTTGCCCCCGGGCCGTGGGCTCCGAGGGCAGGGCCCTCCGCGTCTCCTTCTCCTGCCTCTCCGGCACGTGCCTAGTGCCACGGAGACCCTCACGAAGTATTTAAGGAAGAAATAAAGGTAAGAAAGAAGGCCTCTTATCATTTAAGCATTAAGATTTGAATACACATGAACATAAATAACCTTCTCCATCCACCCAGATCCCCCAAATTCTTCCCTTTTACCCAGTGTCTACCCCTGTATCCTCTTCTCCTCTAAGTTTTACGGGATGACTTGTGTCCCCCAAATTCATACTCTAAAGTCCTGACCCCCAGAACCTCAGAATGTGACTGTATTTGCAATTGGGGTCTTTAAAGAGGTGATTAGGGTAAAATGGGGTCCTCGGGGAAGGCCCTGATCCAGTGTGGCTAGGGTCCTTATAAGACGAAGAGATCAGGACACAGACACACAGACGGACGACCCTGTGAGGACACAGGGAGAAGACGGCATCCACATGCCAAAGAGAGAGGACTCATGAGGGACCAGCCCTGGTGACACGTGGATCACAGACTTCCAGCCTCCAGGACCGGGAGACGTCAATGTCTGTGGTTTAAGCCGCACGTCCGTTGGACTGTTTAGACAGCCCGAGCTGACTGCGACACTAAGCCTTCCCTTCTTCCCAGAAACGGGAGCAGCCTCCGCTCTGCAGCATCTGGTGCCCCCGAGAACAGACACCACGCAGGGAGCAAAGCTCAGCATGTGCTCAGCTGCGTCTGCTCGGAGGGTAGCCCGGGGCACACCTGGGACCAAACAGCCTAACACCGTGCTGAGCCGGGCGCGGCAGCCCCGGGGGCTCGCGGTCCTCACTCCTCACCTGCAGCGTGTACAGGTACGGCAGCCACACGCAGTCGCCCCAGCCCAAGTACCACCCGAAGTGGTCGTGGCAGATGTCAATGGTTTTCAGGTACCAGGTTTCGTTCCAGAAGAAGTCCAGCACGTAGATGGCCTGGAAAACAGGAGTGTCCAGGTACCAACTGTGGGGCAGTGATGGGGGACCTTGGGAAAGCCGCTTCAGTAGACGAGGAGGTGGCACGGGAGTGTCACTGAGCTCCTCGGGTGACACGCACCATCGGGCTGGCCCTGTGCTTCCCACCATGCCTGGGACATGGAGGACAGTGGGGGGACAAAGCATCCTTGTCCTGAAAGTCTGCAGTCTGAGACAAGGATGGTCCGCAAATGATGACTGAAAGAGGGGCAGTGCTAGGAGGTGACACCCAGGCTGTGGAGCTCGGAGCAGAGATCGCTCAGAGTGGAAGGGCTGCGGATGGCCCACGGGGGATGTGGCATCATGGGCCAGGGTCCACGCCAGCACGGAAGCCCTTCGCCCATGGAGGGAATGTCCCAGCATATGTGTGCCCTGCATGGGGGGTGACCACTGTGCCCAGGGGGAGTGGAGGAGACTGATGTCCATTTACATAAATGGGGAAAAGGTGAAAATGAATCACTGCTCCTCAGCCCCCACCTTGAGGGCGTTGCCTGAGAGCCACGGGGACCACGTGGGGAAAATGCCTTACAGGCCGTAAGCTGTGGATGTGGCCAGGACCGTGAGCCTGGGACCTTCCAGAACTGTCGGAATGGTGTTAATGTTCTCAAGCCATCAGAACACCCTTGAGCCATTAACAGGCGTCCTCTAGGAAAGTGGCCACTGGCCACAAGCGCCCCCAGGGCCCACGTGGCACCTGCACATGACAGACCTGTCACTACGTGCTCGCTAGCCTGCTCCTCAGAGACAGGAGGGAAGGGGGCCGACTCCCTTTGAAAACTATCCGGTTTTTGGGTTTCCCCAGCGCCCAGCAAGTGTCAGAGCTTCCACCCGCTGCGGCCGCAGCCAGGCTACCTGCAGGACGTTGACCAGGACCATGGAGTTGGTCACGTGGCCGTAGAGCTCCTGCTGCTTCGCTGCAAAGGACAGGTTGATGAGCGTCCAGGCAACAATCCCAGGGCGTCCGTTGAAGAACAGCTTGAAGTCAAACCACTTCCCAATTCGCGGGTTAAACTCAACGCCCATCATGTAGTTGTAAAAGAAATTGCCTGTGAATTTGCTTAAAAAGAGAAACGAAAGATGCGTTGGGTTACTGAGCGCAGCTCACGACGTGTGGCCTGTTTAGCTGGCATGGATGCAGGTGCTCAGCCCGGGCCTAGGCAGATGCCCGAGGCGGAGGCTGCCGCGGGCCGTGGAGAGCCACGCAAGCAGAGGGTGCGTCCGTGCTCCCTGCTTCCCCGCGGCCTCGTGTCCTTTCGCTCTGCGTTCGGCTTCGGCTCTGCAGAGACCCCCCCCACCCCCACCAGCAGGAGCCACGTGAGCTGCTTGCTCCCGTCCTGGGAAGGCGGGCAGATGTATCTGTGCTTAAGAGTTTGTCCGCCGTCCCCAGGTTTCTCCCCACCCTCCTCCAGCTTCCCCTGAGGCATGGCACAGGTGAGCTGCAGAACTGGCTCGACTGAACTAAGATTTTCCCCTGAAGCGGACTCACAGGGCATTGGAGCCTCCGGTGGGCGTGCAAAGTTGTAAATGATGCCAAGGTGCAGAGAAAAGCAGCATGTGTGCCTGCCTCTGGGGCCCACGTGGACCCCTCACTGGTCAAGTTCCTGAACCATTCACTACCCGGTTCCCTGACCCCAAAGCCCTCTCCAGGGGTGACTGGAGAATGGGCCAAGATAACTCACTGGAGACCCTTGTTAGATGTAACTTGCTGTTGTATACATAGGGGGAATTCTGTGTAATTAGAAGAACATACTTTTCTGTCCATTTCCCTCAGTTAGGGGAAGCAGAAGCAAAACATATGAAGTCTACAATAGGTGAGGTGATCATAGAACAGTGAGAATGATTCCCACAAGCCGCAGAAGACCAGCCTCATTACGTGATCATCGCACACGCCCAAAGCACCATCGCCAAACATGCTTCCACGAGCCGAGGGGTGACAGTGAAAGGAAACACCCTTTGGTTTTATTTTGGCATCCAGACTAAAATGTAAGCAGCCCAAGAACAAGAATCTTGTTTTCACCTAAAGCCCCACTGCCTACACCTGTCTACAGGGGGGAAACCAACAAATATCTGTTGATGAATGGATGGATGGAGGGAGGGAGGAAGGGAGGGATGAAGGATGGGTGAATGGATGGATAGGTGGGTGGGTGGATGGATGGATGGATGAATGGGTAGATGGGTAGATGGGTGGACGGATAGATGGATGGATGAATGGATAGATGGGTAGATGGATGGATGGATGGATGGATAGATAGATGAGTGGATGGATGGGTGGGTAGATGGGTGAGTGAGTGGGTGGATGGGTGGATGGATGGATGGATGGATGGATGGATGAATGGATAGATGGATGGATGGATGGATGGATGGATGGATAGATACATGTATGGATGGATGGATAGATGGATGGATGGATGGATGGATAGATGGATGGATGGATGATGGATAGATGGATGGATGGATTGATAGATGGATGGATGGATGATGGATGGATGGGTGGGTAGATGGGTGAGTGAGTGAGTGGGTGGGTGGATGGATGGATGGATGGGTGGATAGATAGATGAGTGGATGGATGGGTGGGTAGATGGGTGAGTGAGTGGGTGGATGGGTGGGTGGGTGGGTGGGTGGATGGATGGATGGATGGATGGATGGGTAGGTGGATGGATGGATGGATGAAGAGCTGAATAAATGAATACATGAAGAGATGGATGGATGGATGGCTCACAACTGTCCAACTCAAGGCTTCCATGAGAATGGGCACCAACCAGTAGGGCTCTCCCTGGGAAGCTGTTACATTAAAGCCACTGAGACAACAAGACTCTTCACTAAGATTGTTTCAGGCCACGCTGATGTTCCAGAAAAAGACGCAATGGGCTGCCTTTGCCCCTGGCCAGAAGTTGCCTTTCCCACCTCCCTGCTCCCAGGCCAGCCCTACAGGGGACAACTCGGCCACCAAGGATGGAACTTGGCCATCTTCAACTGTATTCTTCCTAAGGCAGGATGTCCCCCAGAGTCAGACAAGTTCCAACAAGCTCTTCTTTCAAGGATTCTCAGTCCTCAGGGCTTTACAACCTCCCCTCCCAAGGGAACAGAAAAAGGCGAGGAGGGAAGGCACCCTCTTTCCACTCCAGTGGCGGAAGCACGTACCAGTCTTCGGCATTGGTGGGGAAGAAGTAACCCTTGACCATGGCGAAGGTGGAAACGGCGTAGCCGAGGATATTGGCGCACCACAGCAGCGGGATCCAGTTGTCGAAGATGATGGTGGGAGAGAACCAGAAGAAGAGGTGTGAGTTCGCAAACCAGAGAAGATGCGTGATGACCCACGCCTGCAGGCCGTTGACCTGGTACTTGTTGACAACTCCTGTGAAGGAAGGCAGATTTAAAAGTCAAGGCGTTTTCCCGACCCGCGCCACGCAGCAGCACCTGGCTCGGGCCCTCCACGCTTTCGGGGCCTCGCTGCTCAGGTCCTCATCCAGGGCACCCAGACTCCAGCCCCAGGCTAGGCGCACACCTCCTGCTGTTATTCCAGGGACTAACTGCTCCTGCTGGCAGAGCCCTTAGAAGAGGGACAGGGCGCAGACTCTTGCTTTGGTCCTGGTTCTCCTCAACGGACCAGAGGCTGAGTGACCGGCCTGCCGTTTGTTAGATTTGGGGCCAAGCTCCAGCAGAAGCTAGAGGATGCCCCTATGGCTCATCGGGGAGCACTGCAGTCTCCCCACTGGACCGGGAGCTCTGAGTGGGCAGGGACAGAGTGGGAGAGCTCCTCACGGGGTCTCGGTAACCATGGGGAACGAATGGGACTGGGTAGCTCTGAGGTCCCCTAAGCAAAAGCTGCCCCTGCTCCCCGCCCCCAGACACCACTGATGGATGCGATCTGTTCTTGGAAGAGAGATGCTCCAGAAGCCCAGTTATGGCAACCAGTGTGGGGTGGGAGGCCGTTCAGCCCCCTCTTTACTGAAGAGCCTGCTCTTCAGCCCCGCATCCGGGACAGCCCTGGGTTGCCCTGGATTGTCTCGAGGCCAGGTGTTGTAGGAATTTCCCAGCAAACTTTTAATTTTGTCAGCGAGCAGTCTTTGGGACGGAAGCAGCCCGGGGGAGGGAGGCGGCGGCTGAGCTCCAGGTCACCTGCAGGAGTCACGGCGCCCTCTTGCACGCCGCCTACGTAGCCCGGCAGAAACTTATGGCAGAAGTCAGGAAGCACCATGTACAAAAGCACCTGAAACACAGAGATTTTGAGCTAAATCCCCTGCGTCCCTAAGGGCCTGCCTGTGTTGACACAGCCCGGCTTTTATTAACTGAGATGACAGATAGGAAGGCACCGTATGTCGGCAAGAAATCCTGATTATGGTCAGATATCCCTTCCAGAAGGAAGTGTACGGTTGAGTGGCATCACGTACATTCACAGTGTCGTGC
Organism: Equus przewalskii; assembly: GCF_037783145.1. Taxonomy (NCBI): domain Eukaryota; kingdom Metazoa; phylum Chordata; class Mammalia; order Perissodactyla; family Equidae; genus Equus; species Equus przewalskii. The sequence goes on from NC_091841.1 coordinate 31,205,009, forward strand.
AACCATCACCACCATCTGTCTCCAGAACTTTCCATCTTCCATGAACTCTTTGGGAAATTCTGTCCCCACTAAACACTAACTCCCCATACCCCTTCTCCCAGCCCCTGAGAACCACTAATCCACTTTCCGTCTCCACGGATTTCCCCGTTCTGGACTTCACATATAAACGGAATCCTATGGGATTTGTCCTTTTATTACAGATTTCTTTCACTTAGCAGATTGTTCTCAAGGTTCATCCACGTTGTAGCTTATGCCAGCACTGCATTCCTTTTTACAGCCAAATAATATTCCACTGCATGGACGGACCACATTTTGTGTATCCATTTGTCTGTCGATGGACATTTGGGTTGTTCCCAGTTTTGGGCTATTGTGGCTCATGCTACTCTTATCTTCTACTTTTTACCCAAAGGGACCAAGAGATCTGAAGTGAGAGGGAGTCTGAAGCCCAAAAGCTGGGACCCTGGGGAGAAAAAGCTAAAAACGGTTGGAGCCTTCCTCCACGACGAGAAACTCCTGTTTCCCTGGAAACGTCCTGGGTTCCGATAATAAATAATGCCACTGTGTACTAGGTTCGCCGTGCAAACGGCCCCTGCCTGGTGAACTCCTTCTGGCCTGGGAGGCCAGTGGGGTCACAAAAGAGCTGAGGACATCCTTGACCAAGACTGTGCGACCACCTGTCAGGAACACAGGCCTTGGCTTTGCTGAGTGGTGTCTCTCGTAACCGAGGGTCCCTCTGGGGGCGAGATGCTCTTTCAATGGAGCTCCCATAAGGTAAGATTCCTGCTGTGAACAGGGCTTCCCTGGGCCAGCCACGCCCTTACGCCCTCCCAAGGGGTCTTGCTCCCTACTACTCGGCCTGTCCCTGGAGGGCGGGGCACACTCCTGATGTGGGGAGGCTCACACTGAAGGCGTCTTGGATCCCAGGACGCTGTCAGGTGCCCCCTATCTGAAGGTGAAGCTAAGTGCATCAGGTTCTGGGTCGTGCCCTGTTGGGTCCTGGAAATAAGGCCCATCTGAGCCAGGATTCTATTTCCCTGACAAATGGCCGGGACTATCCCAGCAGGAGGGGACGCTCCATACACACTGTACCCTGACCACCATGGCTGGGAGGGCTGACCTGGAACGTGACCCACAGGGTGTAGAGCCGGGCTGCTTTCTTCGTCACAGATGGCGTCTTGGCCCAGATGTCTGAGACACGAGCACGCCCGGTGGCGATGTCCACCACGGGCGCGGTCAGGGAGCAGCTGTACTGGTCACACGCCATGATGAAGTAGTACACGATGAAAGGTGCAAAGAGCAGCAGGAAGAGGATGCTCGCCAGGGAGAACCAGTCCACCTCCCTGCGGGAGATGGCAGGTGGTCACCCCACGGCCTGCCCGGCCCTCTGCCCTCGCAAAGAGGATGCTTTGCTTGTGCGCACACAGTTGTTCCAACCAGACAGCACCTCGTGAGAGAAGGGTGTCAGTCTCAGGGCAAAGCCCTTCCCGTTGCCTGGAGAAGCCACTCAGCAGGCTCGTCTTACTGCCACCAATCAGGAGGTGGATAGATCTGTGGGCACCCACAGAAAGCCCAGGGCCCAGGAGACGGATGCAGGAAGGCCATCTGTGACCAACAAGGCCAGGGGCTTCTCCATTCCGGGCCATGGGGGCTGTTCACCCACATCACGCCCCCATCACTCTATGGCCCCAGGAGAACCGTGACGCCCATGTACTATACGGCTAGCGCACCGGCTATCCTTGACTTTTTAGTTTCTTTTTTTTTTAATTCCTTACTTTATAAAATGAAAACTGTTTACCTTTCAGAATCTTTACGATAAAAGAAACTTCTTCTAATAGCTTCATAAAATCCCAAAGGCTGGCAACCTCTCGCTAAAACTCTACTCTCTTTTCTGGCTGGGAAGACGGGTGAGGTCCTTACCAGGCACGGCCCCACTGCCCATGAGGAGCAGCCCCATCCTTGGCGACCCCATCGGGACTCTTGGTTCTGGGAACGTTGGGCTGAGATTTTGCAGCCATCGGGCCCTGAGGGAAGGAGAGACACTCTGTTCAGACACTGCCTCTCCCCACCACATCCCCCACTCCTCACGAGCCCTGCTGGGTCGGCCTCGTTCACTCCCTTCCCTGTGCCTTGTCCTGGACAGCGGATGCCAGGCAGGAAGACATCGCTGCACCTTAGGATCTCTCCCTGGGAACGTGGAACAACCTCCCACCTGGCTTGCTCATCTCAATTCATCCCCTAAATGGCAGTAGAATGCCCCTCTCACCACATGCCCTCCATGGCTCGGAGCCCACACCATCTGCTCCTGCCTTCCTGGCCCCCTTCCTCTCCACTCTCCCCTCACACCCTCTGCTCCAGGCACACAAGGGTCTTTACTGATCCTCGAAAATGGTTCATCCCGTCCATAATACCTGAGACTTCTCTGCTTAGAACACGCTTTGCAGGTCTCCTCGTTCAGGTCTCGTGTAAAATGTCCCCTCCTCAGTATGACTTTTTATTTTTCCTGGAGTTTGTGCTTGCCTCACTTTTTCCATTTGCTAAGGTTTCTATGCACCTATCGCCATTTTTTTTTTCTGAATGTGCTAACAGAGCTGTCATACATGTCAATAATTTTCCTACACACTCTAACACCACAAAGTGTATCATTTCCATTCTCCGCCCCCCCTGATAGTCATTCATCTTGTACCAGGGTGCAAGTCGACCAGCCAGGCTACACTGTCTGCACCCCAGGTTCCCTGCCCAGCCACTCTACCTATGACTTTATTTTCTTAATAACTCTTCTCACCCTGTGGAATTCTTCTGCTTATTTCCTTGGGCACATGTTTATTGTCTGTCTCTCCCCATTAGAATGTAAGCTCCCCAAGGGCAGTAATTGTGTGTTCTATTCATCATTTTTCTATCAGGGCCTGGAAGAGTGTCTAGTACATATAGGCCGTTGAAGAAACGATCACTTTACAAAAAAAGAAGAAGAGGAATTATATGCAGCTAAGTAGCAGCTGCTCTAAATGGTTAGAATATGGGGGAAGTGAAACCCGACTTTCCGAACAAGTTCACAATTGTGAAGTCTCAAAATATGAGGGATAAAAAAAAAGATGATCTTAAAAGCTTTCAGGGAAAATCCAGGATTAAGCATCACACTGGCAGCAAGTTAGATTCCAGACATCGAGAATGGGAAAACTTTAAGAATTCTGAGGGAGACTTTTTTCAACCTGGAATTCTATTTCCAGGTTAACTACGATTCAGAGGAGAAGATGCAAGATCCAAGAGGGCTACTAAAGGGATGGCCAGCGAGAGGAAAAGAGGAAGTCCCAGGGTGACAGCTGTGCAATGGACGAGATAGTCCCCATTGTACCACCCACATTGGTACAGGATGATTGGCTGTGAGCGGAGGCAGGAAGGGAAATGATAAATTTTGTTGTGTTAGAGTGTGTAGAAAAATCATTGACATGTATGACAGCTCTGTTAGAACACGCAGAAGAACAATTATTGATAGATGCGTAGAAACCTTAGCAAATGGAGTAAGTGAGGCGAGCATTAATTCCAAGAAAAATAAAAAGTCACACAAGGGAAAAAAAATATATAATTATAATACGTTACTCAGCGTAACAGTAAATAATAGTAAGTTTGCCAGAACCACGTAAACTCTGGTTATTGACTGACTACTGGATGTGTATAAGGAAATGTATAAAGTCGGAAGGGAAAATGTATAAAGTCGGAAGGGAAAATGTATAAAGTCGGAAGGAAAGCAAATCATTTAGAAATAAGCTGGTAAAAACAATGACACAAAAGTAGGTAAAAGAATGAAAAGTACTTGCTTCTGGGAAGTGAGACTATAGAATGAGGTTGGGCATAGTTTATTTTAACACTGATTTTTAAAAAAGATATGAATATGAGCTACTTTAATACAAATGTGCATTCATTTAAAAAGTTTCAATGATGAAAGACATTTTGACTTGCCGTGTGGGAACTGTAGCTGCATCATTTAATTTAATTTACACGGGTCGGTTTAGGGAACACCTACGATGTACCAGGCAGGATGAAGAGCTCTTTATGGGCTGGGACCATCCATCTCTACGGCCCTAAAACGCAGAATCGAGAGCCTGGTGCGTGGCAGCTACTCTCATCTAACAGGCTGGAAAATTACAAAAGGGCCAGAGATGCACAGGCTGAGAACTAAGCGTGGAAAACCAAAGAACGCTGCCAAAAAGAAAAAGCATACTTTCTAGGGATTAAAACAAGCCCATACAAATATTTTGAGCTTATCACAGAGTTCATTTGCGCAGGAGTCACCTCGCTGGCTGTCGGAAGCAATGAATTTTGTAGTAAACGTGTAGATAATATCCTTGGCAACAGACGGCCCGCAAAAGAGGAGAAGGAGGTGTTCTGGGTGTATTTTCTTTTTTCCCTAAGACTCACAGACAGGACCCGATGCCAAGAGCTGATGCACTAGCTGTCTTTACTTTTTCAAAGCTGAAAGGTCGCGGCCGGCGCTCATGAACAACAGCGCCAAGACACGCTTACCTCCAACCTCTTGTCAAGCGGTTTCACGGCAGAGCAGAAGTTTTCCTTCTTGAACTGGCCCCTCTAAGATCTCCAGACTCTTCTGATCAACAGGTCAGCCTGATCCTTCTCAACCCGCTGAACCAAGTTCTGCAGGGACACGAAGATGACGAAGACACTCAGGGAGCTGCTATTTCAGGATCAAAGGGAGCTAAGGACCCAAATGGCATTTACTCCAAGCCCGCTGCTGGAACCGAGTGAGAGGTACGAGCTCGATGCTCAGGGCTTCAAAAGGGAAAGTGGCCTCGTGGGGGGTGCGTAAGGCCACTGCATCTCCCAGGATTTTTGCCTGGCACATACGATGCCCGGCAAATAGGAAACACTTCATAACAGTCGATGGACCTTGGATACCAGCCTTAACACGCCACAGACGCATCCCTGATAAGCAGTGATGAACCAAAAGGTATTTTCTTTGTACATTTACAACAGGTAGCTGCATATGCACCTGAAACAGTTCTAGAAGCTTCTTTGTGCCATCTCTCCGAATCAGGCCCCGCCTAGGGTTTGTACGTTCCCATGGTCACATTCTAAGAGCCAGTGAGGTCCTAGGAACCCAGAGCAGCATTGAGAGTCCCCAGGGCTCAGAGCCTGGCTGTCTGCAGACTCGCTGGACTGAGGGACCTTCTTGACTGTCTTGGGCCATGAAAACCCACGCACGTGAGGTTTGGCAGCTGTTGTGAAAGCGGGATCAAGGAGGTTTACTGTTCCACACCTGGGGAAGAAGAGCCAGGGAGATGGGTGGGGCTTTTTGGCACCTGGTCAGCTCCCTGGGCTGTTTTTTGAGTTTCACAGCCAAAGCTAAAGGGGCGTTGCTCCTGAGGATGTGGGGATGAGGTAGTGTAAGGGTCTAATGCTAAGCATTCATTTCAAAAGACATCCATTTGAATAAACATACTGGTAGCCATGTGACACAGCTACCAGCCAAACAACCAGAGAAGGAATTAGGAGGCCCCGCCCACAAAGCCTTCTCATTCCGAAAGCCCTGTTGTGGTTAACTGACCTCTGAGTGACCTCTGAGTGGCCCTGCTTCTTCCTTCCTCTGTCCTAATTCCTGTTTTACCAATAAAGACTGATAAAATAAAATTTTACCAATAAAATTTACCAATAAAGACTGAACCGTGAAACCCTAGACACCCCACCCTCATACCCTAATAAAGGCAGAGCCCCAGGTTCATACTCCTTCCTTCTCTCTCTACCCGTGACCTCGCTGTGTGGCCCCAGGCCTGCCGTGTACCCTCAAGGACCTGTGAGTAATAAATCTTGTTCCTCCAAGTTCCCTGATGGTTTTTACTGAAGTGCATCCTGTGATCCTAAGAACCACAAGGGCGGACCCAGCCACACCACCGGCCCCGGTGGGGGACATGTCTGTGGGAGCTCCCTGCAGTAAGACCAGAGGGCTGGGGCAAATGCCTCGAGCTGAGACATCCACTGTCCATAGGCGGGGAGCAATGCAACAGGTGACTCCAGCCCCACGGCAGCTTTTTGGCATCTTGAGGGTTTAGTAATTTGGGGATGCACCTGAGACCCAGGACGGTGGCAGGGAGGTTGGGGGCTGATACGATGAATGCCCAGGAGGCCCAACGGTCCCCATCAAGGCTGTGAGTTCTCAGCAGAATATGTGGCCAACATGTCCCCATTTGGGATCCAAACTATGTGACCTTAAACAGCTATTTACAACTGTAAGGCTTCAGTCTCTTCATGTGCAAAGTGACCATGTCACCCACCTTGTCCAGTAAATGAAGTCATGGGGCCAAGGGCTCAGAGCCCCACCCGACCCCCATCAGAGTTCACCTAAGAGAGTCAGGGATGGCCAAGACCACTGTCAGTACCATCCAGGCCTCAGGAGGGCTCCGCCAGGCTCCCGCAGGGCAGCAGGGCGAGGTTCAGACCGGCAGAGCGCTAAGGAGATGAACCCACGGCGGCCACCACAGAGTGTTCTGGTTGTCCACTGCGTAACTCATCACCCCGCAACTGAGCGGCTGAAGACAACAACCGCTTTTTTTGTTTTTTTTTTTTTTTTTACCAGCTCTCATTGTTTCTGTGCGTGGGGAATTTGGGGAGAGCTTGGCAAGGTAGCTACGGCTTGGGGCTGTGCTGGAGCAGTGTGGGCCAGCGTGGCAGCCTCGGGAACCAGCCAGAGTTCCAGCAGACAAGGCAGAGGTGGTATAGCCTTTTTGGACCTGGCCTGGAAAGGCTCATGACATCACTCCCAGCACATTCTACTGGTTCCACTGAGTCACAAGCCCACCGCCCATCAAAGGGAGGGGAATCACACTCCACTTCTTGAGGCGGGGAGAGAGGCAAGATATTAGAAGAACATGAGAGATTGTTGAGGTTATCCCTGGATGATGCAACGTGTCACAGACAGATTCTTGACTGAGCATCTGCCAGCTTCCAAGCACCCATTATCTTCCTGGATTCCCACACCGACCCTGGAGAATATTATCATGCCCATTTTATAGACGAGGAGGTTGAAAAGGCAAGGGAGGTGGATCAAGCAGTTCTCTGCTGGCGCAGGCCTATGGGGACAGAGCCAGGTTTGCGGGAACTCCACTGGCTGCGACACACCTGGGAGGCTCTGGAGTAAAGTTCAGAAGAATAACGATGATGATGACAGCTAACCTCCCCGAGGGCTGTGCCAGGTACCATTCTAACACACACGTAGAAACACTGAGTGGGAACTTCATCGGAACAGCAGCTGGGTCTGTTCTGGAAATTCGTTGGTGTAGGGACTGGTGGAGACGGAAACATTCAGACAGACCCCTAGCTGGGCTTTGCGTGAAAAAGAACGATAAAATCCAGATCAGTGGGGGCGGGGGGGGGGGGAGAGCAGCCGCTCTCCTGGCGTGAGGATAGTTCTGGAGGCTAGGAAGACCTGCATGTTGACCCAGCATCTACGTGTAGGAATCTATCCTGGGACACAGACAGATGGCTGTGTAGACGCGCAGAGGCAGAACTTCCATGAGAGTCTGCTGTACACAGTTGCAAAATACCGCAACCAAGTGGCTCTCAGGAAAAAGATCACATGAATGATGACACCCCCACACAGTGGAATACTCTGCAACTGTTGAAAAAAAGGAGCTGAGCACAGAAAAACATTCCCCGGTGTATTTATGGCATAAGGATAGGTCGCAAGATAGTCTTATCATTAAAGACTATGTAAACAGCTGTACACCAAAAGCCTAAACGGTATTGGAAATATAGCGGGTGTTCTTCCTCTTTTTTCCTAATTTTTCTAGTAGACGAGTACTCATGGGATAATTTAACAACAAGGAAAAGAGTTTTTTTAACAGCTCTTGGAGTCACAAGATCCACAATTCTGGAACGTTCGTGGCTCTAACTGGGGTCAAGGAGGTCATCTGTTATGGTGACGCTGACTTTTGGCAGATTTTCTCCATCCCCCTTGGCCCTCTGCAGGCTGTGTGCTCCCCCCTCAACTGGCACATGCAATTCACAAGGCTCACTTGCCAAGTGCAGAGGCTACTCCCGGGGTGTGTGGCCCCACCCAGCTCCTGCAGCTCGAGAGCTCTGGCCTCCGCTCACGTTGAACGTTGAACACTCACGTTGAACGTTGAACGGCAGAGCTGTTTCTGAGGCCTCCAGAAATAGGCATGTGCCTTAGTTGGAAGGAAACGTCCAGAGACTCTGACCTCTGATGCTAAAGGCTGAACTGCAGCCCTGGCTGCCAGGAGAGGGTTTCTGCCTCCTGGGAATTATAAAGCACTCATTGCAGTACAAGTTTAAAAGACAAACCTGCAAGTCCTTCCAATCCATTCCCAGGAGTCATTCAACTCCGGTGTGCATCAGTCCAGATTGCTTCATGACTTACACAACACACACCCACTCTCCTTCCTTCTCCTTTATTCCAAAAATCGGTTTGTATCCAAATTCTTCTGCAATTTCGCTTCTTCCCTCTGTCCTATCTTGGTACGCGGCTTCCTACCACGGTCGTCTCTCTCAGGGTCCATGGGCAATCGGTTCCAGGACCTGCCTCCGATAGCAAAAGCCCTGGGTGCCCAAGTCCCTTAGCTGGTCCTCTGTATCCACGGACTCAGCCACCTGCAGCATCTAGTTGGATCCGAGGATGTTGAAGCCGCAGATATGGAGGAATGACTGTATCGAAATCTGTCCCCTTTTTTTAGCAGTAGTTACGTAAGAGGATTCGGTTTAGAAGTATTCTAAGAATTAACCGTGCTTGGTTGTTTCTGAGTTTTTGCCTTGCAAACCATCCTAGTTTTTCCATGGAAAATTGTCCCGCAGGTGAAACGACTCCATCCTCGCCAGACCTGCCCCTGCCTGCCGCCTTCCTGGGGGCCATCCCGGCCTGTGGGGCTACACAAGCCAACACCTGACCTCTTTGACCCCTAAGCTTCTCAGCTCCCTCCCCCGAGCCATCTATATACTTCTTGAGAGAATAAACAGGACTATGCAAAATTCTATTAAAAACAGATTCGCCAAATTGCACTCAGAAAGAGTGGGTCATTCTCTGCTCCCACCAAAAGTGTACAAAAGTGTCTTTCTCACTTCACCGTGCAGGCCCTAGATATTGCGTCTTAAATCTGGGCACCCGACATGGTGCACAGTGGGGCCCGGCACCTGTTTCTTTACCCAAGTAACTGCAGGAGGAGCTCAGGCGGGCACGAGGAGACCACTCCATCCTAAGACCGGGGCGCTGGGTGCCAGGCGCTTCGAGGGCAGGCCACTCAGCCCCTTCCTTAGCTCTGGACAGAGTCATGGTTGAGAAGCACAAACTTTTAAGCAAAAGAAACCAGGCTGTCAGTGTGGAATTCTTGCTCTCTGGTCAACCCTGACCGTTAGCGTGGGGGTTTGGGAGGGTGAGAATGGCCAGGATAGTGTTCTGCCCCTGCTGCCAGCCCCCTAAATGCAGGCATTGCAGACGGAGCTGTTCCCTCACAACCAAAGTAATGTCACTGGTGCCAGTGGGTTTGAACCCTGGCTCTGGCCCTCTCTAAGTACACGACTCTCTACAGGTAACTTCACCTCTCGGGACCCTCAGTCTCCTCGTCTGTAAAATGGAGGTGATGCCAAATATGTAGTGCTAAGCATGGTGCCTGACACACGGGACCGCCCAGCAGTGAACGACAGAAGGTCTCACACACTCCTCTCCATAAAAACGCTTCCTCGTTTCCAGCTTTCCTCTCTCCTTCACCTTTTGTCAGAAACCTTAACCAGCAACTCCTACCCTTAGCAACCTTTCTAATAAAATCCTAGGATGTCCAGGAAAGAGGCAATATATCATTATTTTAAGAACAGGAAAGGAGGGATGGTTGGAAAAGGAAACAGGACTCTTGACCTTTTGTGGGCGCTCCCGGCACATCAATCCCCTACCCTCATTAATCCATTCCTAGGAAAGCAGTTCAGCATCTCCTACCTGCTCCTCGCTTCTCAGCCAGCAAGGGAGCAAAGGACCGCAGCTCCGTTATTTCCTTAAACGGAAAAATGCATCCTCCTGCGCGGGACGCCCCAGTCCAGGAAGCATGCACCTGGCTCCGCCTCGCCCTGACCACTCTGGGGATAGAGCGTCCCCGTAGGGTCGTCTCGGGTGGGCCAACGGGCACCCCTACACCTCTGGCCTCTCCTCATCGGAACACACGTGCGTCCTCCCCAATCTCACCTGCGCATACGCGCCCCCTGAGACGCTGAGCGCGCATCTGCTCTTCGCCTGCGCATAGGGCCCCCTTGCCTGAGCGCACAACCCACCCAACTTGGGCGCACATCGCCCCACACCCGAACACGCCCCCGCCGAACCTGCGCACTCCCCCCAACCTGCGCGTCCCCCGCCCGCTCACCTGAGGGCCCCCACCTACACCCCACGCCAGCTCACCTACGCGCCCCTGGACCTGCGCCCCGCGCCCGCTCACCTGCGCACCACGCTCCGCACTCGCCTCGATCCCCGCGGTGCAGGCCTCTTGCCACCCCCGCAGCCCCGCCCCCAGGCTGAGGTGTTGCTGTAGACGACCAATCAGAGGCGGACCCTGCGCGGCTGGAGGCCCTGCGCCCCGCGATTGGCCGCGGCGCCTCGCCCCACCCCCTGAGCTGACTTAGAGTCTCAGTGCGCGCCACTCGGCGGCGGCGGCGTGGAGATTGACGGCCCAGGGCCCGACCCCCGGATCTGGCCCGGTGGGGGCGGGGTCTGGTCCGGGGCGTCCACGTGAGCCCCACTGGGACCCAGCAATGCCCCGCCAGTCCTCTGCCGGTGGTCGTGGGTAAGCTCCTTAGCTCCCCGTGCTCTGTTTCCTCTTCTGCCAAAGAAGCTTCAAAGGCGCGCGGTAAACACTATGCATCTAGTGTCCAGGTGCTGGGTCCGCAGCCACGCGCAAAACAGACAAGATCGCCGCTCTTAGGGTGCACGTTGGGGTAGGGGCGGCAGTAGTCAGTAAACAATCAAGTAGGTATCTAGGGTGTCTGATGGTGAAAAGTGGGTTGGAGAAGATTAAAGCAAGTAAGAGATTGGGTGTGTGGGTAGCAGTGTTATTTTGGGGTGTCTGGGAGGGCTCCCTGCCATCAGAGGTCTGGTTCCCCAGGAAGTTACCTGAAGCTGGCGTTTAGAGTAGGGATCACGCCTGTGCAGAGATGGATAGGGAGGAAGCAGTAGGGTGGGGCAGAGGGAGACGATGAGTGTCAGTGCAAACCCCTTGGCTTGGGTCAACCACATGGGGAAGCTCCCGTGATAAGGGAGCCCCTCAGAGTTGTCCCCCTGGCAGGGATGGCTAAACCATGTGCCCCTGCCTCCATCGGTCACTGGACACGGGCCACCCTTCTGAGGGCATGACCTTGGGCAGGGCAGCTGTACAGCCCAGGAGGCCTCTGGAGGGGTGGGCAGCCAAAGGGGTCTGCTGACCCCACTCCCAACATCCTGGGCGTCAAGCCTTCCTGGTGGAGGGATCTGGTCGAAGCCTGGATCTGGTCTCTGTGCCCCTCACAGAAACGTTTGCATTTTTTTCTGCAGGTTTTTATTTTGAAAAATAAGTATAAGTATTATTAAGTATTAAAAATAAAATAGGTATAAGTAAAATAAATATAAGTATTCAAAAAAGCAGTTGAAGATATAGTAAAGTGAGCACCCGTATCCTGGGATTCAGCAGCTCTCAACAGTTCGCCACATTTAATTTCTGTGTGTGTGTGTGTGTGTGTGTGTGTGTGTGTGTATCCCCCTCCTTTTTTTCTCAACTGTTAATTATCTGGCAGATGATACCTTCCTCCTAAATACTTAGTATCCATCTCCTGAAAACGAGGACATTCTCCTACGTTACCAAAATAAAATGACCACACTCTGGAAATTTAACATCAATGCTGTTATCTAATATGTTGTCGGTATTCAGCTTACCCTGATTATCCCAATAATGTGCTTTACAGCTCTGTTTAAAAACCCAGGATCTAATCCGGAACCTGCACGGTGCATTCGAGTGGTCCCAACTCCTTTAGTCTTCCTCAGTCTAGTGCCTGCCCCAGCCTTTATATTTTGTTTTATTGTATCTTTTTGTTCTTTCATGCCATAAGGCTTTTGAAGAGTCAAAGCTAGCTTTTTCAGCCTATCTCGATTTGGATTCGGCCGTTTTCCTCCTCTTTGCATTTAGATTCTGCATTTTTAGGCAGGATAATATACTATATAGGTGATGTCACGTGATGGCCCTTGTTGGTTTTTTTTTTCCCCTGCTTTTTCTCCCCAAAGCCCCCCGGTACATAGTTGTATATTTTTAGTTGTGGGTCCTTCTACTTGTGGCATGTGGGATGCTGCCTCAGTGTGGCCTGATGAGCAATGCCACGTCTGCACCCAGGATCTGAACCAGCGAAACCCTGGGCCACCGAAGCAGAGCGCGGGCACTTAACCACTTGGCCACGGGGCCGGTCCCATATGTGACGAAAATAGTAAGTTTGCACGTATTGAGGTATATGGGGGAGCCATTCTGGTTTAACCCGGATTTGGCCTAAAACTTGTTTTTCCCAGAGCAGCCTGATTTATGGCCCGCCACTCCTGCCTTGTACATCTGCTTCAAACATTTTCCCAAAGAACACACTCACTAAATCTAGGATGAATATTTCCCTCTCTCTGACGCCAGTGCCAGCACTTCTTTGAAGATAAGCTTTTCTTCCCAGAGAACCAAGGTCAAGTTGACCTGCTGGGTATGTGCTAAACTTCAGCAAAACATATCCTTGTGACATTGGGGATAAAAAATTGTATTCCTGTCATGCTTGCAATAGGTTCTTTGTTCTGAAACAATATATAATCACACTCTAAACCACACTTCTCTGGAGCGCTTTCTTCCCTGGGGGAAGAGAACACTTCTGGGCTAGCTGTCAACATTAGCTCTTGAAATGTCTCTCTTATCTATAGTTGCGTTATTGATTTTTTGTGTCAACACACGCCTTCACGCATCCCGTCAGGAGCAAGGCAGTGTCTCTGTGCCCCATGGTCGATGGTAAGTTTGATTGTGTGGTTCAGGTGGTTTCTGCCAGAACTCTCCCTTTTTCCTCTCATGATTGATGGCCAACCTGTGGATCCTTTGAGATGGCTGCTTCCTAATGACCTTTCACCCAGTCATCTAGATTTAATGTCTCTGGCCTGAATCACTTACTTCTTGGTGCAAAGGGGTGATTTTCTGATTTCATCATCCTTTCAACATTTATTAGTTGTCGTTTTTCTGTAAAGAACTTCCCTAGTTTAATTTTTTTGTCAGTACAGACTAATGGATTTTCTCACTCATTGAGTTATGATCCTGTACTGTGTGGAAATTAATAAAAGAAACCCTAACTAAATTGGAGTCGGGAGGGCGTGTAGGGGGAGCCCTCACGCCCACCACATCATCAATTACACCGACCAGGATGAGATGCGCGCTGTCAACTTGGACAGGAAGTAAAACTACTTTACTTGAAGGTAGATTTCTCTCCCCATCCGGCAGCAGCCCAGCCAATGCACAGCCCTTGTGGCCCTGAACTGCTACTGTCCCCTAATAGACTTCCCATTTAGAACAGCCCCTCCATACTCCGTCTTCATCTCCTTCTTTCTTTTCAGGATCTGCCTATGTTTTGCCATAGCATGCACGTCCCGAATTGCAATTCTTTTTGGCTAATCCCGAATAAACTCATTTTGAGATAAAATAACAGGCAAATTTGCTTTTTAAGTTGACAGTGTGAAAACCGGTGTATGGATGACAGAGGTGGCATCGCAAACCAGGAGAAAAAGATGGACTATTCCATCAATGATGATGAGCCACTTAGTCCTTTGGAGAAAAAAAAAAAATTGATTCCTACCCTAAGTGGACTAGAGAGTGCAATGGGAAAAGAAAACCTGAAGCACTGCTGGTGGTGAACGGGTACCAACGCTTCGGGGAAGAAATTTGGCAGTATTTAGTCAGGTTGAACGTGTCACCAGGTAAGCTGCAGGGAGGTGCAAACCCGGGAGAAACTGGCAACTACGGGCGTAGAGAAACCATAGGTGGCTCCGAGGGAGACACCTATCGGAATGGAAATAGCAGCGCATGTGTGTGCAAGCGCGTGCGTGTTGACACAACGCTGCTAATAACTTAAATGGCTGTCGTTATTGAATGGGTAAAGTGTGCTTTATTCCTCCAACCGAGCGCCAAACTGCAGAAAAACAATGAAAAGAATGTATCTAATTGCAGGAAAAAAATCGAGAAGCAGAAGCACATTATGGTGCAGTTTGTGGGGAGGTGTGCAATAAAATAGAGGGGTGGGAACAACTGGGCGGCATGCCCGTCCATCTGCGCCCCAGGACCTGGCGACTCTCCCACGCGCCCGGCTCAGGGTGCAGGGGGCGCCCGGTCAGCTGGCCGGGGCGCGCGCTCGCGCGGGACCCGCGGTGCGAAGGGCCTCCTTTCTGCGCAGGCGCGGCGGGCAGCTCCGGGGCGGGGCGGGGCGGGGCGATCCGGGGGCGGGGCCTGACGCCGGGCTCGGCGGTCCAGTCCCCGCCAGGCCTGGCCGGACGGGGCGGGGCGACCCGGAAGGGCCCGCGCCAGGGCCGCCGGTCTCCCCAGGACGGGAGGACCCACTGTCCGGCCGGCCTCCTCCACAGGCGACTGCGGCCAGGATGGGCCGGAAGGTGACCGTGGCCACTTGCTCGCTGAACCAGTGGGCGCTGGACTTCGAGGGCAATTTGCAAAGGATTTTAAAGAGTGAGTTTGGGGGCGGCGGGGGGAGGGGGACAGGAGGAGGGGCAAAGGTCCACTCTTGCTCGTGACGCACGCGCAACCTTGCCCTGCAGAAACCCGCAGCGGTGGGCGTGGGGACAGATAAGATAATGATGACCACGACCGTGTGAGTGCCCAGGTCCTCCTCTAGAATGGGGGGCGGGGGTTACAGTGCCTGAGGACACGTGGTGTGTGCACGTAATAAGAAAAGCCTGGCTGGCCGAGGAGTGGAGAGGGGGAGGGCTGGGGCGTACCTGTCTTCAGATATCTCTGGGGTCCCAAGTGGCTTATCTAGAGCTGAGCTGCCCATCCTCGGAGGCATTTAAGGGGAGAGTCGCCAGCCTCCAGGGATGCTGTTGTGAAGAAGTGTCCTAGAGTGAGTGGTCTCTGGTGCCTGACAAGCTTCCTGGGGGGCAGACATTTGGGGAAGCTGGCCCAAAGAGGGAAGTGGAATAAGGGGTGAGCCCGTGAGCTTAGAGACTAGGGTGTGGCCACATGGATTCACCATGTAATTATTGCTCACTTTCAGGAGTGAAAGTTTGCACTATTCATTTGCACTATTCATACTTAACCCCTAACGTGGGGCCATCCTGGGCAGCCCTGCGAGTGTGGCCATCCCAATTCTCTTGTACTGAGCAGCTTCCTGCAAGAGGGTTTTCCAAGAGCAGAAATGTGAAAAAATGATTCAAGTGAGGACATCTTATCAGCCATGTGCCTCGGACTTTCATCCTTTTTATTTTTTTGATATCAGCCTGGTTTCATTTCATCAGAGGTCAGAGTAAATCTAATTGGGGTGACGAGGGGCGGTCTTGGGTGGCCAGAGCTGATCCTCTGCTCAGCTGGCCTGTCCCCCTTGGACTGCACCCAGAAGCTGCTGCCTGAACCCACAGGTCATTGTGCCCGGGGCTGGTACCGCTGTAGGTCCCGCCTCCTCCCTGCACGTGGTTGCATCTGCTTGTGAATAAACTGTCAGGATGTGACTTCTTCCTCCTCCTCCATGGTGCTCAGGGTCTGCCGTGCGGGCCCTGCGAGTTTCTCGTTTCTTGCAGGTGTAAGCAGGCTCTGGGAGATGGTGGAGTGGTTTTTTCCCTTGTTGTTTTTTTTTTTATCCTACCTGCCGCAGGCTTTGACAAAGCTGTAGGTGCTGACATTGCCCCTTTCTTTCTCTGTACATGTAGGTATCGAAATTGCCAAACACAAAGGAGCAAGATACAGGCTTGGACCAGAACTGGAGATATGGTGAGAACAGAACACACATTCACCCCTGGGTGGGCAGGTAGAGGTGTGTGCATCAGCTCCGCTCCACCGCACTGGGAACTGGTGTTCAGAGCTGCGGCTCTGCGGGTCCGTTTAGGAGGCCATCAGAAACCTGTGAGTGGGCCTGCTTAGTGCCATCGACCAAGAGCAGGCCCAGCAAGGCCGGGTGATCCTAGGTTCCTGTGCTGAGTAACCAGAGGAGGTGAGTTCTACGAGGCCACGGCTGATTTCAAAGCTGGGCTGCTTCTCCTTTACCACCATGCTTCCCTGGTCGTCATTTGCACACTTGGCCGTGAACAGGTTACATTTAGTGGTCTCAGCATCTTTCCGTAAGCGAGCGTAGGCGATCCCTTCTGCTCTGCCTTTTTGCCATAATTGGGAAAGCTGATTCCTTGATTCTCTTCTTGTCTCTTATTCAATAACAATCAGTTGGCTGCCACACGGTGAGTCTCCCGCAGCTGTGGTTCTGTTCTGACTTCGGCCGTCGGCTGCCCTCTGTGCTGCTGTTCCTTTCGTCTTTGCCGCTCCTGCCCCGTTGTGGAGTCTGAAGTCCATCCTCTGCCTGTGCCCCTGCCTCGCTTCCTTCTTGTTTCTGGAGTTAGTGTAAGCAGACACTGCCTTCTCTCGGGTGTTTTTGGATTAGTCCTTGAGGCAACTTTTCCGTCCGTTCCAGATCATTGTCCTTGTTACGCTGATTTCTCTCCTTGGAATCCTGACGTCATCTCGGGCTGTGTCTCCCGTAATATCTGAGAGCATCGACACCCCTCCTTTGGTTTGTTCTCTAAGAAGTTCCCTGTCTGCCTGCCCGGGCCCTGGGATCCTGGTTGCCTAAGATTGGGTAGCTTTAGTTACCTCTGCTCCTGAACGCCTGCTTCGTCTTTCTGTTCTGTCTGTCCCTTCCCTCTGGAGGGGCTGCAGTAACAGCCCAGCCCTCCTGGCATCATCCCCGTCCACACACTTCCACATTAGCTCCTCATCCCTTTCTTTGTCGTCTTCTCCATGCCCCGCCCTCCCCGACCCGCCTCCCCAGGATGGTGTATTCACATCAAGCAGGGTTAAGGGCCCAGCTGAGCTGGGCTCCATGCGGTTTAGACTGTGCCGAGCCAGCTCACATTTGTTATTTGCACCCGTTGACAGAGAGGAAAGTCATATCCTTTACCAAGTATACCCTCTTGCTGTCCCTGCTGGTGAGGAGTCCAGCTCCCACCCCAGAAGGGGCACCTGGAAGGAGAATGAGGGGCTGCTGCCCCCCAGGGCGGGCTGACTCATGGATCTAGAGGTCCTGCCCCAGAAAGGCCGGCTGTTTTCTTTGAGCCAGCTTTGTAGGCTTTGTCGATGGAGGGCTGCCACCCACAATGGGCCCCGGGCACTTCCTGATCGCCCCCGTTATAAAATGCCCTTCTGTTTGCCGGGCAGCCAAAGGAGTGAGAGGTCAGCCGATGGCTGGACATCAGGCAGCGAGACGTCTGGCGTTGCCTTGTTATTTGGTGTCACGTGTGGCCTGGGCGCTACCAGGGAGCGAAAATCCATGAAACAGGAGTCTGTCTGCTGGAGAGGAGAGGACATCCTGGATCTCCATCCCTCACGGGGCATCTCCTTGACCCTCTTTTCATCAAGAACCAGAGCCAAAGGCCGAGGGGAATGCTTTTCCAGGCACTAAAAATGGCATGTGCCAGTTTGGGGATCTCTGTTCGTGTGTGCAAAGTTTGCTCAGCATTTGAAACACCACTCCCTGGCTGCTGGGCAGTAGGAAGGAAAACTTGTGGAAGATTTAGAAGAGGTTTCTAGATGCTCTGCATTTTGTTACGGGAACTCCCATCCTAAGAGATGGCTCTCACCCGGTCTTCACGCTTTGTGAGATCGTTGAGCGTTGCATGTGTTTTCTGGGGCTGCTGTTGCAAAGTCCACAAGCTGGGTGGTTTGAAACAGTAGGAACTTATTCTTTCACAGTTTAAGAGGGCAGAAGTCCACAATCTGGGTGTCAGCAGGGCCCTGCTTCCTCTGACGGGGTTCGGGAAGGGTTCTTCCTGCCTCTTTGTGCTTCCAGCTCCCAATTCCTTGGCTTATGGCTGCATCGCTCCGGTCACTGCCTCCGTCTTCATACGGCCTTCTTCCCTCTTTATGTCTCTTGTAAGGACACTTGTCATTGGATTTAGGGCCCACCCAGATAATCCAGGATCGTCTCATTTTGAGACCCTTAATTTAATTACATCTGTTAAGACCTTTTATCCAAATAAGGTCACAATCACCGGTTCCGGAGCTTGGGACGCGGACATACCTTTTTGGGGGACACCATTCAGCCCCTTGCAAATATCTATAGCAGGAAGCTCAGGGCAGCTATGTGAGCGGCATTTTGAGAGGTTATTAATGACCTTCCTTGCCCGAAGAATGTTTTCCTGGGGCGTCAGCTTTGCTTCTTTTGCATCCTTTTCTTGTAGAGCAGTGTGATTTGGGCCACATTAAAGGTTAAAAAAAAATTCCAAGAGCAGACACATTTTGACACGAGAGAGATTTCTCACAGTAGCTTAAAACTAAGAGAAATGGGCAGGGGCCTCATGTTTCTTAATTTCCCATAAAATACATGGGTTTTTGTGGCAGTGATCCTGGCTCTGCTACACTGCCGAGTCATGCTGGAGGCTGTCGGAAGATAGCAAGGCTGGAGTCGCAGCCCTGCACACTCCGACTTGATTGGCCCACAGGCCCCTGCCCGCACCCCCACCCTGGGCGCACCTGCTACATCTCTGGGGCTCACCTGTCTGCTCCCTCCCTCTGCAGCGGCTACGGGTGCTGGGATCATTATTACGAGTCGGACACCCTCTTGCATTCACTGCAAGTCCTGGCTGCCCTTTTGGAATCTACGGTCACTCGCGATATCATCTGCGATGTGGGAATGTAAGTGCCACCGTGAGCGCGTGACAAGGTGAGCTCGGGAAAGGGTGAAGTTCGAGGACGTGATATAGCCAACCCCATCCTCACGTCAGGGATGTGGAATCTGTGCGTTTCGAAAGATACGAAGGCCTTTTGTGGAGAAGTGGGTTTATTCCTTCCCCAGCTGCACACACCTAATTCCCCCACCGGAGGCAGCTCTTGGAAGCGGTTTTGGTATGTTTTTCCAAAAGCAGCTATGCACGTGTGTGCACACTTTACACAGTGGGAGCATAGTGCTCACTTTGTCACGTATAGCACTTTCTTCACGTGATGGCAAATCTTGAGATGGTTCCACGTCACTCCATGTTGACATGCCAACCATATGGTTCCAGGTGGTGCAGGTCCCATAGGTGTAAATTCCATAGGTATAGATCCATATGGTGTGAGTTCCATAGGTGTAGGTCCATATGGTGTAGGTTCTGTAGGTGTAGATTCCATAGGTATACATACGTAGGTATAGATCCATATGGTGTAGGTCCATAGGTGTAGATCCATGGGTGTAGGTCCATATCATGTAGGTTCCATAGTGTAGGTCCATATGGTGTAGGTTCCATAGGTGTAGGTACGTAGGTGTAGGCATATATGGTGTAGGTTCCATAGGTGAAGGTACGTAGGTATAGGTATATATGGTGTAGGTTCCATAGGTGTAGGTACGTAGGTGTAGGCATATATGGTGTAGGTTCCATAGGTGAAGGTACGTAGGTATAGGTATATATGGTGTAGGTTCCATAGGTGTAGGTACATAGGTGTAGGCATATATGGTGTAGGTTCCATAGGTGAAGGTATGTAGGTGTAGGTATATATGGTGTAGGTTCCATAGGTGTAGGTACGTAGGTATAGGCATATATGGTGTAGGTTCCATAGGTGTAGGTACGTAGGTGTAGGTATATATGGTGTAGGTTCCATAGGTGTAGGTACGTAGGTGTAGGTATATATGGTGTAGGTTCCATAGGTGTAGGTACGTAGGTGTAGGTATATATGGTGTAGGATCCATAGGTGTAGGTACGTAGGTGTAGGCATATATGGTGTAGGTTCCATAGGTGTAGGTACGTAGGTGTAGGTATATATGGTGTAGGTTCCATAGGTGTAGGTACGTAGGTGTAGGCATATATGGTGTAGGTTCCATAGGTGTAGGTACGTAGGTGTAGGTATATATGGTGTAGGTTCCATAGATGTAGGTACGTAGGTGTAGGTATATATGGTGTAGGTTCCATAGGTGTAGGTACGTAGGTGTAGGTATATATGGTGTAGGTTCCATAGGTGAAGGTACGTAGGTGTAGGCATATATGGTGTAGGTTCCATAGGTGTAGGTACGTAGGTGTAGGTATATATGGTGTAGGATCCATAGGTGTAGGTATATATGGTGTAGGGGGCGTGTGGTGTAGGTTCGTGTGGTGAAGGTCCATATGGTTCCATAGGTGCAGGTACACAGCTGTAGGTATATATGGTGTAGGGAGCATGTGGTGTAGGTACGTAGGTGTAGGTATATATGGTGTAGGTTCCATAGGTGAAGGTACGTAGGTGTAGGCATATATGGTGTAGGTTCCATAGGTGAAGGTATGTAGGTATAGGTATATATGGTGTAGGTTCCATATGGTGTAGGTTCTGTAGGTGTAGGTTCCATATGGTGTAGGTTCTGTAGGTGTAGGTTCCATATGGTGTAGGTTCCACAGATGTAGGGGGTACGGGTAGGCCTCAGGCCCAGTGCTGTGTCTGTGTATGTGTCTGATGCATACCGTGCGTAACCACAGCCCGCTGATGGGCTTCTGTGTTGTTTCTCTTGACTCCTTCAGTTCTGTCTTATGTGATGTGAACGTTGCCACCTCTGCTTTTTTTCTCTCGGTTTTTGCCTGGTGTGTGTTCTGCCACTTCATTTCACCCTCGCTGTGACATCTGCTTGGTAGGGTCTCTCTTAAGCAGCACATCTGTGGGATTTTTAATCCAATTTGTTCACGTTTATTATAATTTGTGATACGTGGACTGTGTTCGTCTCCCATTGCTGCTGTGACAAATCACCACAAATATAAAACACAGCTTTTTTGTCTTATTTTTCGAGAGGTCAGAGCTAAAATGGATCAGCAGGGCTGGTTCCCTCTGGAGTCTCTTGGAGGAGAATCTGTTTCCCAGCCTTTTCCAGCTTCTAGAGGCTGCTGCGTTCCTCAGCTCGCAGCCCCTTCCTCCACATTCAAAGCCAGCAATGCATCAGTCTGACCCTTGCTTCCATCCTCACATCTCCTTCTCCGACTCACCTCCTCCTGATATCAAACCTGAAGTGAGTTCGCTCACCCGTTGCACAGCAAGCCAATCTGTGACGCCAGGTGTAGTGGAAGAAAGTAGGAATTTTATTATTGCCCAGTGCTGAGCGAGGAGAATGCGCAGCTAACGCTGAAATCCCAAACTCCCCAAAAAGCTAAAAGGAAGGGTTTTTATTTGGGATTTTAGGGAGGGGAGGGGGAGCATATGGCCTTGCTGGTTGGAGCTTTCCCACTAGCTTGTCCTTTGGCCTTGAGACTCTTGCAGAAAGGAGGGAGCCCGTGACCTTGCTGGTCAGCAGCTTTCCCACCGGCCTGTAGCTCCTTGCAGGGAGGAGATAACAAATCCAGGTGCTTGTCCTTGGCGTTGTCTGTCTCCATGGAGGATAGTGGATTCTGGAGCCAGGAAGCCAGGGATTAAGCAGGGAAAGAGTGTTTTGGTTTTAACTGCATGTATGCTGGGCTTGATGTGGGGGAACTGATATCAGGGTTGATGTCACTCCCTCATATAAGGACCCTTGTGATTACATCGAGCAGATTCTCTTGCCGTCTGAGGATCTATAAGTTAGTTATCATATCTGCAAAGTCCCTTTTGCCGTAGAAGGTGACATGTTCACAGGTTCTAGGATTTAAGACGTAGACACTACTAGGGGGCCATTCGTCACCCTACCAGATGGACCGATTCTTCTCACCTAATTATTAAGTTTCCTAGACATCGTTTTTTTTTGGGTTTTTTTGCTTATTTTTCTTTGCTCCACTTTGCTCTGCTGGCTTTGAATTTATAATACCATTTTTCTTTTTCCAGTTTTTACCCTTAAAATGTTAGCAATCATATTAGAAGATAGTTTTCTTTTGAAATCTAGCATTTATCTGCATCTGTAACATCCACTGAACAAAACAACAGTTTTATCCTGATGTTGTTGACGTCTGCCATCTTGAATCGTCTTTCCAAGATGCTCTCCAGGAACGAGGCGTCCAGTCCCGTTCCCGCGCTCTGTGGCTGGAGGCACGGTATCCTTGATCACGTGGGATTTGTTCTTACAAACGGAATAAAGAAGATGTTAGAGTGATGGATAGTTTAAAAAAAAAAAGAAGAACTATCTTATTTATTTGCTTTCATTACTTACAAAGTTGAACATTTTTTCCGCTTATTGGTCATTTGGGGCGCCATTTACTCGTTCTCTTGGCTACAATTGAAGTGTTTGTGTGTAATTTAAGAGTTCTTTAGCTATGAAAGGTGTGCTTGGTTTCCAAAATGGGCCCCCGTACCTGGAGGGCAAGGAGAGACGGAAGAGAGAGGCACCTCAGTCCAGATGGGTGGGTGGCGGGTTTAAAAAGCAAGGGGACTGATGCAGAAGGCTTGTCTTGGGCGAATGCAAGACGAGTGAGTCTCTGCGTCCTCTTGCCAGCATGCTAAAAGTTTACATAGACCTCCCACAGATGTCAGCCTGTTATGAGAAAAGTACTTTTCCTTGTGTGTTTGCTATTTAATTTTATGTTTTAAGCTTTAAATTTCTGTGGTGCTTTTTGTTTGTTTTTGCGAGAGAGGCTCATTTAGTTAGAAATCAGATATTCACCGTAGGTGTCTGTGTTACTTAAAATATGTGTCTCCCTCATGCTGTGCACGCGTTTCCTGCAATGCGAACAGGAGCGTGGTTTGGTTTGGCTCCGGTGGGGAATGGAAACCGTGATGATGCGAGGGCTTCAGGTGGCTGTCCATGTCTGTGGGCAGGACGGGGGCGCCCACTGCATCCTGTCCTCTCATCCACATTGGGAGGAAAAACCGAGGTCGGGGTGGTTTAGCCAGTGCAGGGCTGGGGTCGGCCCTGCAGCCCCGACCTCCAAGCCCGCCCTTTTAACAGCGGTGAGCAGAGCCATTGGCACCAGCCCTGGGCGCGAGGAACCGACAGTGCCTGGGCCAGTGGCCGCTGCCCCATGGCCTGCGTTCTAGAAGGGCCTCAGGTCGGGAGAAGTGCTCTGAAGGAGAATCGGGAAAGCGCAGGGGCTGGTGCAGGAGGCCAGTAGGGGGTGGAGGGGTGGCAGGTTGCAAAGCAGGGAGGCGGCCACTGGAAGGTCTGAGAACATTCCAGGAGGAGAAGGAAGAGCCCTGAGCAGGGAGCGAGTTTGTGCTCCTGTTAGGAGATTCTCTCCCGTTTTAGAGTCTCCGCCGAGGCAGCAGCGTTTCGGCTTGTGTTTAACTGTGATTTGAGAAAGCTGCCGAGGAGCCTCCTGACTCCCTGTAGGGACCCGAGGAAGGCTCGTGTGCAGACAGAGGGCTGCTCCTGCTGTGTGCAGACGAGCGTGTGCGTCCCTTCTCTCTGCAGGCCCGTGATGCACCGAAACGTCCGCTACAACTGCAGGGTGATCTTCCTCAACAGGTGGGTGGCCCCAGGAGCAGGGGGCCCGCGTGCCTCGCCCGGGCTCTCGGGGACTGCGGCACTCATGCTGGTGCCCAGTGGCAGGGCCCCTGCGGGCCATGTGCTGGGAGGCCTCTTCTGGAAATACCCCATCCTTAGTGAGGGCCGAGGCACCAGGCAGGTGACTCGAGTGGCACTGTTCCTGGTCCCTGCCGCCACTGACGTGGGCACCTTCAGGTCTTAGAAAGAGAGAGACCTCAGGGTGGGGCTTGGGGACACACGGCCCTGTTGCCGGCAGGTCAGTCGAGGGAGGGTGGGCCTGTATGTTCCCTCGCAGACTGGGCAGCTGACTGCACGGTGGACACCTGCTGGGTCTGAGCTGCTCTTGTCGTCGACCGTCAGCGCCGGACAGACCCCTGCGCTGCTCCTTGCTCCCGGGCGTGGTCGTCTCAGGAGCAGTCTTGTTCCTCTGCCTGCAGGAGGATCCTGCTCATCAGACCCAAGATGGCCTTGGCCAATGAAGGCAACTACCGAGAGCTGCGCTGGTTCACCCCGTGGTCCAGGAGTCGGTGAGTCCCGGTCGTGCTTTGTGACAGCTCCTTGGATGTTGATGAAGCATCTTTGCCGGGCGTCACCTCGGTGCAGATTGTGGGGGAGATACACGAGAATTCGGGGCAAAATCCCTGCCTCCTGGTACCTGTCATTTGGATATGGCTGTTTTGATGCTGCCAATTAAATGATAGCCAAGTGATCACAGATCACGTAAAACTGTCAATCATCCGTCACCCATCACCAGTCGTTTTAAGTGTAGTGTCACTTACGTCTTGGGTCACCCTGTGTGTCAGGGTTTCTCAGCTCCAGCCCTGCTGCTCTGGGGCTGGGTCATCCTTGTGGTGGGGGTCTGTCCTGTGCACAGAAGGGTGCAGAGCAGTGTCCTGGCCTCCACCCGTTACATCTGTGACGACCAAAACTGTCTCCAGATGTTGCCACATGTCCCTGGGCGGGGGGTGGGGGGGGAGACGACATCATCCCCAGGGCAGAAGCCCTGCCCTATCTTCTTATCACAGTTATTCTTATTTCCTTATTATCGTTACTGTTGTGAATGGAATCTTTCACATTACGTTTCTAAGTGGTTCATATTTTTATGTGGGAAAACTTTAGATTTTTGTCTTTTGCTTTTGAAATTGACCACCTTACTACGTTCTCTTGCTGTGTCTACTAGTTATTCTGTTGATTTTTCTTAGTTTTTTTTTCCAAGTAGAAATTATATGGTACAGCTAATTTGACTTCCCCTTTTTCGATAGTTACACCTGGCAGTTCATTTTCCTAAGAGCGTTTGTTGGCCAGCATTTCTAGAACACTGTTCTAGGTCATTTCTAGAACCAGTGTCTTTGATAACCGGCATTTTTGTCTTTTTCCCGACTTGACTTGGAAAGCTCGTCCTGTTTTTGCATTTGGTTTCGGATTTATGTCTGTCTCTAGGTATTTTTACTTTGGAGTTTTAAAATGAGTTGAGAATGGATGTTGAATGTATCGGATATCTTCTTAGCAACACTGAGATGAATGGAGAGTAAATCTCTGTGTCTAGAATAAACTCCAGATGAATGTGGGGCGTTAAACTTTGTTTCAATTTGCTACTGTCTATTCAGGATTTTTCTCTCTTTTCCAGATATAGGTGCCAGTATTATACTTGCGTTTTAAAAAAATATTAAGAAAATTTTTCTGTGCTCTGACACTTTAAATATTATAGGAAATGATGTATCAAAGAATAATATGGCTACAATTCTCTTTAAAACTTAGGAATGATGTATCGAATAATGTTTACTTTTAAATTTTTTGAGATAGAAATAGCATGCAATAAAATATGCAGATTTCGGGTGTTTTGCCTTTGACAAACATGTGCCTTTATGCACTCACTACCCTGAAGAGACATTTCCATCACCCTGAGCCCTCTCTGCCCCCTTCCCAGTGGATCCCGTCCCCCAAGCTTAGTTTTGTCTTTTCTTAGATTTCATACAAATGGAGTCATACGTGTACACGCTTTCATAACTGGTTTCTTTTGCTTAACATGAGCCTTTTGAGATTCATTCAGTGGTTTTTCCTTTATATATACAAGGAGTTTCCTCTTTTATATAATAATATGGTTTTAAAAGTCCTAAATAATTTCATAAGCTTGATAACAAAACAAACACCCCTCACTCTGCCCCCTCCCCGTCTCCGAGCCCTGCTTCCCAGTAGTGGCCCCTTTTCCATTTTTCTCCTTTCCCCCCCAGCCTCTGGGTTCTGCCTCCATATTTCTAAATCAAGTGCAGCTATTGCCGTATCACGACTTCCTGCTCTGGAAGAACAGGATTGAGCACGCACAGCCCCACCTTTCCTCTCTGTCTGCATCCTCTTCCTCATATGCACGCGCCGAGTTTTCTGGTGACATCGCAGCTCACTGTTTGCGTGATTCGCCCCAGTGGAAGGTCACGGCTGAGCCGAGGTTCTGTTCTGAGCCTGTGATGTTGCCCTTCCTCCTGCCCGGAGTCAACCGTGCTCCGTGTTCTCCTTGCCCTCCGCCGCCTCACCTGACGCTTCTCCCATCCCGTCGGGCACGTGGTCGGTCCTGCGCTCCTGCCCCACGCTGTCTCCAGCCTGCTCCAGGGCTGTCACCCCTTCCAGTCCCAGTTCCCTGGATTTCTCTCCCTCTCCCCCGGGTTCGATCAGCCTCCTGGATTGACTGTTTTTTTTCTTGTCATTCATTTGCTGGAACACAGCTTCCAGTGGCTTTCTACCATTCGACCACCGCCAAGCAGTTAACTCAGTTCTGACGCTGTCTTCCTGGAGATAGCCTCGGGTCCCACAGGTGAAGGCTCAGTCCTCCAAGACAACCCCGACCCCCACCCCAGATGCCACTCGCAAGTCCAGGTTGTCACCTCTATTTCTGCCCGACCGGTTATAGATCAGGGGTTCCCATGACCGCCTCCTTGGGTTTGAGTAATTTACTGGAGTGGTTCACAGAACTCAGAGAAACATGTTACTAAGTAGATTACCAGTTTATTATAAGATCATGTAACAGGAACAGCCAGATGCGAGAGATGCACAGGGCGAGGGATGGGGAAAGGAAGGGGCTTCCGTGCTCTCTGAGCGCACTGTCCTCCCCGAGTCTCCATGAGTTCAACAGCCCAGAAGCTCTCTGAACCCTGTCCTTTTGGGCTTTTATGGAGGCTTCATCACATA